>NC_090932.1:33605044-33929211 GCF_040938575.1 Ambystoma mexicanum | reverse complement strand
CAGACACTTATTTTAAAATCCGTCTCACTAGGCAGGGTGATGTAACCCATGATATTCTTACTTGTACAGGGGTGAAGCAAGGCTGAAGCCTTGCATCTACACTCTTTAATTTGTATTTGGCTGACATTGAAACCATTTGGGACCAAATTCTATGTTATCCGTTAAAATTAGGTCATCTAAAAATACATTGGCTTGCATACGCCGATGACATTTTAATTTTTGACAAAACACCCATGGGTCTCCGAAACAAATTACAGGTTTTATCTACCTTTGCCTTCAATCATAATTTGCGTCCCAATAAAGGTAAATCTAAGATCTTGATTCTGTCTGGTTCTAAAAAAAATTCACGATATTCATGGACAGTGAACAATCTCAAGCTGGAGATAATTTCGACACTCAAATATCTAGGTTTTGATATCACCAATGACTTTTCAAAAAAACATTGGCGGGACTCTCTCACAGCAAAAATTAGACCTCTGATTTCTCAATGAAAAATAATTTACCACAAATATTGTACATTTTCATTGAGTCCAGCGATTCAATTTTACCTACTGAAGATTGAAGCTATACTTTTTTATAAGTTAGAATTATGTCTGCATAACATCGATCCCTTACTAAACTCCCTGCAAGGGCGTATTTGGAAACAAGTTTTAAATTTGGCTAATTCTGTTCCAAATTCATGTATACAGATAGAACTAGGTCTATCTAGTTTGTCATCTTGTTTTTTGTGGCGTCAATTAAATTTGTACCTCAAAATGTTGGACCCTCCCCGTAATTCGATCTATGTAGAATTCGCTAGGTGTTGGCACTAGAGAATCCACATTCAATAATCCATTTTAAGAAAAGAATGGATCTTGCTTTGCATCGTATTAACATCACCAAAGAGGATCTTATAACTGGAGTGGGATATTCTAAAAAAATGCTATATCAGTTGGATTGGGTCGAATCGCATGATGAAAATTGGTTCATATCAACTTTATAAAGAATTTGCCTTACATACACACAAAAGGGTACCGAGGCTGATGTATGTGGAGTGTTTCCCAGACACCAAATTACGTGATATCTATATGCGGTTTTGTCTCAATCAGCTTCATTCAAAAGAACGTATCGGTCAGTGGTTGCATTTCAATTCTGACATCTGTCGATTCTGTAAAATAGCTCCCCAAAAGGAAACCATAAAGCACTTGGTCATTTATTGTTGATACTTTGAAAATGACAGACTTGGTTTCCTAGTGGAGAGAAATGTAATGAATGATGTATCAGCATGAGAAATGCTATGGGTAAAATGTATGAATAATCCTCACACGTCATTCATGTGTGCATTGGGAAGACTACTATGCAAAATTGAAGGTGAATTCTTGCAGAAAATGAATTTGGGTGTAATTGATTCAAATATAGCCTTGTGGTAGTTGATTTATCCTATCCAAGTTGCTTACTTTCGATATGAGGTTCTATATATTCTGAAGTTTTTTTTTTCTATAATAAGTGGACTCTTCATAAGTTTGTACATTTTACGTTGATGTGGTTTTAGCAAGTCAGAAAATGTCCTTAGTGATTACCATGATAATTCAATTTGAAGATTAACCTGAAATTATGGAAATGTATCTTCATTCCTAGATTTGATTTGTTAGGTTAGTTTTTTGTTATTCTGTTTTTAGTATTTAGCTGCTTATACTGACTTTTATATATGTATGTATTTAATGCTTTTTTTAAAGTGTGAAAAGTTTTTTGTTAAACTATAACACACAGTATTAATAAAACAACCTAGCTCCTCTTAAAACAAGAAATAGTGAAAGAAAAAAATCGGCCCCGTTGTTTCAGACTCTCTTCGCTTGGCTAGACACGCAGACTGTTTATGCCATTCTGAATATCCGGTACATGATAGAATTTTACTGAAAGCCCTCTGGCTAAAATATCACCATGATATCAAAGTGGCTGAAAATGAATATGTTTGCCAGTATCCTTGCAGTAATACTGCCAAAACACCAGCAAACAGTAATACCGTTACCGGCACTCAGTCCAATGGAAAGTCCACCATATTCCGAGTGCCGGTAACAGCGGTAACTCCCCGTTACATGGGGATTTGCTTATATTACCGGCACTGGTAATACCAGTGCTGTTAATACCAGGGATTTGTGACAGAAGGGTGCCAGAATGTCCTCCAGCTCTTAGCTGCAGGTAATTCCTGGCACCTCATCAGCAAACTTGTACTTTGCCGGTGTGGAAACGTGCTTGTAGATAGTAATACCGGAACGTGAATTCCACACTGGGAAAGTTATAATGAGGGTCAATATACTGTAAGGATCTCACACGCCTTGGATCAACTCAAGGAACTATTTTCTTTAGTTAGGGAGCTTTCTTCCCTAACATTCCTTGCACGATTTCTCACACTGTGAAACCTTCTCAGACTCTTTGTGATTCTGTCTCACACTTTTTTATTGAGAAGATTGCTAACATCAGGATGGAAATTTCCACCCCTACGAAGCCTATGCTACTGTCCATCCTGCCCCGGCTCTTTTCCAGGTCTTTGCCAATTCAGGATACCTTTTCATCTTTTGTGCCTGCTTCAGAGGATCACATTTCTAAAATAATTGCTCAGCTGAAATACCTCTCCGCACTGGACCCCATTCCCCTTGATGTTTTGAAGAACTTTAGTACAGAGATTTTCCCTCTTGAAACATTACCTGCAAATTCTTCTTTATTACAAGGGATAATTTCATCCAACTTAAAACACGCCCTGGCGACCCCTTTGTTAATGAAGCCCACTGTCGAAGCTGCTTCTCCAGCTAACATTTGGCCCATTTCTCTCCTCGAATTTCTCATGAAAGTGCTGGAGACTTTGGTAACACCCCAACCGAGACCGTTCTTAGAGGAGGCTCTTATATTACACCCATATCTATTAGGCTTTCAACCATCAATTGGCACGCAAGCTGTGATCATGTCAGTTATTGACAATCTAGCCAGAATACGAGACCAAGATGGAGTGGGCTTTCTGATTCGCTTAGACCTCTCCGCGGCATTCAACACTATCGATCATTCTATTTTGTGTCATTGCCTCAACTGGTGCAACTCTCGAGCGGTTTAAGTCCTTTTTACCTGATCAAACTCAAACACTATCACTTTCTCTTTTCAGATCAGATCCCTTGGTATTATCTTGTGGGGTTCCTTAGGGGTCTACTATCGTACCCCTGATTTTTAACATCTATGTCCACCCTCTGGCGAAACTAATACAGGATGTTGGCTGCCAGTTTTATGCCTATATGCATGTTACCAAACTCATTGTTACAGAGTTGCTTGGCAGACACTGGTGCTTGGATGAATCAAAACAGGTTGAAAGTCAATGGAGAAAAATCAGAGGTCTTTGTGATCGGCCCTTCTTCTGCTCAGTCGCCCTGGACCAACGACTTGTGGCCTCCATCTTTGGGTGCACTCCCTATCCCAGTTAAGAATCTGGGGATCAAAATATCAGCCATTCTTTCTCTAGACCTGCAGATTAGTGGAGATACAGTTCAAAAAGATGCAGTTCAATATTTTATAAGCTGGGAACCTTAAAAAAAGAGATTCCTTTAATTCCTTCTGACATTAAGGGCCTGTGGTAGCCTGTGCTGTTATCGACATCTTGGACTGCTGTATTGCCACTCCACTGGCTCAGCCTAAATATCATCTGAAGAGACTACAGTTTGTTCAAATCTCAGAGGCTCGATTGATGACTGGTCTCCCCAAATTCATACATGCCTCCCCAGTTCTAAACAAACTTTACTGGCTCCCTGTTGAGGGCAGGGTGAAGTTTAAAGTTCTCTCTATGTCCATTGTGCAGTTCATGGTTAAGGGGCCTTGTACCTTCATGAGACGAGTGCCCCAAATGTTCCATGCAGAGCATTACGCTCAGCTGGCCACATCCTTCTCCATGTACTGTGGATTATGAAAGTTACAGTTGGAGATCGGGCCTTCTCTGTCTCAGGCCCTGTACTGTGGAATTCTCTTCCTTTGGCACTAAGACTCACGGATGAGAACCTAGATTTCCGCAAGGCTTTAAAAACCTTTCTTTATCCACAATAGTCCCCTTTTCCATGCCAGTATGTTTCTGCCTCTCTTTTTCATCTCCCCTTGGCTGGGTGCCCTGTTACAATGCCAAGAGACCTCCACTGATAGCTGCACTATATCAAGCTCCTATAACATAACCTAACATGGCACCCACGTGGGCTCAAATAGCAGCTTCCTGCAGCTACTTATTTCACAATGGCCCAACTGGCTTTATTCACTTAGTGCCACAGGAGCTTCTCTCACTGCCCACCATTACAAGCTATGGAACACCGCTTTACATAGCAGAAGCCTTTATTTAAATACTTTTGCTGCCTATTTTGTCTTTTGGACGGAGGGCGAGTCCTGTCCCAGAGGCGTAACTGGTCCATCACAGCAATGTTTTTCTTCCGCGCAGGCTATCCAGGGGCTCTACATGCATGCGTCTTTGGCATAGCAGGGCCCCACACAGACCCTGTGATGCGTGGGGCCCGGGCCCTGCTGCCACATGTCCTGGGAGGGGGCCACTGGCCCTCAGACTTCAAAAGAATTTGTTTCTTTTTTAAGTTACTCTGCTTTATAAAGAAACTATATCCACACAGAAATAATTTATTTATGAAGCAGAGTGACTTCAAAAAAGAAACCATTTCTTTTTGAAGTCATAGGACTCACCCCCCCACCCACACTCCATGCTTTCATTTCATTCTATTTGGTATTAACTAGCAACACCTGAACAGACTGCCTCCCTGATGAGTACAAGAAGCATGAAAGCTCTTGGAGGAGAAGATCAACTGGACTGTGGAAGGTACACTAAGCTGGGAACCAGAGTGCGCCCCCACACCCACTAGTTTGAAATGTGTTTGGGAGTTCCAGACTCCAGAGGGGGAGCACCAGGGTGACACATGCCCAACTCTGGAGAGCCACACTGCTGGTTTTCCCTCTCCCCCCACTGTGGGATTTACACTGTGTAATCGGAGGGAAATGTGCTGGATGATCCAACACTTCACGATGAGTAGCAATTACCCTGGAGATGGATGGGGATGCAGATTTTATTCATACATCAATAATCAAAACGACTCAGATAGTTAGCAAAAGGGAGACTGTTTTAATATCAATTATTTGAAACAGGGAGCATAACGAATATCAACGAACTCGCTCGATCCGCTTACTCAATTCATTTTAGTAAAAACTAAGACTTTGTGCATAATATTCATCATCACTGATGTTTAACCTACGTATTACCAACGTCACCCTATGTGGCAAACTACAAAAACCTCTGTGAGTGAATGATTGGCTCAGAGTGAACATCTAAGTATACGATCCATACTAGTCTACAGGAGTGTGAATATGTGATTGATTACTTAACATCAGGTGGGGCAACTTAAGCCCTCCCCTAAAAATGACCACTACAGACGTCACTAAATACACAACGTCCCATTGGTTACACAACATTGGTTAGGACCCCTAATTGTGTGGTCCTCTACAATTGGTTGGCACTCTAACCTCCGTCAATACTTTTCCACCTACTTCTAGCAGCAAGCAGGCTGGCCATCCAGGTGTTGGTGAGGTCGCTTTAACATTAGCGTCCCACCAATTAACATATCAATCCATCACCATCTCAGTGCTCTACTGGCAATTAGACTTTGAAGCTCATCCTTGAGAGTGTTCTTAGCTCTGGGAAATGTAGGGAGTGAAGGCACGCTCTGCCTTCATGCATAGGTGTGACCATCCCATTTGTCCAACTTCATGCTTCCATGTGACTGGAGACCATGGAATAGAGCTTCTAGTATATTAAACTACTATTTTTTAATAGACCTCTGACATCTTCCTTGTTTTGCTCATGCCTTCTGAACAGGAGTTTTATTCTCTCACATCCAATCCAGTCTCCTCCAGTCTTGATAAAACCTTGGCTTCTTTGGCTCGTCCAGAATTGTTGACTGAGATTCACTTTGTAATTCAATTTGCTTTTTCAACTGCAACACACTGAAAATAAGGCTTTCACTCAGCCTTTTGTTAAAGTCCAGGACTGCCATAATGCGTAGTTGAAAAATCCATCCTTCACTTATCCATATACATATATATGTATATATTGGCGCTTGGCGCAATCTATTCACTATAAAGCTTGAGGCTAGCTTCACAATTACTTTGCTGGCTTGCGTTGCTTTTGCATCTGTACACGTGTAAACGAACTTGATGTCTTCAATTCTGTGGCATAAGCTTCTTCACCTTGATCCCAAGATGTCACTTTTCCTTGATACTTTCTTGATGCCTTATAGAATATCTGCATTCTCTGGGCTGTACATCTCTTAGGTACGTCAGTTCAGCTCCGCATGACGTCACCATTCTCCTGTACTGTTCATTTGCTCTGTTTCTTCAGGAATCTCATTTAAACAACCATCATATTTCCTCGTGTGCAGGTATGGTTTCCTCAAGGGGTACCTTGCTTCTAGTATTCTCCTAGGTATCGGTATTCTCAAAGGTACTGCACGGTTTTCATACTCTGCTTTTTGTCGTTTCAACTGCGCTGTGTATGTCACATACTGTGGTTTCCAATCGATAGGTAATATGGGCAGGGCGGTCGAGGTAGGGGTACTTGGCTCCTCCTCTACAGAGAGTTGGTTCCTGGCTACCTGCAACCAGAATCCCCATAGGCCATATTTGGTATTAACTAGCAACACCTGCACCGACTGCCTTCCTGATGAGTGCAAGAGGCATGAAAGTGCTTGGAGGAGAAGGTCAAATCGATAGTGTAAGGTACACTGAGCTGGGAGCCAGAGTGCGCCCCCCCTTGCCCCTAGTTTGAAAAATAATAATTGTATATATATATATATATATATATATATATATATATATATATATATATATATATATATATATATATATATATATATATGTATATATATATATATATATATATATATATATATATATATATATATATATATATATATAAGCATGTCTTTGTGAAACATTGAAACACAAACAGGTAACCTTTTTACACATTACCTTTTGTCTTTAAGTCTCGAAAGTACATTTTCAAAATCCACAGGCCATTTTTTGCCTTCTGCTGTATTGCATTCTGGTATTTGTAGTCTTGCATTCACGGTGGGGGGAATAAGGCCACAATTGTAAACGTTTTGCCTAGAATATGTCTAGAAGGTTTTATATATTTGTGTGAGTACTTTATTATGAATTGTGTACTTTTCAATTTATCATTATAAAACAGAGTATTGTTGAAAGACACACAGGGTGAAAGTGGACAGGAAGAGGAGCAAGTGAGTCATGAATATTTGCTAGGATGTGTTGGAAGAGGTTACAGGCTGGGAGACGGGAGGGGTTATTTTCTTTGGTTCTGGCCCTGTGCTGATTTTCATGGTACAAGTCGAGGATACGTGTGTCTGGGCAGCGTCCGCCCACCTTTTTCAGAGGGTGGATGTAACCCCTTTTGGGTGTTTTTGAGGGCAGTTTTAAAAAAAGCTATGCATGCTCAAGTATGCTTGCATACTAAGATTTCACCCCAGGTTGCCATGTTCCCAATGTAGATGCTTACCCACAAGACCACATAAAAGTGTAATTAAAGCACACGTCTCCTGTTTGGAGTTTGTTTTCCTTGGAATATTTCATAATAATTTGTTGCGTTTAAAGGTGGCCATATTTATTGCAAATTCTCCTGTCTGTATTATGTTTCCAGGCTGTTTATTTAATGGTAATCTTCATTACCCCTAGCCCTACTCTTCCTCATCCCAGTGCTTGTGTATGAGGCTTTTTGCCTCATACACAAGTACTGGGACAAGATAGAGGGACATGGATGTCATGCCTTGCTTAGTTCCCTATAATCTTCATTACTCCTAGACCCACTCTTCCTTGTCCCAGTACTTACTTATGAGGCAAGGTGTCTCCGATGTAAGAACTGGGACGAGGAAAAAGGACGTGAAGGTAATTCTGAGACGAGGAGCTGATTTTGACGGTTGTGGTAGGGTGTGGAAAGGAGAGAGTATGTGTGGGGGAATAGGGTGGGGTGGGGGTTGTGCAATAATTTGCAATGATCATCCATGTCCAGGCTAAGCAGGAATGATTTGTGTTGTTAGTGGCTTGACAGGCATTTTGGTGCAGCCAGTCTAATCATCTCTTACTTTTTTTTAATGGGCATCTCTGATAAAGCAGTCCTGCTAAATGTAATTACTTGGCTAGACTGGCATTTTTGTGCCACCAGTCATGGTATGTCTTAATGTGGCATAGCATGTTTTATTGTGATATGTTTATTACGTGTCTAGACTGGTCTATATTGTGCAGCCAGTTAAACATGTTTTCATTATTGCATGGCATTTTTAATAGCAAAGCATTATATTAATGAAAACATTAATATTCCTGTGCACTTTTGGTGACTTGCATGTATTGGATTTTTGGATTGGTGCTACCCTACAAAACAACTGCATCTCCTGAGGCTTTTTAGCCAGTTTTTCTCAGAAAGTGTGATGTATAATGCATTAAAACACATATTCACATCTTTCTCCTAGTGCCGTGTGTGCCATGCCCCTGCAGCAGCATGATCATATGTATTGCGCAAGCGTGTTATCTAGGCCGGCCCAGAGTGTGACGTGACTGGTGATTTGCTGCCGAGGTGGGGGCCCATCCTCAGAATAGCTTGAAGGTGGGCCCCCACATGTTGTGGCATGCCACTGACACACATCCATACCTGCCATACCATATCTTGGGAACACATCAGTCTTTGGGATTAAGTACAGGTGCTTCTCTGCTGCAGGTGCTTCAGCTATTGTGTCTGGTAAGAGATGCGCACCGACATTCATGTGCAGACGATAGGGATGAAAATATGTTTGGAGGTAGAGACAAAAACAGATGGAGAGACACAGACGTTCACCATAGTGCAGCCTGAAGCAATGTCCTATATCTCCTCCAGGCACAAAGTTCTAATTTTCCCAGATGCACGCAACTATATGGGATGATGGTTGTGGTGCAAACCTGACAGAGACTGCTGCTATATGACCTGGATCTTCGACGAACAAGTGAAGTATCATGGTCACTTGGTGGGAGTGGCGAAAGTATAGATCCCAAAACCGCACTTGAATAGGGTGAACTTCAAGGAAGTGTGCTTGATCTCTCGACTAGAGGGGGGATTGAAGAGGGAGACCTAAACATAGCCCTTCTTGCACCTATCAAGCTTTCATCTCGGCAGCAGAGAAATGAAAGGTACATTTCGCTCCTGGGTTCCCCTCCCCATTATCGATGTATCGCAGGTGTGAGAAACGCTATTCACTCAGACTGCCATTCAGATCTTACCCTAATGACGTCATAGAAGAGAGAAGCCTGCAATCGATGGAGCAAGTGCACTGACTGTAACCTTGAACAAAGCCGATGATGTCACGACTAACATCATCACATAGATGCCTTGGACATGAAGCACATAGGCATCCTTGCACAAAGCTATACAGACATTTAGATTAATTGCTCGTAGACATGAAGAACATGCTCATGTCTCACTCAGATAGAGGACTAACACGCTCTTGCTATGCAGAAACCGCAAGTTGCCCAACAATACATGCAAACTGCTTGCTGATGCTTAAACACAACGAGCATGGTCGGCCATGTAAATCAAGATGGAAGCCACTATAACATTTTTGTGAATTGAAGGAGCTGAAAGGGCTCAAAGACACAGAGATGCTGACAGGCTGATCCTGCAGAAATGCGCAGACCAGGCTTCTAGTGCAGCCACTGTGCACAGCCTTGCCAAGCACACAGAGAGAAGGAAAGTTTCAAGTTAACAGAAGATTTATGGCACCTGCAATGATACAAGCTGAAAATGATCATAAATGCGAGCAGTTAATCTCAAGTTTGTGGTCCCTACACACTTGATCTGAACCTGTGAGACAGAGCCTATTCATTCGGGCCGGGCTAAAGTGGCTGTTACCATCCAACCGAAGACAGGAGGATACAAAGGTAATACCAGGTACAAAGCTGAATGTTCTGTCTCAAGGCCTAGAGAATCGGAGATGGTAACTTGTTGAGAACATTCAGCACCTTCGGGGACATTCCCACCACCTTGAATAGATGCACTTGGCCTGGTAACTTTCCAAAGCTCCAAGGCTGAAACGACCCTCTTTAACCAATCCCCATCCACCTTCCACCTTTCACACTTTGGTGCACTGCCCGATTACAGTGCACTAACCTGAAATGTCTTAGTTGCAACAATTAGAGGGCGGTCACAGGAGGAGCCACCAGATATGTCTTATCCAAACAATGAACTAACAACCTCTGTAATATATCTGTAGGCTAACTTACTAACCAATCCCGATCCCTGTTCGTTTTTTTGGGTGAAACATTATTTTGTGACATCATGCAGCATCAAAACTGGATGGCAGACGTGATCGAGGAGAAGGAGACCAATGGAGAATGTTGCCTTGTTCATGTCTCAATCCCTGATGATTATTTTTTAATAAGACAGTAAAACATTTGTCGCATGGTTGGACTCTTCGGTTTTTGGTGCAGGGAATTTTGTCGGTCCAGTTCCTCTTGGTAGTAATTAGCGAGATTGATAATTCCAGTGCCTTCATTCAGCACCACACTACTAGGATTGCAGAGCATCTTCAACCAGACCCTGCAATGGGAGGTACTTGTTTTTCATAACTAACACTGCCTCAATTGCCCAATGATGATGGCCAGCCTCATACTCAAGAATTTTGCCTAAATATTTTCGACGCACAATACATGGAAGTACATGTGTATGTACAAGAGGAACAAGATGATGGTATCTTTGAAATTTGAGGAGAACCATCTCTGGTTCCGGAAGCAACTCAAGACCTTCCTCTTTGCTTCTGCCTTTGCCCCTCCTCTCCCCCGCTGATCTTTTCTCTCTCTGCACTGTGCACATGGCCTACCTTTTGTCTTCTGGGCGCAGGTACCTGCTCACTCTGCCACCCTCCAGCACTGCCTCCGGGCCATCCCAGGACTGGGGTCTGTATCGGTAACCAAATGCCCTGCCCCCTTTTTCCTGCACTTATAAGACATACCCTGTCTGCTGCCTCAACCCAGCACTTGTCACTTGCTGGCTGCACTACTACTGCTAGTTGCCTCATTATTTATTTATTTTATATCTATCTGTTTTCCTTTGCTCCACACTTTCCACTTCTCCCCCTCTCCATGCACTTTCCCTCTTACCTGATCCCAGGCACTTGCGCGTTCTTAATGTCACTGGGCCTAGTAAGATCGTTGTTTTTTGTTCTCCCTTGTCCCCCTCCCTTGCCTTTTTACGCTCTGAAACACTTGTGTATGAGAGCGATTAAAATAAAATATAATATCATTACATGATTTTCACAATCTAAATGAGACGTACCCAGACACTAAAAGAATTCCGAAATGGGAACTAGCGAACACAGCTTCAACGATTGATCACATCTTCGTGTCACAACCACTACTGAGGTCAATCACCGCATTCAATGAATAATACACAGATAGAAACTTGTGCACAAGGGTCAAGAGTCAGATTAACCATCACAGCAATTAAGGCTGTCACAGCAAATTATAAAAAAAACTGAGGCAGAGGACAAAAAGCCTGTCATTGATTACCAACCACTGTTAGTGCCGTATAGACAAAAAAGAACCACTGCAAAGACTGCAAAAATTAGCAGAAACCATACATATAACAACGAATTGGTCATGAGAAGGCGTGAGTACAGAAAAGCATTACGGCGCGCATCATAACGATATTCAAAAGGAGACAAAGATGACAGAATAAAGATAATAAAAGCAGAATATAAAGCCTGGGTCAAATCATACAAAGCAAAACTATATCAACAAGATGCAGAAAGCATCACATTAGCGTTGACAACCGATAACTCAAGAGAGTTTTGGTCACTTTTAAGAGCAGTCAACAATCCATCAGAAAATCAAATTTTGAACAATATTCTGCAAAATAAATGGGAAAAACACTTCGCAGAAGTATTCAAATCGAAGATCGCAGAGAACACAATAAAAACACAACAGAGAAAGACAAAGTGGCTTGACCTAGAAAATAAGGAAAACATTGTGGAAATTATCAAAAAACTAAAAAACTCCAGAGCTCTGGGCCAGATGGAATTACGAACTTAGATTTGAAAGCGCATCCAGAAGTATGGGCCGACTTATTAAACATCATATTTCGGCGTTGCGCAGAAACCTACTCAATACCCGCTTCTTGGACCAGTGCAATTATTATCACGATTTTCAAGAAGGGTGACCTAAATGATCCTGCAAATTTCCGTCCCATTGCACTGTTAGATGTTATAGGAAAAGTCTATGCTTCGATGTTGTTGAAGAAATTCCAAACTTGGGCTGAAACTGCAAGCTGCAATGATAACATTCAGGCCGGATTTAAAAAAAATGCTGGAACCACAGGTAACATTTTGATGATCAGTATTTTAAAAAGTAAAGTTCATCAAAATAAACAACAAGTATACCTAGCATTTGTAGATTTCACCCAAGCGTTTGACCGAGTAGAACGAGAACTTTTGTGGAAGAAACTAAAGACCTGGAATTGCCCAGAAGAACTTCTTGCACCAATCCAAGCCCTCTACAACAACACCTCAATGAGGGTACGCCTTAGTCAGGAAGGCGAACTATCTGCAAAAATTCAGTCAACACGGGGAGTAAAGCAAGGGTGCCCGTTGGCATCAGCATTATTCCTAGCATATATTGGCGATTACCAGAAAATGGAAAGACAGATAAAGTCCTTTCCACCGAAAATCGGCAATGCACCAATTGGACGATTACTATATGCCGACAACCTGACTTTATGTGACCAAACTCCAATAGGTCTACAGCGTCAGCTAAATGGATTAACAAAATACGCAAACGACAACTTCTTAGAAATAAACAAAAGCAAAACGAAAGTGCTGATATTACAATCACAAACAAATAATTGGTACTTAGAAAACGAAAAAATCTAAAAAGTTCCATCATTCAAATATCTTGGAGTGCATTTGGACAGCTCCGCGCAAGAAACCATGATGCAAACAGCGCTTCACGCAAAAATCAAAAAACTCATAGCACAAGCGAAGGCAATTGACAACAAATTCGGCAAATTTTCATTATTACCAGTCATCAACTTTTACAAGATAAAGGTGATACCAACAGTAATTTATGGAACAGAAGCTATGCCATCGATTCCCAAAATGATCTGGCCCAAATTAGAAGCAGCTTTCTGGCGTGCAGTGCTCAAATTACCCAATTCATCTTCGGGCGTTGCTATAAGAGCCGAGATGAGCCTTCAGTCATTAGAAAGTGCTGTGCAATGTAATACAATGATGCTGTACAGAAAATGTTGCATGTCAAACACAAACAAAATCTTTAGAATGATCAACTGCGAGATAGAAGCGGGAAAATCAGACATGCTAATTCAATGGCAAGAAGATAATAAAGCAATATTGAAAGAAATCGTGGTAGATGAAGAAGAACTGATAGCGAATCCGTGTAAAGCACTTAAAAGATTAAAAGATGCCGACTGGATAAAGACAACTAACGCCGTAGCAAAGTTAAAGTTAACCGCGCACTCGCCACCAAATACGAGAAAGCGAAATGAATTACAACATATAGTAAAGGCTTTCCCAAACAAACAAGCTCGAAACTTAATTCTACGCGCACGGCTAAATTTATTCAAAACCAATGAAATCTTACACATCAGAGGAACAACGCAAACGGACAAATGTCGATTCTGTAACAATAACTCATCGCCAACAAAAGAAACCATACGGCACTTGCTTATGGCATGTCCCGCATTTAACAAAGTAAGAAGCCGATATTTGTCAGATCTAGCGGGGATAGATTATCTACAAGAAGAGATCTGGTGGTCTAGGCTAATCGGAGGAGATCGAATGTGCTGGCAAATTGCGGCAGCAAAGATCTTGGAACACATTAATGATAAACTATTCGACATGAATATGGACAAAAGGTAAAATGTAAAATGTAAAAATGTGAAGTATGAATGGACTTTTAGCAGCTGGAAGAACAGTTAACAAAAACATTGTAAAAATCTATTTTTTGATTAAATAACAATAAAAAGAAATAATAATAATAATACATAAATAATATCATATCATATCCCAAATCTTAATGTTTTTTTGTTATTTTGGTGGGGAAACATGGAGTCAGTCAGTAAGGGAATACACGCATTGATGTTGGAGACTTCCCAGAAGCAGATCCAGCAACGGTGACTATCAGTTCCTGAGATGTTTCTCACACTTCCTGTCACTAGTTCACCACCTTCAACCGGTTCTAGTTTCCTTCATCTGCATTTTCTTTTCGCTGAGTTTTTTGCCAACTTTTTTTATTTTTTATTTGGGGGTTTCCCAACCAAGTCCCCCTCTCCTTTTATTTGTTCCATATACTCCCATCGCACCTACCCGGTATATGCCCTTACACACCCCTGCCATATTTTCTGCTGAGTTTTTTTCCAGCAACATTTTTTAGGGAAATAATGCAGCGGAAAAAAAACACCCAGTGAGTGAACCTCGTGCCCTTCAAACACGGGCTCTTCCAAGCAGCGATTACCTACTCTGCTGAAGTGCTGCACGTTGATTTGCTTTCAACTTCACCAAGTGCCTGGGAGTGCAAGTGCCTTCGCTGTGCAAGCAGCCATGCAAGTGAGTTTTAAGGCGACATTTCCTGGTGGGTGGAGGTCTCAGTTACAGCGTGCCTTGTTTGTAAATTGTAGGAAACATTGTTTTTACCCAACAAGGTGGTTCCACATGTTTGTCAGATAAACTGCGTGTTGCTTGTGATCTGGACGGACGCAGAGTTTAGACAGTGTTGGTGACCTCGGTAGAAACACATATCGAAGTGCACCACTATGCTACACGTGCATCAACAGAGATCTTTGAACTTAGCTAAAGTATCTTTCTGTAAATAGTATTGCTATAGCAGCCAATCAGGATACGCTCAATATGCTCATAAGGATTGGCTGAACCATCGGTGGAAAACTGTCCAATGGTGAGTCAAGATGTCCTTTTAATTCTTGGAAGTGTATTCTTTTTTTCTAAATCAACTTGTCCTTTCAAAATTAACAGCAAGAATAATAATAATAAAATGGGCAGTTATCCCACCCTGTGCTACACGACCATCAGACTCCACCATATATTCGGGGAGGCCCCCCCTCAAACAGTATTTAATGAATTGAACGTCTTTTTTTAATTGTTTGCGATAGATGCATGGTGCTAATGGCAACTGTATGTAGCATAAGGCACACAGCTGCTATTTTGCTGATGTTGTCCGGGAGTCATGGAATGGATGCCCACCTGTTGTGTCTTGTCACCTCCATCTCCTCTTTTGTAATCTGAAGGCACCCTCTATTGTATTCCTGGTTCTGATGTGTCCGCAGTTGTACTTTTCGTCACATTGATGGTCGGATACACCATTGGGTCAGTAGCCCAGGGTTCAGTGGGTGACCACTGGCACATGTATAAATACGAACTGTGATTTAAGGCTGAGGCTTTGCAACCGCTTTGAGGGTGGGAGGGCACTCAACACACACATTCTGGACTTTGGAGCTGCTGATTGAATAAAGGTAATGTCTGAAAGTGTATTCAAAAGGTCCAGCTGATTACAAGGGATTACTGTGAATGGATAGAAAAAAATGGTCCTATGGGAGAATTGACCGAATTTTGTTTTGTTCGTTTTAAAAAACAAAATAATCTGGGAGGAGAACCTCGCACACCCACTTCCTCCTACCGTAACCTCTTCCCATACCCCACATCTATATAATAAAATTAACCAAAATACCTAACAAATTCACCAAAATAATTTGGTCAATTCTGAGTAGGTCAATTTGGTATTCGATCGTTTTGGGTAATACCTATGTAAAGTACATAACCACACCAGCAATGACTATGTAAAGGGCATGACGCTCTGCACGCAGGCTGCTGCAGAGGGAAACTGTTGCAGAGCAGCTCTAGAAGAGCGGCTGTTGGAGAGCAGGTGAGCAGGTAACTGGTCAGAGGAAGAGGGGGCTAGCAGTCATACGGGCCACAAGGAGTTGGAGACGCACCAAGTGAAACAGTTTCCTCGGTACAACTGTGATTATTCCTGTGAATCCTGCCCATGAGGCAGGCCTTCTGATTGACTGTCACACGCCTCATACAGACCACACTCCCTGAGCAAGCAAGCCCTCTGCTGCAGAGCACCAACCTTCAGCCAGTTCTGCAGCGGCTGCATAATCTGAATTCATCATGAGCCCAGCCTGGCTGCTGTGCATTGCAAGCTTGGTAGAACATGCCCCCTGCACCGTTATTAAGCGAACAGTGGAGCTCTATGTTCCTAAGCATTCGCTCCTTATCCTCTGCAGGCACAAAACATGATGTGTGCAATCATTTGCACCGGGAATGTTTGGAAATGGTGTTTTAAATTCATGTACTGCCTTCAGTATGCGAATGCCCTTTTAAATGTCACGGGTAAATATCAATAAAGGCGCTCAGAATTCAATTGGAAAATGGCAGAGAAATGCTCACGGAAAAGGCGTTGCTCGCCTTTAGGAACCAGCTGCAAATAAAGTGCAGGCGGCCAGCAATTTGTGGGTCTTGAAATACAATCATGGACAATTCTCACATCCGTCAATGTTCTGTCATGCTCCTCCTACACCTTTCCCACATTGTTGCTTTGTCAAAGCGATACATTGTCCAGGTAAGTTCATCAGATGAATCGAACACTCACAATTCCTCTTTGTCTTTGATTTATTTTTCCAAGCTATATTTTGTGAATCCAATGTAATATAATTTAGTGCTAAGCCTCCATTCCATGGACTGAACAGGGTGGTAACGGCCCAGGGATGTTACCGCCTGGTTCAGCCCATAGAACGGGTGTTTAACACTCTTAGCACCTGTCCACGGGTGGGTGCTAACAGCAAAGTATTTTCTTTCAATGAACAGCCCGCATCGCAGTGTCCCATTCATTGAAAGAAAATACTCACCCAACATTGCCGCCATGGATCAGGAAGGCGGGGCTCCGTACAGAGTCTCTCTTCCATTTCCATGGTGGCCATAACAGAGTGGGAGCTGAAGCAGAAGCGTGGCTTCCGCCTCCACCACAGTCAGGTAAGTGGGGATGAGGGGTGGATTTAAAAATAAGAGAAGGGACGTGGGTGGAAGATGGCAGCATGGGAAGCAGCCATCAAGCAGCTCGTAATGCTGGCTTGGATTGGTAGATTCAGCCACGTTCTGAGCCTCCTGATTGGCTGGCTCTCCCCAGCAGTGTGCTAATAAAGTATTAAATACCTGTACCACAGGCTATACCAGGGTGTAACAGCCCAGACCCAAGTTAAAGGCCCGAGCGAAGCAAGGGCCTTTAGCAAGGGCCCCAGGACGTTACCCCTTGTATAGCACGTGGAACGTGTACTTAACGCTGTTACCGCCCGAGGCTGCTAATCCGGTAACCCGGGGTGTTTATGGCGGTGTCATTTCTATGAATGAGCAGGACACCTCATGGGCCATTCATTCATAGAAAAGACTATCTAGAGATGGCCGCCACAGAGCTGTAAAACGGGACTCCAAGCGGAGCCCCTCTTCCATTTCCATGGCGGCAGGAAGAAGGAAGATGCAGCAGCAGTGATGGTGGGCTGCCACAGCCATCAAGTAAGTGGTGGTGGGAGGGACGCAGAAAGGTTAAGGGAAGGGGGAGCAGGGAAAGCAACCGCCAGCTTGCTCAGAACGCATGCTTGGATCACGGGATTCAGTCAGTGATCTGAGCAACCTGATTCCTTGCCCAGGTGCTAATTTCATTTAGGACAGCGTGTCACTTAAACGAGTCTTTCATCTACATATTTTGCAAATGCATCTGCAACCAGGCACAACCTTAATTCAATTCATCTTTATAAGTGGTAAACACCACCGCCCACTCATCCATCAGATGCGGCAGTGCCGGGTGTCGCTGTTGTTGTGCAACTTGCTTGCTTCTTTACGGTGATCATTTTCCCCAAAGATACTGTCGCACACAGGTGAGGTGTTGAATCAAATTGCCCCACATTTCAGCAATCCAGGCTTTCACTAGGATCACCATTGTTCAGAAAGTGTGAAATGGCCTGCTACCTCGTGATAGTTCCAGTGAGTTCTAGGTATAATATAGTAGGATTAATAGCCCAGAGTGAACATGAAGCAGTACAAATTAAGAAATAAAAATGAAGAACTTCCATTGAAAGTAATGTCAACAGTAAAAATACTGACATTATAAATGAAGAGACTAAAACGAAATAACAACATATTTTAACTTTTTTCTAAAACAGAATCTTCCTTGCAAATGAATATCTTTGTTTAAAAAGTGCGTTTTTAATTTCCTACAGAAACTGCACTATAACATCCCATCTAAACCCATCACCCCCTTATTTGCCCTTGCCTCTTTCCAGCCCTCCTCTAGCTTCTTTCTTACTCTGCTTTACACTGATCCCAGAAAGAAGTTCTTTACTTTTTTATTTGATCTATTTTATGATTTATAAATTAAATATCTTTACTTTCTTTATTTGTACCTCAGTTCATTTCAATACAAGTTTTTTTTTCATCTTACTTTCTGCATGCTTCATTTTTTCAGAGTAATCTTTACCGGGGTCCTTTCTATGACCACATATATGTCGTGGGTCACACAGCATACATGTAAATGTCACCGACTGACAATATCTGATCACACATAAGCACACATTGAACACTTAAGGGTTCAGAAAACTGTAAAACAAAAGCCAATGTATTGTAAATGGCAAAGGGATAAGAAATACACTTAAGACATAATATGTATGTTTCCCTGTTCTGAGGGTCTAATCTGGGTGAATGTGGCATTCTGACTCAGCACCGTGCTGTAGTCATTCAGTTAATGTGTTATTGAAAGTCCACCTATTAGCTGGGAAAGGTAGGGGATTAATATCATATTTTCCATCACATCAAAACAACCATTGACAAAGCCCACAGCTCTGGCTTACTAAATGTAGAAAGTAATATTACTTTATGCTCCGGTAAAACAAAAAAGTTGTACCCTCAACGTTTACAAGCCCCGACCTACTGGCTTTGCTAATGCATGTTTTGAAACACATTCCTATAGCTTTCACGCCCCCGCAAGGGGTAGGGGTTCCGACATGTCAGGTAATGACCCACCAACGCAAGCTTAGGTAGGCCCCATAAAAATCATATTCCAAAATGGCCATTGTCATGCAAAACGGGACCTAGTCCCTTTTCTATTTTAATGGTGGCAGTGCAGCCCAGGAAAGACAGATGTTCATTGCTCCATCTGTCTTTCCTGGGTGCAAATACTGTATCTGCCCTATTTGCTCTACTCGCTTATTTCTGTGTTAGGTTCTCGGACCAGAACCTATCCTGCATACACCAAACATCAGCCAGGTGCCATTGGCATGCTCATGAAGCCCTGCTTGTTACAGCCATTGCTGCTTTCTTCCTGTAGGTCATGGGATATAGATTGGGAGGGCGTATTACGTAGGGTGGAGTGGAGGGAGCTGATTGGTGGGATAGTGGTGTGCACATTAATATGGACATTTTACGTTTGAAATGTTTCAGAAATGGTGCTATAAACATACACACGCACGCACGCACGCACACACACACGTTTGTTCTACTCTTGAAACGTGTGTTCCATAGAACACACCAATGAGAAATGGCATACGTTGATCCAACCAAAATGAAGCACACCCCGGGCCCCCTCCCCTGTCAGGCTTTGTAAAGCTTTGTGGACACATTTACACAAGGGGTGTGTTTTTATGCAGGGTGAACAGGGCACTTATCAATGTATTGACATATTCCTACCTTTTACATGTGTCTTATATTTTATTAAACAGGTATCACACGCTTATAAACATATGTTTGATTGAACCACAATGAACAAAGGACCTAACATCAGGTGCAGCAAAGTTCTCTGGGCCTCACATGATCATACATGATGTCTATTGACATGGCCCACAATTCTAGTATGTATAGCTGGCAAGTAACTATCTGCTAGTTACAAATCTGCTCTCGGTCTAGAGGGGGCTTCAGGAGAGTTTAATCTACAGACGAAGCAGTGAGCAGGGGTAGATTAAGTGAGAGTAAACTCCCTCTAGCCAGCTTTTAAGACCTTTGTGGCTAGCGCCTTTCCCAGGCAAACACTCTCTCTGTTCCTAGGCGACCTTAGGAGAAGCCAAGCCCTATTTACAGAATGGTTTATTGGGAATGCACTCATGGTTTTACAATGGAAACCCCACACAAGAAGAAAGACTCCTAAATACGGTTGCGTGGAAAATTTCATAATGTAGTTTAAGAGAACAAAATACACTTAAGGCCAAGAACACAGGCCTTTACTAAGCATACATTCCCTTTCCACTGCGGATTGCTTCCATTTCTCCCTATGGTTGTAGCACAAGAGCATAGGGTGTACTATCTATCCAAGATCACACATCTAAACTGGTTGGAATTCCTTCAACTCCAGTGACTGCTTTTTATCTCATGGCTTGAACACAAAAGGTATCGCTAAATGTCAAAGCGGCACTGCATCTCTTCACCACTAGGGGTTGTTTTCTTTTCTCCCCATGGAAACCAAGACCTCACAATATAGTGTTTGCCCAGGATCACACACATGGATTGGAAATGTCTAGTCTTTTCTTTCCCATGCAAAGAACAGCATGGTCCACAATATAATTCTTGCCAAAAATCACAATGATCAACCGTTATAGTTGTCTGCATCGCCCAGCCCTGTTTGTATTTCCTTTCCTCCTCATGGCGCACAGCAGCTCATCTGTTTACCAAACACAGTATTCTCACCTAAGGGGATACAGTCACCTTCCTACTAGATGGGATATATACAAAGTATCGTTATCAAAAATGAAGGTTGGTTGTAAAACGATTTGGCCAGGAAGAACGTGTACGGTTACAAAGTCCTGAAAATATTGACCTAACCTGAAATTCAAAATACAAACATATCAAAGTGATTCAAATGCGCCCCTCTCCTCTTTTTCAACACATTTGCAAGTTTTCTGAAGGGTGGAATCTTCAGAAATCTTATAGGGTGCTGCACCGGGGTAATATATGCCCAACTTTGGAGTGCCTCACTGTAGGCTACTCCCCCCCTTTCCCCATTTATGGGATTGGGTGTGAGTCTGTTCCTTGCAAACCTGATGACTACAGCTACCAGAAGTCCTTGCAGCAGAATCATCACTAAGTGTTAACACCTGCACTTGCTGGGAGCTGCAAGTTAAGACAGCCTCCCTGATGACGTGTATTGGCACAGAAACCGGTCGGAGGAGAACACCTGTAGCTGAGAAGGTTTACTGTGCAGGGAACTGGAGTGCGCCCCTCTCCTCTTTTTCAACACATTTGCAAGTTTTCTGAAGGGTGGAATCTTCAGAAATCTTATAGGGTGCTGCACCGGGGTAATATATGCCCAACTTTGGAGTGCCTCACTGTAGGCTACTCCCCCCCTTTCCCCATTTATGGGATTGGGTGTGAGTCTGTTCCTTGCAAACCTGATGACTACAGCTACCAGAAGTCCTTGCAGCAGAATCATCACTAAGTGTTAACACCTGCACTTGCTGTGAGCTGCAAGTTAAGACAGCCTCCCTGATGACGTGTATTGGCACAGAAACAGGTCGGAGGAGAACACCTGTAGCTGAGAAGGTTTACTGTGCAGGGAACTGGAGTGCGCCCCTCTCCTCTTTTTCAATATATATATATATATATATATATATACATATATATATATATATATATATATTCAGTAAAAAACGTTGTTAAAGGGACGTTATGGTTCAAAGTAAAACCGAAAAACCCCTGAAATTCGGCAGTTATGGTAAGAGAAGCAACCATAACTCGCGCCACCGTGCACTGCCACTGCTAACACCAACACCCAGGACATCAAAGATGACATCATAAATGTCATTGATGACATCACTGATGACATCACATGTGCATTTACTTTTCATGAAAACTCTGTAGAAGGGATTCTTATAATGTTGACCAAAAATGTGTCAAGGATCATTGGGATAAATATCATGAGCTAATTAGTGCATTAAGTAATGCATTGATATAAACAGCATTCTATTATGAAGTTCTATCCAGTATACTAAGCTACTCATGCAGAAACATAGGCAGTGTGTGCAGCATACATGATGAAGGTGCCATATTCATAATCTTGCCATGTTGAATACTGAAATGATAACTGCTTTCTTATTAGAGTTTTGCGTACTGTGAAACATGTAATAAGTAGATAATAAAACCCACATAATACATAATTATTACAGACAAAACACAAAGAGACAACAACACATACAAATATGAGTATATACAGGGACAGTGAAGTAAACAAAAAAGAAGAAGTAGTAGCAGAAAGAGTTCATGACCTAACTGATTGTCTTTATGCAGAGAAACTATTGCTCTGTTTCAAAGCTGCTACTTACCATATGTATGTGTATCACATGATATGACTGCACCCAAAGGAAAAGAGAGTGAGTACTGTAAGAGGATTCAATTCAACACTACAGCTAAGTCAATGCCTAGTCTGGGATACTGAATGGAAACCCTTATTGATATATCTTTATGTCCAGTTCATGCGTTCTGGATGACTACCCCTATATAACACCCCTCTCTTTGAATCCTCCTGACCCCACTGAGCCAAGAAGTAGTTCTGTTTTGCAAGTTAAAGGTTTATTTGAGAATTTAAACAATGTAAATATATATCACGCTTTATAATAAATTAATAATTGGATATCACACTTAATATGAGCAGTAATCAATAATGGATAGTCTGGCACTAGCACACTTGTGAATAGGAACAGAAGAATAAGGTGGTAGAGAATGCTTTATATAAGTTCAGATGGATGTAATGTTGAATGAAAATGCAATACAGAAAATACTCAATATGATTTCAACAAAACAATGTAATCACTTTTCTCTGGCAATCCCCTCCCCCCTTTATGTAATGCAATGAAATGGAAGGAAAGCACACAGTTCTCAGAAATGCAATCAACTGTAATTCAGTTCACCCCAGCAAGCTTACACTACAGAAGTTGGAAACACAGGCCCAAAATGCTTTTATATGTGCTGGCAATGAAGTGAAAAATATGCTAAAATGCTTTTAATTCCCTCTAGAGGTTCAGGGTGAGTGGTATCAAGTTAATATTAGTCCAGGCTCACTTTAGCAAGGATCTAGGAGTAACTAGCAGGTTAAATGAATTTCTGGCAAATGGAAGGCAAGCAGCAGCAGATTTTTACACGTGAAGAAATTTGCAAATCGCGGTAAATTCGCGAGTGCGTTTTCCGCGATTGCGGCAAAAGTATCGGGGGTAGGAATGCGGTTCCAGGTCCGTAGGAAAGCCACGATTCTAAGCTTTCTGAGGAAAGTTACTGCAAGTCTCTAGCACAAACGGTCACGGAGATATGAGCAATTAAATAAAGGTCGTTTTTCAGATTTGAAATTTTAAAGTTCAAAAAGACAAGTGACAGCTAGCAACTAGAAAATGACAGGTGACAGCTTTGCAAATGACAGGTGACAGTTAGGAGGCAGTTCTACTTAGATTAAAATAGCTGGGATTATATTATTTTAACTAAGAGATTGGTTCTGCACAGTCTGCTAGGTACTCACACTATATTCTTGAATTAGAATGGGCCTCGCCACGGATCTGGTCAGGTTTTAGACTGGACTCTGGTCTCTGCACTTCACAGTGATCTGGGTCAGCTCTACTCTGCTGGTCTGGTCTGGGTCTCTGAAGGTGGATAGATTGAAGTCTCTATGTTGGCTCTCTGGAGGTTGATGGAGGTAAAGTATGGATTTTCCCGGCAGAGCTTCCAGCTGCAAATGGATTTGAAGGTCCCTATCTGTCCCGTCTGTCTGCTTTTATCTGTTTTTAAAATGGGTGTGCGTGCAGCATCACTAGCCCCTACCCCTCTCCACTTGTCATTGGCCACTTCATCCGCTTCCACTTGATTGGGGGAATGAAATGAAGTGTCATCATGATGAGGTCTGTTTATGATACAGAGAACCCACCCCTGTCAACTTTACACACAATCTATATTTGCTCAAAAAACATATTTGCACAGGTACACATTTGTTTAAAATTACATGCACCCTTCACATATCACAGGAGGTATGCCCTTGTCCAAATCTGCTCTTCCTGGGAGCTTGGGTTCAAAAATGGCACATATTTCACTTTTTAACTGGTTTCGCAATATCGGACATTAACCCAAATTTACACACGTGTGCGCAAGGAGTATGGACATTAGTTGATGAAGTGTCAGATTTTTCACATGCACACATTTTGAGTAATATCCTCTTTTCCGCTAAAACCCCCCTGAACATACCACCAGGTCCTAACACGTCTTAAAATGTGGCCAGAAAAATCACATGAATTATGGTGTCATTTAAATAATTTTCACAAGTCCGTACTATGAGTTATTAATCTTTTTAGAGTTATGTTCTGGCCCCAAAGGGGTGTGGTTTCCCCCCAGCACAAGGTTGAATTTCTGGTTTTTCCAGTTCTGCCAAGCCAGCTTGCTCCCACAGGCAGTGCTCCTCCCCTGTCCTTCCAGGAGGAAGCTCCATTTACGACTCCCGCCAATAAAACATTTGCCTGAGTCAGGACAGGGCTTTGTTCAGAGCTCCTGTATTCTGTGGGGGCTCCCCTTAATTCAATTATCAGAGAGATGGCATATCCTTAGTGTGGCCAGCAAAAGGCAGATAGGCCTGGGAACACAGCTGTGACTCAAGTCTCATCTCCTGTCGGGGGTAGCTGGTGGGCAGAATTCAGTTCCTTAAGCCAGGTTTCAGATAAAATGTCACTTTTTGTTACCCAGTTTAAGTCAAGACAATGTTTACATATGCAGCTAGAATGCTGATTCTAAGTATAAAACTATGACATTTAAACAATTGCAACCTATGTGACACTCAAAGTAGGTCACTCATTTCTTTTAAACATTTAGATTTTTAGTGTCTTTCAGTCCAAATTTACTTAAACTGCTGAAATCCACAGCTCAGCCAGTCTTGTTATAAACCTTCAAGTCACTTCAGAATATAACTTTACATTGTATCCACCTCTCAGTAAGTCTTTCTTTGGCATGTTTTGGGTTCATTTATTCAGTTTTCTACAAAAAAGTAAAATCTGGTGTTGTTTTAAAACGCCGGCTTTCTGATAGTGGTGAGTACTGGTACTGCACCCCTTTTTGGGATTTAAGAAAATGAATTCTCCACAGTTATGGGTTTGCTTTTGGCAATCAGCATTGCCATTCCCAATGGTTTCAGACTACTGTGTGGGTAGTCCAATGGTGGTTTTAGGCAGTGTCCTTCTGTGCCCATAACATCGGCAAAAATGAGTGGCAGCCTATTCTTCATGCATTTCCCTGTGCATTTTCTGGGAAGCTCTGGCCATCATGATGTTTTCCATGTCAGTACTGCACAGTTTTTAGGTAGGGCTCGGATGCATGGGTAAATACATCCCACAAGCCCCCCTCTTGCGATGGCCATTCGGTTTCACTAATGGGACTCGCAAGACCTGGGATGTTTCCTCATCTTCTTCCAATAGATGGCACAGTTCAGCATCTTTTCCTCCATCCGGTACTGATCGATCGGTTCTCCTCGCCGGTCCTGATGGGAATATTGGGCGGTACACCGGGCCCCTTGCGTCTCTGCTCCCGGTCTCCGGATCGTCCTCCTTGTCCCGTCTCCAGGTTTTCTTTCTCCTAGGACGACAAAGGAAGAGCGGCAATACCTATTCATAGACGTTTTTCCACCACTGTTGAGATAGTGGGGCAGCATATGCATTTCATCATAACGAAACATTACATTCTTATTTTGAAAAAAAAACAGTATAACTAAGAGACAGTTTCATGCAAATCACAATATTTTAGAGACTAGATGTGGTATGTTTTATGGTTGGAACTGAATTAGTCTGAGACAGTACCCGCTAGGATTCCAGAGGATTCCTCCAGTTGTTGCAGAGTGTGCCTGGGATGGCAACACTTCAACTGGTTTATGTGGACCCACTTGTCTTCCCCCTCTGCCAAACCGCCTTTGGGGATGCGGATCTTGTAGGCCACAGGGGAGATCTTGTCGATGATCTCAAAGGGTCCCTTCCATGTAGGCAAAAATTTGCGCTGCTTTGCCTGGTTTCTTTGGAAGTTGTATAGATAGACCCGGTCCCCCACCTGATATTCCTTCCGGGAAGTCTTCAGGTCATAGTGGGTCTTCATGCTATCAGCTGATCTTTCTAGATTCCGCTGAGCATAAGCAAAAGCATGTTGAAGGTGTTTCCTTAAATTCTCCACATACTCATGAGTTGTGGAGGCATTTATCAGTGTCTGCTCTTGGGTCCTATAGAGCAAATGCTGCGGAAGCACCATCTTGCGCCCAGTCATCAACTCAAATGGTGACATTTTGGTTGCAGATGAAGGGGTAGATCTGATGGCCATTAGGACCAGAGGTAATCGGATATCCCAACTTGGCCCAGAATCTGCCACAAACTTCTTTAATATGCTCACAATGGTTCGGTTATATCTCTCTACTGCCCCAGAAGAAGCTGGCCTGTAAGCAATATGTAACTTCCTTTTGACCCCCAGTATCTCCCACATCTTTGTCATTACTTCACTGGTGAAGTGGCTACCCCTGTCTGACTCAATCCTTTGAGGTAGACCGAAACGGGAAAAGATGTGGTTAATCATCAAGGCAGCTGCTGTTTCTGCCTTTCAATTTGGGGCTGGGAGACATTCCACCCACTTGGTAAACAAGCATGTCACAGTCAACATGTACTTATTCCCCCTAGCAGAGCGAATCACGGGGCCTACAAAGTCGATTTGTAAATCTGACCATGGCAGGGTCATCCCCCTCTTTTGGAGAGGCGCACGGTGCGTGAGGAATGATGGCTGAAATTGTGCACACACAAGACACCCCTTCAAGTATTGGTTAAGGTCCTGCCCCATGTGTGGCCAGTATGCAACCTCTCTTAAGATTTCCAATGTTGTGTGAAACCCCCTATGACCGGCGGTGGCCGCATCATGGGCGTGACTTAACATCAGGCTTCGGAATGAGGTAGGAACCACCCACTGATCGTGGCCAGCTTTGGATTTCCTTACCAGCAAACCGTCTTGGATTCGGAACATTTTTGGACATTTCATAAACACTCTTAGGTCCTCTTTCCCAATGTAATCGGTATCCGTCAGGGGAAAGTTCTCAGGGTCCTCAAGGTGTTGGTAAAACTTACCAATAATTGGATCCCCCTTCTGAGCGGTAATCAAATCAGCATCAGGGGTCTCCTTACTCCATTGTGTACTTGAAAGGTCGTTGTGAGCATTTGTCTGGGACCCAGTGATAGCAGTGACCTGGATTTCCCCCAACAGGGACTCAATCTCAATTAGATCCCCTTGGATGGCCCCAGTTTTGGCCAGCTGATCAGCTAAGTCATTTCCAGTTTTGTCTGGTCCCTCTACTTTGGAATGACCCTTGATCTTTTTCCAATAGATGGTCATCTCATTCGAGGTGACCAGATCATCAATGTTTTGGATCAACTTCCCATGTTTCAAGGGTTTGTTGTTAGCACATAACATGCCTCTGGTTTTCCAATTAACCAGGTGCTCCACGAACCCGTTCCGTACATAATCCGAATCTGTGATTATGACCAGTTCGTGGAGTTGATGCTGGACAGCAGCGAGGATGGCTGATGCACCGCCATCAATTCTGCCACCTGACTACTTCGGGGACCAATTTTGTATCCAGCGGAGGGTTCTGGGAACTCATTCACCCATGCATTCCCTACGCCGGCCACCAGTTCTTTCTCCCCGTTGTTGTCAACATGGTAAGAGCATCCATCCACATACACAGTGGGCATTCCCTCACACTTGTCTTCTTCAAAGACTTTGTGTGGGGAATTAAGGTATGCTTCCATGTTGTCCTTGATTTTTAGACTTTCGTCCTCAAGACAGTTTTCTCTGGCACAATCATGCAAGTCAGCCAGACCTTGCGCGAGGGGACTCTTCTTGTTTTGGCCATATCTGACCTCCACAGGAAAGCCTTGCATTGACAGAATCCAGGAAGTAATTCGGGAATTACTCACATTTCCGGCCCGGATTCTGTCACTTTGGAGATATTGCAGAGGCTGGTGTGGAGTCTCCACTATGATGTGTTCCCCCTGGATAAACGGGCGGTAATTCTTCAATGCCCACACCGTCGCCAGGAGTGCCTTCTCACAATCGTTGAATTTTTCCTCCACAGAGGATAAAGTTTTGCTCGCATAGGAGATTACTTTATTGACCTTGTCATGCTTTTGGTATAATACCGCCGTCAAGCACGTATTAGAGAACCCCGTCTCCAGGAAGAACTCCTTTTTTCTGACAGGGTAAGCTAGGCAAGGCGCTTGTGAGAGACTTCATTTGAGTTGTTTTACTGCCTCGGATTGTTCTGGACCCCATTCCCACTTGACCCCCCCCCTTCAGGAGATGAATCAGGGGTCTGGTGATCTCTGCGTAGCCCTCAATGAACTTGCTGCTGTAATTAGTCAGTCCAAGGAGGCTTCTTAGTTCCCGCAGAGTTGTGGGGTCTTTCAGTTTCTGAAGTGCTTCCACTTTCTTTTCCTGGGGACAGAGACCCTGAGGAGTAATCTCATGCCCCAAGAAATTAACACGGGTTCTACACCACTGTGCTTTCTGAACGGAAAGTTTTGCTCCGGCGGCCCTCAACTGCGTCAGAACATAACGGATCTCCGCTATGTGTTCCTCCACAGATGAACTTTTGATGAGGACATCATCTACATAAGCCAGGTTACCCCTCGCACCCAGGTCGGGCATGGCCTTATGTAGGAAAATGTTGAATTCATTGCCGGAGTTGAGGTATCCGAAGGGACTCCGGGTCCATGTGTACTGCTGGCCCCCAAAGGTAAAAGCCAGCTTGTATTGGTCCTCCCTACTGACCGGCACGGTCCAGTATCCATTGGTCAGGTCTATTGCAGTGAATACCTGTGACCCCTGGATCTGGGCCAGCCCTTGGTCAATGTAGGGCAGAGGCCATCGGGAAGTATGGGCCCGTTTGTTGAGCTCCCTGAGGTCGGCGCAGAGTCTCCACTGGCCGTTTGGCTTTAATATTCCCAGCACCGGATTATTGAAGGTGCTGTGGACTGGACGGATTATTCCCCGGGACTCAAGGTTCTTAATTATTTCAGTAAGGGACTCCATTGATGCGAGAGGCAAGCGATATTGCTTCACAAACACAGGAGTCATGCCAGGGTCCGTGGGGATTGTTGTTGTGTGGATGTCGGTGCGACCACAGTCATATGAGTCTACCGCAAAGAGATCTTGGAAATCCAAGAAAACTTGTTTCAACTTTTGCTTTTGTTCCAGAGTCACACAGGCATCAGCTAGGTTGACTCTCTCTTCCACCATCTGCCTGAAGCCTGGAAAGACTTCTGGTTTGGCTATTTCAGCGGCCTCCTCCAGCTGGGTGGAGAAGTCCCTGGTCAGAGTGCTGATTTGGACTGGAGGCTTCAGGTGGGAAAGGCAGCCCTCATGGACCTGGAAAATCACCTCATCCCTCCTGAAGTCACAAGTCACATCTTCCTTACCATAAGGGCAAGAAGTGTACACCAGGAAGTTCCCCCTATGCCGGGTAAAAATCCTGTCTGGTGTCGTATTTTCATCACTGTCACTGTCAAAGCAGTCCTTGGGGATTGGCCCTAACAGTTGATTACCTAAATCTATGGAAAAATGTCAGTCATCAACCGCCATTCCAATAATGGTGCCTGCGGCTAGAGTAATACTCTTTAAGTCGCTGTTATCCACCTCTATTGGAATGGTGTCATGTTCTATGTTGACTAATGGAGTTGGGTTTACCCCCAACCCTTGCTGTTGGAGAGAAGCGTTTAGATGTATGTAAGCATCAGGGTTTTTCAAATGTTGTCCTCTTTTAACTTTCACTTCCAAGGAGAATTGTCGGGTCCTTTCTGGGATGGTGACTTCCTCTTTGATCTGAATTTCAACTGCATAAGGTAGCAATTGAGCTGACCTAAATGCTTTTTCTGGATCATCAAAGCCCATGGGATTATCCGCTAATCGGGACCAAGCTTTGAAGTTTATTAGGTCCAAACTAATGGCAAAGCGATTGAGAATGTCACTGCCTAAGTAAAAGGCGGCAGTGACGTCTCGCACGACCCAACAATTATGGACTATGCTCTTGTTGCCAATGGAGATTTTGAGCATACACCTGCTTGGCAGGAGATGTTTGGAATTAGGCGCTTCCAGGTCCATTTCCCATTTGTCTATCAGTTTGAATGTGGGAATGGCTGGATCTTTTGGGAGTTGGCGGAACATGGCTTCGCTGATGAAGCTCTTACCGTTGCTCACACACACTCGAGCGAGAACAGAGTCCTTCCCATCATTTAACTGAATAGGGATGAACAACTGCTCTCCAATTTGCTGAATATCAGCCAGGCTCTGAGCTGAATTCACATCTTTCTGGACTATAGGAGTGGGAGTTTCTGATTGTGGATTAGTATAGAATCTCAGAGTGTTTCCTTCCAGCGTGGAGTACCACTTTAGACTGGAAGGAAGGTTGATTTTCAGAAATAGAGAGGACCCTCCATCACCAGTCTGTTGTCCTACTGCTATTACTGTCACGTCTGGAATTTGGCTATTCTGGAAGTGAAACTCTACTTGGTCAGGTTTTTGTTCAACCATGTGGCAGGTGCCGTTTAAACTAACATGGTTGACACTCTGTTTTAATTTTATTGGTCGGCTAGTCTGGGTCCAGAGGACCTTGTTTACGCAATCTATTAGGGGTGACAACCTTCTCAGGAGGTCATTCCCCAGTAAACAAGGGGTGCCCTCTGGAGTCACTACTATGACCGGGTGTTTCAACTTGTGTCGCCCAATTTTTAATGTCCAAGTCTGCCGTCCCCTCGACGGGAATTTCCTTCCCGTCAAAGTTCTGCAGTTGTCCAGGAAGAGAGGTGAGAGGAATTTGGTAATTCTCTCCCCTTCCTGCATTCAGTTCGTCAAAGGCCATTCTGGACAGAAGGGTAGCTTGAGATCCAGTGTCCACCAGTGCCAAAATTGTACCCTGCCCCTGTACTTCTACCGGGGCATAGTATCTTCCCTCCTTCTCCTCAAGGGGGCACAGATAATGCACATTTTTGGACAACTGGTGGGCTAACTTTCTGGTTTTGGACATCGCTAGCGAAGAGATTTGGGCAGAATTCTGTGGAGAGCCTTGGGAATCTGAAAGAAAAAGTTGGCAACTGGAGATCAGAGCCATTGTGGGTTCCCCTGGCTCCGGTTCCGGGCCGCCCCCCCCTTTTTGGAGGCAGTCACCAGGATGGGTTTGAACCAGGGGATTTTCTTGCTGTTGGTTCTGGGATGAGATGGTGGGCGGCGGTAGCTCAGTCTCCACATCTCCCCAGTCTGGATTTGCATCCCTAGGGACCCATTTTTCTTTGGGAGGAGTTCCCCCCTCTCTGAAGGAGAAGATCCTTTTCCCAGGATCCTCTGAGGATCCCTCTCCCTCAAATTGGAAGATCTCTACCTCCTCCTCAAACTGAGTCTGTTTGGGTCTTTTGTTTCTCCTACCCCCTCTCTGCTCCTTAGGAGGCAGACTTTCAGGGGCAAGAGATTTTGTTTCCAGTTCCTGGGTTTCCAGGGGCTGTTTACAAGTGAAGAAGGAAGCTTCCTCTAAGGCTTTACACCCCCCTTCCCTTTGTGCCTCCTCCCTGGGAACCGGTGTGTTATCGGGGTACTGCCCCCGTCATTGTTCTGGAGCACCAGGTCCAGAGTTTGGGGCATTCTGCGCCGGCATGCCGATCTGAGGGTTCTGCTGAGCCCTCAGTATGTGACCCAGATCCCGCGCCATATTTTGAACCTGGCGCTCTAATTGGGAAACCCGCTCAGGCTGATACGGGGCCCTGTTTTCTCCCCTGGGCTGATCCCGGGAAGGGTAGCTATCCCTTCTCTGGTAGTACCCCGGGTTGGGAAGATTTGGGTACCCCTCCACCCTTGGCCTCCCCTCTCCCGGATTCAGTGGTCTGGGCTCAAGGAATTGGGGAAAGAAGGATGGATGGTTTTGGGGCTGAAAGTTGGGTGGATACCTGGGGAAAAAGTTCTGCCCAGGATTTGGAGAATTTCTGCCCTCCTGTGGGAAGTTAGGAGGGAAGTTCCCTGGGTTAGGTGCTTGGCTGGATCCCCCCCCTTGGGCTGGAGGAGTCCACACATAACCCAGGATGGGTCGATTTCCCTTGTAACGGGGACTTACATAATCAGGAGAGCGAGGGACCCCATTTGTGGGGCTGCCTCCCTGGCTCCCTGTCTGTGACTGGCCCGAGGACCTTCTGGGCCTAGCATTATTAGGTGCAGGTAGGTTTTTAGGCCCCCCATCTCCAAATCTAAAACGGGGGTGACCTTTACCTCTGCCACCTTGGCAGCAGCAGGGGTGCTGTTGGCTTTGGGGTTTTTCTGGGCATTACTTTTGCTATCTACCGGTTTCTGCACCTCATAGATCCGGGTAGCCTGTTCAATGACCCAGTCTAAAGATCTTTTCTCGTGAAAATCCCTCACGAGCTGGGTCATTATGTACTTGGGCAAGGCATGAAAAAATGTATTAATGAATTCTCTACTGTCTGTGCGCACCCTTCTGGTGGTCTGCGCAAAAGCACGTTTCAGTTCTTGCACAAATTCTTGTGGGGCCTGATCCTCCCCACATTGCAAATTGTAGGCTGCCTTGCGAGCCTCTTGAGGATTTCTGTGAACAGAAAAATGTTTCAAGATGGCCGCCTTATAGGTGGACCATCTTAAATGATTTTGGTCCTCCAGCCCCGCAAAGAAACTGGAGTATTCCGGGGAGAAGGTCCACTTTACATATTGAATACAGCTTTGGCTGTCCTTCAAATGGAAAGTCTCCATCATTTGCTCAAACAACTCTAAGTGCTCCCAAACAGAATACTTAGCGTTCTTATGGTAAGGCGTGATGACGCTCCTGATCGCCTTAATCTGCTTTAAGGGGTCCTTAAGCAAGGCCCTTTTTGCCTTACTGGCCCTTTTGGTTCGGGTAACCCTGGTCCATTCATCTTCTGACTCCAAGGCACTGCTCCCAGAGGTTCCCGTCAGATCTTCCAGGTTTTCCCGGATTCTGCGAGCCTGGGAATGGCTGGCAGAATGTGGGGACCTTGTCTCCTGTTTCCTGTGGTGCTCAGAGGAGTCTTCAGATCCCTCCTTGCTGCCAGGATTTGATGGGTACCCCCCCCACTGACCTAACTGGGCAGAGGTTTTCAGGATGCCCTTAATGGGCCTACTCACCTGGGGTTCCCCATCAAATTGCACTGTGCTTGGGTGCCCATACCCGGATGCCCGCCCCTCCATTCCTGGGTGGTACTGGCCTATGAGCCCCATGCTTCTGGCTGGATAGTAATCTGCCATCCCTGTGGCCCTGTGCTCATGTGCGCCAGGGGACATGGGGGTGGCAGAGTCCAGGGACTGAGAGAGATAAAGGCCTCTGGTACTAGGGCTCCTGAGGTTATGCTCAGGAGTTTCCCTTTCCCAGCGAACCTGGTCTCCATCCGCCCCTGCTCCCTGTTGCAATGCAAGAGCCTGCATTTGTGCCTTCAGTTCCTCAGTTAAGGCCTTACTAGACTCTACCAGTCTCTCCTGCATCGCTACCTGTTGTTGGAGCCTATCATTGTGTTGACAGAGGGCCTCATTTTCCCTCTGTGCTTCCTGGTTGGTCCTGGAGAACTGGGCCAGTCTTTGCTGCAGGAGGTTTACCTCCTGAGTCCCATCCCTACTGGCCTGCTCCTTTCTTGCCAGAGCCTCTTCCACCCTTCTGGTGTGCTCTACCAAGTTCTGGTTTTCTTTTTGGAGGTCACCCAGCCGCTGGAGGGCCAGGTGATTTTCTTCAATTTCCTTTTTTAAGTGGCAGACTTCCTGGCCTAAAGTGTCTCTTTCCTGACTGAGAGCCTGCATCTGTGCTGCCAGGTCGTCCCTCTGCCATTGAAAGGCACCAGCTTTTTGGCGCTCCTGATCAAACTCTGCCTGGGTATCCATGTCTTTCAGAATTAGTTTGTTGCTCTCTGCCTTCTCCCTATCTAGGTGGCTTTGCAGGGTGACTACCTGCTCAGCACATACCCTATTGAAATCTAACTGTTGCTCCAGCTTTTCCTGGCTCTGCAGTAGGGAGTCCAAACCTTCTTGGTACTCCTTCTGCAAGGCCAGAAATCTGGTATCCTGGTCAGCCTTTTCCTGTTGCAGTATATCCATGTCCTCTTTTATTTTAATGATATACTGCCTACTATCATTTTCTGACTCCTGGCTCCTCTGCAGCCTCTGCTCAGAAGAGTCCAGATCAGATTGGGCCTTCTGTAATGCCAGCAGTTGCCTACTCGCCAAATCTTGGCCTTCAGCACATTTGTCCTGCATGGCTCCCATATGTAAATATAAATATGCCACTACCCTGGCAATCTTGTTGTGCTCATCCTTGGCCTTAGAGGATATATATAGTTCACTCAGGGCCACATGTAAGGGACCCTGATCTCTCCATATATCTGACCCTGTTTCCGTGACCTGTTGCGTGATGGCCTGCAACCAGACTGTTTGGTCCTGGTGAGTCCACTCACCTCTCACAAATTACTTATGTAAGAAGTGCTCTCTGGCTATTTTCATGTCTACTAAGGTCGTCATTCTAGAGATTGGTCTCTCTCCTGACTTACAGAAGTTTGTATTTTATTTTTGCAAAACAGACCTTTTCCTAAGAGCGTTCCTTTGAGGAGTGCTTTACAGCATAACACAGCGTGGTGATCCGACCGGATATGTGTATCTGGTCAGCTGGCACGCTGTATTAATCTGCACAAATGGTAGATCTAACCCAAACGTCCGGCACGAGCCCCCAATTTGTAAGAGGATTCAATTCAACACTACAGCTAAGTCAATGCCTAGTCTGGGATACTGAATGGAAACCCTTATTGATATATCTTTATGTCCAGTTCATGCGTTCTGGATGACTACCCCTATATAACACCCCTCTCTTGGAATCCTCCTGACCCCACTGAGCCAAGAAGTAGTTCTGTTTTGCAAGTTAAAGGTTTATTTGAGAATTTAAACAATGTAAATATATATCACGCTTTATAATAAATTAATAATTGGATATCACACTTAATATGAGCAGTAATCAATAATGGATAGTCTGGCACTAGCACACTTGTGAATAGGAACAGAAGAATAAGGTGGTAGAGAATGCTTTATATAAGTTCAGATGGATGTAATGTTGAATGAAAATGCAATACAGAAAATACTCAATATGATTTCAACAAAACAATGTAATCACTTTTCTCTGGCAATCCCCTCCCCCCTTTATGCAATGCAAGGAAATGGAAGGAAAGCACACAGTTCTCAGAAATGCAATCAACTGTAATTCAGTTCACCCCAGCAAGCTTACACTACAGAAGTTGGAAACACAGGCCCAAAATGCTTTTATATGTGCTGGCAATGAAGTGAAAAATATGCTAAAATGCTTTTAATTCCCTCTAGAGGTTCAGGGTGAGTGGTATCAAGTTAATATTAGTCCAGGCTCACTTTAGCAAGGATCTAGGAGTAACTAGCAGGTTAAACGAATTTCTGGCAAATGGAAGGCAAGCAGCAGCAGATTTTTACACGTGAAGAAATTTGCAATCCGCGGTAAATTCGCGAGTGCGTTTTCCATGATTGCGGCAAAAGTATCGGGGGTAGGAATGCGGTTCTAGGTCCGTAGGAAAGCCACGATTCTAAGCTTTCTGAGGAAAGTTACTGCAAGTCTCTAGCACAAACGGTCACGGAGATATGAGCGATTAAATAAAGGTCGTTTTTCAGATTTGAAATTTTAAAGTTCAAAAAGACAAGTGACAGCTAGCAACTAGAAAATGACAGGTGACAGCTTTGCAAATGACAGGTGACAGTTAGGAGGCAGTTCTACTTAGATTAAAATAGCTGGGATTATATTATTTTAACTAAGAGATTGGTTCTGCACAGTCTGCTAGGTACTCACACTATATTCTTGAATTAGAATGGGCCTCGCCACGGATCTGGTCAGGTTTTAGACTGGACTCTGGTCTCTGCACTTCACAGTGATCTGGGTCAGCTCTACTCTGCTGGTCTGGTCTGGGTCTCTGAAGGTGGATAGATTGAAGTCTCTATGTTGGCTCTCTGGAGGTTGATGGAGGTAAAGTATGGATTTTCCCGGCAGAGCTTCCAGCTGCAAATGGATTTGAAGGTCCCTATCTGTCCTGTCTGTCTGCTTTTATCTGTTTTTAAAATGGGTGTGTGTGCAGCATCACTAGCCCCTACCCCTCTCCACTTGTCATTGGCCACTTCATCCGCTTCCACTTGATTGGGGGAATGAAATGAAGTGTCATCATGATGAGGTCTGTTTATGATACAGAGAACCCACCCCTGTCAACTTTACACACAATCTATATTTGCTCAAAAAACATATTTGCACAGGTACACATTTGTTTAAAATTACATGCACCCTTCACATATCACAGGAGGTATACCCTTGTCCAAATCTGCTCTTCCTGGGAGCTTGGGTTCAAAAATGGCACATATTTCACTTTTTAACTGGTTTCGCAATATCGGACATTATCCCCAAATTTACACACGTGTGCGCAAGGAGTATGGACATTAGTTGATGAAATGTCAGATTTTTCACATGCACACATTTTGAGTAATATCCTCTTTTCCGCTAAAACCCCCCTGAACATACCACCGGGTCCTAACACGTCTTAAAATGTGGGCAGAAAAATCACAAGAATTATGGTGTCATTTAAATAATTTTCACAAGTCCGTACTATGAGTTATTAATCTTTTTAGAGTTATGTTCTGGCCCCAAAGGGGTGTGGTTTTCCCCCAGCACAAGGTTGAATTTCTGATTTTTCCAGTTCTGCCAAGCCAGCTTGCTCTCACAGGCAGTGCTCCTCCCCTGTCCTTCCAGGAGGAAGCTCCATTTACGACTCCCGCCAATAAAACATTTGCCTGAGTCAGGACAGGGCTTTGTTCAGAGCTCCTGTATTCTGTGGGGGCTCCCCTTAATTCAATTATCAGAGAGATGGCATATCCTTAGTGTGGCCAGCAAAAGGCAGATAGGCCTGGGAACACAGCTGTGACTCAAGTCTCATCTCCTGTCGGGGGTAGCTGGTGGGCAGAATTCAGTTCCTTAAGCCAGGTTTCAGATAAAATGTCACTTTTTGTTACCCAGTTTAAGTCAAGACAATGTTTACATATGCAGCTAAAATGCTGATTCTAAGTTTAAAACTATGACATTTAAACAATTGCAACCTATGTGACACTCAAAGTAGGTCACTCATTTCTTTTAAACATTTAGATTTTTAGTGTCTTTCAGTCCAAATTTACTTAAACTGCTGAAATCCACAGCTCAGCCAGTCTTGTTATAAACCTTCAAGTCACTTCAGAATATAACTTTACATTGTATCCACCTCTCAGTAAGTCTTTCTTTGGCATGTTTTGGGTTCATTTATTCAGTTTTCTACAAAAAAGTAAAATCTGGTGTTGTTTTAAAACGCCGGCTTTCTGATAGTGGTGAGTACTGGTACTGCACCCCTTTTTGGGATTTAAGAAAATGAATTCTCCACAGTTATGGGTTTGCTTTTGGCAATCAGCATTGCCATTCCCAATGGTTTCAGACTACTGTGTGGGTAGTCCAATGGTGGTTTTAGGCAGTGTCCTTCTGTGCCCATAACATCGGCAAAAATGAGTGGCAGCCTATCCTTCATGCATTTCCCTGTGCATTTTCGGGGAAGCTCTGGCCATCATGATGTTTTCCATGTCAGTACTGCACAGTTTTTAGGTAGGGCTCGGATGCATGGGTAAATACATCCCACAAGCCCCCCTCTTGCGATGGCCATTCGGTTTCACTAATGGGACTCGCAAGACCTGGGATGTTTCCTCATCTTCTTCCAATAGATGGCACAGTTCAGCATCTTTTCCTCCATCCGGTACTGATCAATCGGTTCTCCTCGCCGGTCCTGATGGGAATATTGGGCGGCACACCGGGCCCCTTGCGTCTCTGCTCCCGGTCTCCGGATCGTCCTCCTTGTCCCGTCTCCAGGTTTTCTTTCTCCTAGGATGACAAAGGAAGAGCGGCAATACCTATTCATAGACGTTTTTCCACCACTGTTGAGATAGTGGGGCAGCATATGCATTTCATCATAACGAAACATTACATTCTTATTTTGAAAAAAAAACAGTATAACTAAGAGACAGTTTCATGCAAATCACAATATTTTAGAGACTAGATGTGGTATGTTTTATGGTTGGAACTGAATTAGTCTGAGACAGTACCCGCTAGGATTCCAGAGGATTCCTCCAGTTGTTGCAGAGTGTGCCTGGGATGGCAACACTTCAACTGGTTTATGTGGACCCACTTGTCTTCCCCCTCTGCCAAACCGCCTTTGGGGATGCGGATCTTGTAGGCCACAGGGGAGATCTTGTCGATGATCTCAAAGGGTCCCTTCCATGTAGGCAAAAATTTGCGCTGCTTTGCCTGGTTTCTTTGGAAGTTGTATAGATAGACCCGGTCCCCCACCTGATATTCCTTCCGGGAAGTCTTCAGGTCATAGTGGGTCTTCATGCTATCAGCTGATCTTTCTAGATTCCTCTGAGCATAAGCAAAAGCATGTTGAAGGTGTTTCCTTAAATTCTCCACATACTCATGAGTTGTGGAGGCATTTATCAGTGTCTGCTCTTGGGTCCTATAGAGCAAATGCTGCGGAAGCACCATCTTGCGCCCAGTCATCAACTCAAATGGTGACATTTTGGTTGCAGATGAAGGGGTAGATCTGATGGCCATTAGGACCAGAGGTAATCGGATATCCCAACTTGGCCCAGAATCTGCCACAAACTTCTTTAATATGCTCACAATGGTTCGGTTATATCTCTCTACTGCCCCAGAAGAAGCTGGCCTGTAAGCAATATGTAACTTCCTTTTGACCCCCAGTATCTCCCACATCTTTGTCATTACTTCACTGGTGAAGTGGCTACCCCTGTCTGACTCAATCCTTTGAGGTAGACCGAAACGGGAAAAGATGTGGTTAATCATCAAGGCAGCTGCTGTTTCTGCCTTGCAATTTGGGGCTGGGAGACATTCCACCCACTTGGTAAACAAGCATGTCACAGTCAACATGTACTTATTCCCCCTAGCAGAGCGAATCACGGGGCCTACAAAGTCGATTTGTAAATCTGACCATGGCAGGGTCATCCCCCTCTTTTGGAGAGGCGCACGGTGCGTGAGGAATGATGGCTGAAATTGTGCACACACAAGACACCCCTTCAAGTATTGGTTAAGGTCCTGCCCCATGTGTGGCCAGTATGCAACCTCTCTTAAGATTTCCAATGTTGTGTGAAACCCCCTATGACCGGCGGTGGCCGCATCATGGGCGTGACTTAACATCAGGCTTCGGAATGAGGTAGGAACCATCCACTGATCGTGGCCAGCTTTGGATTTCCTTACCAGCAAACCGTCTTGGATTCGGAACATTTTTGGACATTTCATCAACACTCTTAGGTCCTCTTTCCCAATGTAATCGGTATCCGTCAGGGGAAAGTTCTCAGGGTCCTCAAGGTGTTGGTAAAACTTACCAATAATTGGATCCCCCTTCTGAGCGGTAATCAAATCAGCATCAGGGGTCTCCTTACTCCATTGTGCACTTGAAAGGTCGTTGTGAGCATTTGTCTGGGACCTAGTGATAGCAGTGACCTGGATTTCCCCCAACAGGGACTCAATCTCAATTAGATCCCCTTGGATGGCCCCAGTTTTGGCCAGCTGATCAGCTAAGTCATTTCCAGTTTTGTCTGGTCCCTCTACTTTGGAATGACCCTTGATCTTTTTCCAATAGATGGTCATCTCATTCGAGGTGACCAGATCATCAATGTTTTGGATCAACTTCCCATGTTTCAAGGGTTTGTTGTTAGCACATAACATGCCTCTGGTTTTCCAATTAACCAGGTGCTCCACGAACCCGTTCCGTACATAATCCGAATCTGTGATTATGACCAGTTCGTGGAGTTGATGCTGGACAGCAGCGAGGATGGCCAGATGCACCACCATCAATTCTGCCACCTGACTACTTCGGGGACCAATTTTGTATCCAGCGGAGGGTTCTGGGAACTCATTCACCCATGCATTCCCTACGCCGGCCACCAGTTCTTTCTCCCCGTTGTTGTCAACATGGTAAGAGCATCCATCCACATACACAGTGGGCATTCCCTCACACTTGTCTTCTTCAAAGACTTTGTGTGGGGAATTAAGGTATGCTTCCATGTTGTCCTTGATTTTTAGACTTTCATCCTCGAGACAGTTTTCTCTGGCACAATCATGCAAGTCAGCCAGACCTTGCGCGAGGGGACTCTTCTTGTTTTGGCCATATCTGACCTCCACAGGAAAGCCTTGCATTGACAGAATCCAGGAAGTAATTCGGGAATTACTCACATTTCCGGCCCGGATTCTGTCACTTTGGAGATATTGCAGAGGCTGGTGTGGAGTCTCCACTATGATGTGTTCCCCCTGGATAAACGGGCGGTAATTCTTCAATGCCCACACCGTCGCCAGGAGTGCCTTCTCACAATCGTTGAATTTTTCCTCCACAGAGGATAAAGTTTTGCTCGCATAGGAGATTACTTTATTGACCTTGTCATGCTTTTGGTATAATACCGCTGTCAAGCACGTATTAGAGAACCCCGTCTCCAGGAAGAACTCCTTGTTTCTGACAGGGTAAGCTAGGCAAGGCGCTTGTGAGAGGCTTCTTTTGAGTTGTTTTACTGCCTCGGATTGTTCTGGACCCCATTACCACTTGACCCCCCCCTTCAGGAGATGAATCAGGGGTCTGGTGATCTCTGCGTAGCCCTCAATGAACTTTCTGCTGTAATTAGTCAGTCCAAGGAGGCTCCTTAGTTCCCGCAGAGTTGTGGGGTCTTTCAGTTTCTGAAGTGCTTCCACTTTCTTTTCCTGGGGACAGAGACCCTGAGGAGTAATCTCATGCCCCAAGAAATTAACACGGGTTCTACACCACTGTGCTTTCTGAACGGAAAGTTTTGCTCCGGCGGCCCTCAACTGCGTCAGAACATAACGGATCTCTGCTATGTGTTCCTCCACAGATGAACTTTTGATGAGGACATCATCTACATAAGCCAGGTTACCCCTCGCACCCAGGTCGGGCATGGCCTTATGTAGGAAAATGTTGAATTCATTGCCGGAGTTGAGGTATCCGAAGGGAGTCCGGGTCCATGTGTACTGCTGGCCCCCAAAGGTAAAAGCCAGCTTGTATTGGTCCTCCCTACTGACCGGCACGGTCCAGTATCCATTGGTCAGGTCTATTGCAGTGAATACCTGTGACCCCTGGATCTGGGCCAGCCCTTGGTCAATGTAGGGCAGAGGCCATCGGGAAGTATGGACCCGTTTGTTGAGCTCCCTGAGGTCGGCGCAGAGTCTCCACTGGCCGTTTGGCTTTAATATTCCCAGCACCGGATTATTGAAGGTGCTGTGGACTGGACGGATTATTCCCCGGGACTCAAGTTTCTTAATTATTTCAGTAAGGGACTCCATTGATGCGAGAGGCAAGCGATATTGCTTCACAAACACAGGAGTCATGCCAGGGTCCATGGGGATTGTTGTTGTGTGGATGTCGGTGCGACCACAGTCATATGAGTCTACCGCAAAGAGATCTTGGAAATCCAAGAAAACTTGTTTCAACTTTTGCTTTTGTTCCAGAGTCACACAGGCATCAGCTAGGTTGACTCTCTCTTCCTCCATCTGCCTGAAGCCTGGAAAGACTTCTGGTTTGGCTATTTCAGCGGCCTCCTCCAGCTGGGTGGAGAAGTCCCTGGTCAGAGTGCTGATTTGGACTGGAGGCTTCAGGTGGGAAAGGCAGCCCTCATGGACCTGGAAAATCACCTCATCCCTCCTGAAGTCACAAGTCACATCTTCCTTACCATAAGGGCAAGAAGTGTACACCAGGAAGTTCCCCCTATGCCGGGTAAAAATCCTGTCTGGTGTCGTATTGTCATCACTGTCACTCTCAAAGCAGTCCTTGGGGATTGGCCCTAACAGTTCATTACCTAAATCTATGGAAAAATGTCGGTCATCAACCGCCATTCCAATAATGGTGCCTGCGGCTAGAGTAATACTCTTTAAGTCGCTGTTATCCACCTCTATTGGAATGGTGTCATGTTCTATGTTGACTAATGGAGTTGGGTTTACCCCCAACCCTTGCTGTTGGAGAGAAGCGTTTAGATGTATGTAGCATCAGGGTTTTTCAAATGTTGTCCTCTTTTAACTTTCACTTCCAAGGAGAATTGTCGGGTCCTTTCTGGGATGGTGACTTCCTCTTTGATCTGAATTTCAACTGCATAAGGTAGCAATTGAGATGACCTAAATGTTTTTTCTGGATCATCAAAGCCCATGGGATTATCTGCTAATCGGGACCAAGCTTTGAAGTTTATTAGGTCCAAACTAATGGCAAAGCGATTGAGAATGTCACTGCCTAAGTAAAAGGCGGCAGTGACGTCTCGCACGACCCAACAATTATGGACTATGCTCTTGTTGCCAATGGAGATTTTGAGCATACACCTGCTTGGCAGGAGATGTTTGGAATTGGGTGCTTCCAGGTTCATTTCCCATTTGTCTATCAGTTTGAATGTGGGAATGGCTGGATCTTTTGGGAGTTGGCGGAACATGGCTTCGCTGATGAAGCTCTTACCGTTGCTCACACACACTCGAGCGAGAACAGAGTCCTTCCCATCATTTAACTGAATAGGGATGAACAACTGCTCTCCAATTTGCTGAATATCAGCCAGGCTCTGAGCTGATTTCACATCTTTCTGGACTATAGGAGTGGGAGTTTCTGATTGTGGATTAGTATAGAATCTCAGAGTGTTTCCTTCCAGCGTGGAGTACCACTTTAGACTGGAAGGAAGGTTGATTTTCAGAAATAGAGAGGACCCTCCATCACCAGTCTGTTGTCCTACTGCTATTACTGTCACGTCTGGAATTTGGCTATTCTGGAAGTGAAACTCTACTTGGTCAGGTTTTTGTTCAACCATGTGGCAGGTGCCGTTTAAACTAACATGGTTGACACTCTGTTTTAATTTTATTGGTCGGCTAGTCTGGGTCCAGAGGACCTTGTTTACGCAATCTATTAGGGGTGACAACCTTCTCAGGAGGTCATTCCCCAGTAAACAAGGGGTGCCCTCTGGAGTCACTACTATGACCGGGTGTTTCAACTTGTGTCGCCCAATTTTTAATGTCCAAGTCTGCCGTCCCCTCGACAGGAATTTCCTTCCCGTCAAAGTTCTGCAGTTGTCCAGGAAGAGAGGTGAGAGGAATTTGGTAATTCTCTCCCCTTCCTGCATTTAGTTCGTCAAAGGCCATTCTGGACAGAAGGGTAGCTTGAGATCCAGTGTCCACCAGTGCCAAAATTGTACCCTGCCCCTGTACTTGTACCGGGGCATAGTATCTTCCCTCCTTCTCCTCAAGGGGGCACAGATAATGCACATTTTTGGACAACTGGTGGGCTAACTTTCTGGTTTTGGACATCGCTAGCGAAGAGATTTGGGCAGAATTCTGTGGAGAGCCTTGGGAATCTGAAAGAAAAAGTTGGCAACTGGAGATCAGAGCCATTGTGGGTTCCCCTGGCTCCGGTTCCGGGCCGCCCCCCCTTTTTGGAGGCAGTCACCAGGATGGGTTTGAACCAGGGGATTTTCTTGCTGTTGGTTCTGGGATGAGATGGTGGGCGGCGGTAGCTCAGTCTCCACATCTCCCCAGTCTGGATTTGCATCCCTAGGGACCCATTTTTCTTTGGGAGGAGTTCCCCCCTCTCTGAAGGAGAAGATCCTTTTCCCAGGATCCTCTGAGGATCACTCTCCCTCAAATTGGAAGATCTGTACCTCCTCCTCAAACTGAGTCTGTTTGGGTCTTTTGTTTCTCCTACCCCCCCTCTGCTCCTTAGGAGGCAGACTTTCAGGGGCAAGAGATTTTGTTTCCGGTTCCTGGGTTTCCAGGGGCTGTTTACAAGTGAAGAAGGAAGCTTCCTCTAAGGCTTTACACCCCCCTTCCCTTTGTGCCTCCTCCCTGGGAACCGGTGTGTTATCGGGGTACTGCCCCCGTCATTGTTCTGGAGCACCAGGTCCAGAGTTTGGGGCATTCTGCGCCGGCATGCCGATCTGAGGGTTCTGCTGAGCCCTCAGTATGTGACCCAGATCCCGCGCCATATTTTGAACCTGGCGCTCTAATTGGGAAACCCGCTCAGGCTGATACGGGGCCCTGTTTTCTCCCCTGGGCTGATCCCGGGAAGGGTAGCTATCCCTTCTCTGGTAGTACCCCGGGTTGGGAAGATTTGGGTACCCCTCCACCCTTGGCCTCCCCTCTCCCGATTCAGTGGTCTGGGCTCAGGGAATTGGGGAAGAAGGATGGATGGTTTTGGGGCTGAAAGTTGGGTGGATACCTGGGGAAAAAGTTCTGCCCAGGATTTGGAGAATTTCTGCCCTCCTTTGGGAAGTTAGGAGGGAAGTTCCCTGGGTTAGGTGCTTGGCTGGATCCCCCCCCCTTGGGCTGGAGGAGTCCACACATAACCCAGGATGGGTCGATTTCCCTTGTAACGGGGACTTACATAATCAGGAGAGCGAGGGACCCCATTTGTGGGGCTGCCTCCCTGGCTCCCTGTCTGTGACTGGCCCGAGGACCTTCTGGGCCTAGCATTATTAGGTGCAGGTAGGTTTTTAGGCCCCCCCATCTCCAAATCTAAAACGGGGTGACCTTTACCTCTGCCACCTTGGCAGCAGCAGGGGTGCTGTTGGCTTTGGGGTTTTTCTGGGCATTACTTTTGCTATCTACCGGTTTCTGCACCTCATAGATCCGGGTAGCCTGTTCAATGACCCAGTCTAAAGATCTTTTCTCGTGAAAATCCCTCACGAGCTGGGTCATTATGTACTTGGGCAAGGCATGAAAAAATGTATTAATGAATTCTCTACTGTCTGTGCGCACCCTTCTGGTGGTCTGCGCAAAAGCACGTTTCAGTTCTTGCACAAATTCTTGTGGGGCCTGATCCTCCCCACATTGTAAATTGTAGGCTGCCTTGCGAGCCTCTTGAGGATTTCTGTGAACAGAAAAATGTTTCAAGATGGCCGCCTTATGGGTGGACCATCTTAAATGATTTTGGTCCTCCAGCCCCGCAAAGAAACTGGAGTATTCCGGGGAGAAGGTCCACTTTACATATTGAATACAGCTTTGGCTGTCCTTCAAATGGAAAGTCTCCATCATTTGCTCAAACAACTCTAAGTGCTCCCAAACAGAATACTTAGCGTTCTTATGGTAAGGCGTGATGACGCTCCTGATCGCCTTAATCTGCTTTAAGGGGTCCTTAAGCAAGGCCCTTTTTGCCTTACTGGCCCTTTTGGTTCGGGTAACCCTGGTCCATTCATCTTCTGACTCAGAGGCACTGCTCCCAGAGGTTCCCGTCAGATCTTCCAGGTTTTCCCGGATTCTGCGAGCCTAGGAATGGCTGGCAGAATGTGGGGACCTGGTCTCCTGTTTCCTGTGGTGCTCAGAGGAGTCTTCAGATCCCTCCTTGCTGCCAGGATTTGATGGGTACCCCCCCACTGACCTAACTGGGCAGAGGTTTTCAGGATGCCCTTAATGGGCCTACTCACCTGGGGTTCCCCATCAAATTGCACTGTGCTTGGGTGCCCATACCCGGATGCCCGCCCCTCCATTCCTGGGTGGTACTGGCCTATGAGCCCCATGCTTCTGGCTGGATAGTAATCTGCCATCCCTGTGGCCCTGTGCTCATGTGCGCCAGGGGACATGGGGGTGGCAGAGTCCAGGGACTGAGAGAGATAAAGGCCTCTGGTGCTAGGGCTCCTGAGGTTATGCTCAGGAGTTTCCCTTTCCCAGCGAACCTGGTCTCCATCCGCCCCTGCTCCCTGTTGCAATGCAAGAGCCTGCATTTGTGCCTTCAGTTCCTCAGTTAAGGCCTTACTAGACTCTATCAGTCTCTCCTGCATCGCTACCTGTTGTTGGAGCCTATCATTGTGTTGACAGAGGGCCTCATTTTCCCTCTGTGCTTCCTGGTTGGTCCTGGAGAACTGGGCCAGTCTTTGCTGCAGGAGGTTTACCTCCTGAGTCCCATCCCTACTGGCGTGCTCCTTTCTTGCCAGAGCCTCTTCCACCCTTCTGGTGTGCTCTACCAAGTTCTGGTTTTCTTTTTGGAGGTCACCCAGCCCCTGGAGGGCAAGGTGATTTTCTTCAATTTCCTTTTTTAAGTGGCAGACTTCCTGGCCTAAAGTGTCTCTTTCCTGACTGAGAGCCTTCATCTGTGCTGCCAGGTCGTCCCTCTGCCGTTGAAAGGCACCAGATTTTTGGCGCTCCTGATCAAACTCTGCCTGGGTATCCAGGTCTTTCAGAATTAGTTTGTTGCTCTCTGCCTTCTCCCTATCTAGGTGGCTTTGCAGGGTGACTACCTGCTCAGCACATACCCTATTGAAATCTAACTGTTGCTCCAGCTTTTTCTGGCTCTGCAGTAGGGAGTCCAAACCTTCTTGGTACTCCTTCTGCAAGGCCAGGAATCTGGTATCCTGGTCAGCCTTTTCCTGTTGCAGTATATCCATGTCCTCTTTTATTTTAATGATATACTGCCTACTATCATTTTCTGACTCCTGGCTCCTCTGCAGCCTCTGCTCAGAAGAGTCCAGATCAGATTGGGCCTTCTGTAATGCCAGCAGTTGCCTACTCGCCAAATCTTGGCCTTCAGCACATTTGTCCTGCATGGCTCCCATATGCAAATATAAATATGCCGCTACCCTGGCAATCTTGTTGTGCTCATCCTTGGCCTTAGAGGATATATATAGTTCACTCAGGGCCACATGTAAGGGACCCTGATCTCTCCATATATCTGACCCTGTTTCCGTGATCTGTTGCGTGATGGCCTGCAACCAGACTGTTTGGTCCTGGTGAGTCCACTCACCTCTCACAAATAACTTATGTAAGAAGTGCTCTCTGGCTATTTTCATGTCTACTAAGGTCGTCATTCTAGAGATTGGTCTCTGTCCTGACTTACAGAAGTTTGTATTTTATTTTTGCAAAACAGACCTTTTCCTAAGAGCGTTCCTTTGAGGAGTGCTTTACAGCGTAACACAGCGTGGTGATCCGACCGGATATGTGTATCTGGTCAGCTGGCACGCTGTATTAATCTGCACAAATGGTAGATCTAACCCAAACGTCCGGCACGAGCCCCCAATTTGTAAGAGGATTCAATTCAACACTACAGCTAAGTCAATGCCTAGTCTGGGATACTGAATGGAAACCCTTATTGATATATCTTTATGTCCAGTTCATGCGTTCTGGATGGCTACCCCTATATAACACCCCTCTCTTGGAATCCTCCTGACCCCACTGAGCCAAGAAGTAGTTCTGTTTTGCAAGTTAAAGGTTTATTTGATAATATAAACAATAGATATATATATCACACTTTATACTAATTAATAATTGGATATCACACTTAATCTGAGCAGTAATCAATAATGGATAGTCTGGCACTAGCACACTTGTGAATAGGAACAGAAGAATAAGGTGGTAGAGAATGCTTTATATAAGTTCAGATGGATGTAATGTTGAATGAAAATGCAATACAGAAAATACTCAATATGATTTCAACAAAACAATGTAATCACTTTTCTCTGGCAATCCCCTCCCCCCTTTATGCAATGCAAGGAAATGGAAGGAAAGCACACAGTTCTCAGAAATGCATTCAACTGTAATTCAGTTCACCCCAGCAAGCTTACACTACAGAAGTTGGAAACACAGGCCCAAAATGCTTTTATATGTGCTGGCAATGAAGTGAAAAATATGCTAAAATGCTTTTAATTCCCTCTAGAGGTTCAGGGTGAGTGGTATCAAGTTAATATTAGTCCAGGCTCACTTTAGTAAGGATCTAGGAGTAACTAGCAGGTTAAACGAATTTCTGGCAAATGGAAGGCAAGCAGCAGCAGATTTTTACACGTGAAGAAATTTGCAAATCGTGGTAAATTCGCGAGTGCGTTTTCCGCGACAGCGGCAAAAGTCTCGGGGGTAGGAATGCGGTTCTAGGTCCGTAGGAAAGCCACGATTCTAAGCTTTCTGAGGAAAGTTACTGCAAGTCTCTAGCACAAAGGGTCACGGAGATATGAGCGATTAAATAAAGGTCGTTTTTCAGATTTGAAATTGTAAAGTTCAAAAAGACAAGTGACAGCTAGCAACTAGAAAATGACAGGTGACAGCTTTGCAAATGACAGGTGACAGTTAGGAGGCAGTTCTACTTAGATTAAAATAGCTGGGATTATATTATTTTAACTAAGAGATTGGTTCTGCACAGTCTGCTAAGTACTCACACTATATTCTTGAATTAGAATGGGCCTCGCCACGGATCTGGTCAGGTTTTAGACTGGACTCTGGTCTCTGCACTTCACAGTGATCTGGGTCAGCTCTACTCTGCTGGTCTGGTCTGGGTCTCTGAAGGTGGATAGATTGAAGTCTCTATGTTGGCTCTCTGGAGGTTGATGGAGGTAAAGTATGGATTTTCCCGGCAGAGCTTCCAGCTGCAAATGGATTTGAAGGTCCCTATCTGTCCTGTCTGTCTGCTTTTATCTGTTTTTAAAATGGGTGTGTGTGCAGCATCACTAGCCCCTACCCCTCTCCACTTGTCATTGGCCACTTCATCCGCTTCCACTTGATTGGGGGAATGAAATGAAGTGTCATCATGATGAGGTCTGTTTATGATACAGAGAACCCACCCCTGTCAACTTTACACACAATCTATATTTGCTCAAAAAACATATTTGCACAGGTACACATTTGTTTAAAATTACATGCACCCTTCACATATCACAGGAGGTATGCCCTTGTCCAAATCTGCTCTTCCTGGGAGCTTGGGTTCAAGAATGGCACATATTTCACTTTTTAACTGGTTTCGCAATATCGGACATTAACCCAAATTTACACACGTGTGCGCAAGGAGTATGGACATTAGTTGATAAAGTGTCAGATTTTTCACATGCACACATTTTGAGTAATATCCTCTTTTCCGCTAAAACCCCCCTGAACATACCACCGGGTCCTAACACGTCTTAAAATGTGGCCAGAAAAATCACATGAATTATGGTGTCATTTAAATAATTTTCACAAGTCCGTACTATGAGTTATTAATCTTTTTAGAGTTATGTTCTGGCCCCAAAGGGGTGTGGTTTCCCCCCAGCACAAGGTTGAATTTCTGGTTTTTCCAGTTCTGCCAAGCCAGCTTGCTCTCACAGGCAGTGCTCCTCCCCTGTCCTTCCAGGAGGAAGCTCCATTTACGACTCCCGCCAATAAAACATTTGCCTGAGTCAGGACAGGGCTTTGTTCAGAGCTCCTGTATTCTGTGGGGGCTCCCCTTAATTCAATTATCAGAGAGATGGCATATCCTTAGTGTGGCCAGCAAAAGGCAGATAGGCCTGGGAACACAGCTGTGACTCAAGTCTCATCTCCTGTCGGGGGTAGCTGGTGGGCAGAATTCAGTTCCTTAAGCCAGGTTTCAGATAAAATGTCACTTTTTGTTACCCAGTTTAAGTCAAGACAATGTTTACATATGCAGCTAGAATGCTGATTCTAAGTTTAAAACTATGACATTTAAACAATTGCAACCTATGTGACACTCAAAGTAGGTCACTCATTTCTTTTAAACATTTAGATTTTTAGTGTCTTTCAGTCCAAATTTACTTAAACTGCTGAAATCCACAGCTCAGCCAGTCTTGTTATAAACCTTCAAGTCACTTCAGAATATAACTTTACATTGTATCCACCTCTCAGTAAGTCTTTCTTTGGCATGTTTTGGGTTCATTTATTCAGTTTTCTACAAAAAAGTAAAATCTGGTGTTGTTTTAAAACGCCGGCTTTCTGATAGTGGTGAGTACTGGTACTGCACCCCTTTTTGGGATTTAAGAAAATGAACTCTCCACAGTTATGGGTTTGCTTTTGGCAATCAGCATTGCCATTCCCAATGGTTTCAGACTACTGTGTGGGTAGTCCAATGGTGGTTTTAGGCAGTGTCCTTCTGTGCCCATAACATCGGCAAAAATGAGTGGCAGCCTATTCTTCATGCATTTCCCTGTGCATTTTCTGGGAAGCTCTGGCCATCATGATGTTTTCCATGTCAGTACTGCACAGTTTTTAGGTAGGGCTCGGATGCATGGGTAAATACATCCCACAGTACAATGTATACAAATATGAGCATATACAGGGAAGGTAGAGTAATAAAAATAAAACTATGAGAAAGTGCTGATAACCCTAATGATTATCTTCATGCACAGAAAGGATTGCTCTCTTTCAAGCCTGTGTCTTCCGCTATGTATATGTTTCATATGATGTGACTTGACCCTAAGTCTACAAATTTAGTACCTTTTCAATTTTTACTTCCTGACTGTTACTGAAGAAAACTATGTGGCCTAGATATGTCAGTAAAGGGAAAAAAGGGAGAGCCAGACATGTGATGTTAAACAAACTTTTTTTATTAGCACGCAAACAATATACAAAGATGTAGTGTAAACAGCAAGTTCTCACAGATGGCTTTACACAGAATGTTGCAAAGTAAGCATTTATGCTCGTTCACAGTGAAGGTCAGCTGTTTCCATTTTTTTCTCGCGGCCCGGAGAGGCCCACGTCTCCCAGTATAAGGTTCTATTTTTTTTTTACCTTGAAAGACAGAGATTGTGTTGAAAGACTTCTTTTGAAGAAGTGTAGCAAAAACATAAGACACGATAAAGATGACATTTCTGAAACGAAAACACTTTTGTATATTATATCACTTTGAGAAAGATCGTTGGCACACGCAGAGTCATATTTTGGGACTGCACTACACTTGGACAATGGAAAATGCAATTATAATGTAAGTAACCCTTTAGATTATTTTATACCGGAATATAATAACAATAGCCTGGCATTAAAGCCCGGTCAAGTTGTACTTGTTCGTTCAATGTGGCATATTGTTTTCTACCGCGTACTATCACCGCCGAATTGATCCCCTGTCGTTTAGAGGGCTCTGAAAAAGGCAGACGACACAGGGTGGGTTAATAGAAATAATTTAACCGGTCTGTAGCCGGTCAAGCGCTCTACTCACTGTGCCACTTCACTGTAGCCGGTTAATTGGCACAGCGAGTAGAGCGCTCGCTTTGACATCCGTGCACAGCTTGCTAACACAGGTTCGAATCTCGGCACGGCCAAACTCAGCCTTTCTTTTTTCCGTGGTTGATAAATGAGTAACACACACCGTGGGTAATAATAAGCAGAGCTGAGATACCTGTCGGTTCTTAGCGCTATATAAATGCGAAAATATTATTATTTTATTATTAACATACTCCGTTGCACTATCTTCGCTAGCAAATAGTTTCACGCCCTAATAAATAAAATGAATATTTTTAATGAAGATCGGCTGGTGAGACTAATTTATGTTTTTTAAAACAGGTATGTTGCCCCATTTTACCAATGTCTCGATTTTCAGACTCCAGCGGATGCATTTTTCAACTGCCAGGTGCAGCTCCATGTAAGCAACTTCATGACCCTCACCATTTTATGAGACAATCGCCAAGGACCAATATGCCCTTACGCAGTACTAGCGGCTAGAAGCAACATACCAACCATTATGGTGGTCTAATGCCTCGTTGTTGGAGCAACCTTCCGATTATCAGTGCCACCATTTACTGCTTTTATCATAAACCAACAGCCTATCTACCACAAAGGAACAGCACGTGGCTCAAAATAAACTTTTGCTGATCGACAGCAGAGACAATTGCAAATCGCTGAATATTCACTAAACATTTCATGTGAAATAAATGTACTTTACCAAATGTACAATCCTGCTGTTTACTTTTAAACCACAGTTTCATATTCCGAATTGTGGCGCGCTGTGTTGTGACATAATGTGCGTTGTCTTCCGGGTTCTGTGTAAAGTCGCGTAGGACTGGAGACGACTGGGCACATTTGATGACGCACCCTGTAACGTCACAGAGAGAGGCGGGGAATATGAATGCTTTCATAATGTCAGGCTTAGGGGCGGGAGATATGATTTAGTGTCGCAAAAGCATGTCAGCCAGCTCAAGAGCGCCAGTCATAGGATTATCACATAATGTCGGCGCACACCAGCCTGATTTATCGTTTCTTTAGTGCACAAAAAGTCGGGTGAGGCCCATAGGAAATTGTACTATCAGCGGACAAAAGGAGGGTTTGTAGAACACTTTCAACCTGACAACGAACAATACAAACCACGTTCTCAGAACACCCCCATTTTGTGTAATTGCAACCATTTCGGGACACCACGAGTGTTCTTAGAACACATTCAACTTGACAGATTACAATACGGACAGCGTCCTCAGGACACCTCCAGTTTGTGTATTTACAAACATTTAAATACACCGCAAGTGTTTTTAGCTCAATTTCACCTTCCCTGCGAACAAAAAGGACACATACTCCGTCCTCTGAACACCCCACCATTTAGTTTATTTACAAAATGTCAGAACAGCCGTGTCCTCCGCGGACAAATCAAACACAACAAAAGCGTATAGCACATAAAAAAACAAAACATTGAACCTATCTCATACTCCCCCACCCTCCCCAAACACTCTTACACACCAACACACTCCACTAAATATAATTTTTAATCCAAGTTTCACCACGCTGTACGCGGTCGACGGCGAATACAAGATGGCGGGTGCCACAGAAAATCTGACGCGCTCCACGCCCCACGCCATCCAATCAGCAAACACGTCGCATGTCCGCGGACATGACGCAAGCGTCCATGTAGTTATGGTTAAGTTGATGTTTCCATAGGAAGAGCACTTTTTGGGTGGCTTATAACTTCGCTCCCCCTGGACGAATCCTCACCAAACCATGCAGAAGAAGTATATGTCCCACTCTGAATTTCATTGCAAAGTTTGGAGAGGTTTGGTCCAGGGGGGGCAAAGTTATAGGGGGGGTCCCAAAACTTTTGTTTTTTCCTATAGACATAATGGGAAAAAACTTTGTGCACGGCTGCTGCCCGAACCGCTGGACGGATTTACACCAAATTTGCGGCAGGAGCAGCAGCGTGGTCCAGAAAGCATGCTTTTGCAAATTTGGTGTAAATCCGTCCAGTAGTTTTTTTTTTTTTTAAATGACCAAAATGTAAGGCAAAATAATTAGTGATATCTGTGTTCGCTTCGCGGACGGACTTCCCTGTTCGCTCCGCGGACGGCACCCCGATTGGCCCATGGGCTTGCCTCATGTCCATGGACATGCGACGTGTTCGCTGATTGGGCAGTGTGGTGCGTGATGCGTGATGCGAATCAGATTTTCTGTCGCGCCCGCCATCTTGCATTCGCCGCCGACCTCGGACAGCGCGGTGAAGCTTGAATTAAAAAATTATATTTAGTGGCGTGTGTTGGTGTGTAAGAGTGTTTGGGGAGTATGAGATAGGTTCAATGTTGTATTTCTTTTGTGTGGTAGACGCTTTTGTTGTGTTCGATTTGTCTGCGGACAACACGGCTGTTCTGAAATGTTCTTAAATAAACAGAATGGATTCGGTGTCAAGTTGAAAGTGTTCTAAGAACACTTGTGGGGTCTTGGAATGTTAGCAGGGGGTGTCCTGGAGACGTTGTGTGTATTGTTCGTTGGCAAGCTGAAAGTGTTCTAAGAACACTCGCGGTGTTTACGTACACAAAGAAAACGGGGGTGTCTTGAGGACGCTGTCCGTATTGTCCTCTGGCAAGTTGAATGTGTTCTAGGACCTTCCTTGTGTCCGAGGACATTAAAATGGTTGCAATGCTTGAATCTATGGGTGTGATATGCTGCGGTGGTTGTGGCCATTTGGCCATGTACCCAACACTCTATGGCCTGGCCACAACCACCGCTGCATATCACAGTCATATGTCATGCACCCAAGAGTCTATGCCCTGGCCACAAGTATAGCAGCATATCACACTCATAGTGGCTAAGAACACTCGTGGGGTGTTGGAATGTTCGCAGGAGGTGTCGTGGAGACGTTGTCTGTATTGTTCGTTGGCAAGCTGAAAGTGTTCTAAGAACAGTCGCGGTGTCCTAAAATGTTCATACACAAAGAAAATGGGGGTGTCCTGAGGACGCTGTCCGTATTGTCCTCTGGCAAGTTGAATGTGTTCTAGGACCTTCCTTGTGTCCACGGACATTAAAATGGTTGCAATGCTTGAATCTATGGGTGTGACATAGTCATATGCCATGCACCCAAGAGTCTATGCCCTGGCCAGAAGCTCTGCAGCATATCACAGTCATATGCCATGCACTCAAGAGTGTATGCCCTGGCCAGAAGCACCGCAGCATATCACACTCAGAGTGGCTTATAACTTTGGGTCAAAAACGAATTTATATGGAACAATGTTATAAGCCAGTATGGGTGTGATATGCTGCGATGGTTGTATTTATGATGTTATACTTACTATTTGGTTTAGTAACGGGAGTTCATGTTTTTCTTGTTCATTTCTGTGATAAAAGAAAATAGCATGTTAGTATTAGTATTTTATAAAGAGTTATTACATTGTACAATCAACATTTTTTCTTTATTTTTTACCCACATATTTAGTCGATGACAAACAAGAGTACTGTGCAATTTGCTCAGTTTCTGTGTTTGTTGCTAAAATCATTGGGTCTGTCGGAGAAAAAAATCCATGTTGGATTAAAAAAAAACCCTTTTTCTCTTATGCTAAAGTTTATCTGTTTGTTTGTTTTCAGTGTTTACTTGTTGTTTCTGGCTAATGCTTTATACATTGGATTGTTCCAGTTTTTGGGAGCAGTAAGATATTAGGTATTTGTTTGGATATTGTACAGTTTTGGAGCAGTTAGATACCAGTAGGCGTATTCTAACTGTTTATTTTTTGATACAATTTCGTGGTATTGATTTATCTGTTTGAATATTTCTAAATTTTGGGACAGTTAGATACCAATTGGCATATTCTAACTGTCTATTTTTTGATTTATTTGAGTAGTCCTAATTTATCTGTTTAGTTGTTGTAGCATCTTTGGACAGTTAGATAGCTTTTGGAATATTGTGACAGTTTATATTTTTTTACTACAAGTGTACCTAAGGTTTAAGTACAGTTTAGTTATCAAATTTTGGTTTTAAGAACATTAAATAAGTGTTTGTAAGATGTGTTGGTAATCTCTGCTTTAGAGTAATGGTACTATCATTACATTCAAACCATCCACATTTCTTTTTTATATATGTAATGTAGGGTCCTGAGTTGGTTGTGGCTCCTGAGTGGTAGATGATACCTATTTTTGTGAAGGTTTTCCTACCAAGTGATATTTGACCATGTGTGAATCCAGTCAGCTTGCAGTTGTTTTTGGTACCATCTGCATTGGAACGTAGAAGCATTAGTATTACGTATTTACTATGTGTTTGTATTACTAACGTGGAGCGATTATCTGAATTGCAGGTGGAACATAATCTACCGTGGTTTGCATTTTGTACAAGTTGCTGAAATGGAACAGATTCACAATTAGGTATTGATATATACACAAAGCGCTCATTGGGGATTTGTTCTTGTGTCACATTGTTGCAGAGAGTGCATGTATGTTTCCACATGTATGAAATCTCGAAGATTTCATTTATAGGTATGTTTTTGTTTTCCAGTACTTGTAGTAAGTACATTTAGAAATTCTTGTGGATCCTCCTGTGAGTTTATAGTGAATTTCACCATTCCAGCACAGTAGTCCAATTGTTGTCTTATTCCATAAACACTATACGTGTTGTCAGGATTGTTTGCTGCATTTCTGTGAAGTACTAACATTTGCAAACACAATGGGTCTGCACTGTGTAAGTAAATGTTCTCAACAATTGGTGGTAATTGAAATAGAATATTCATTGCTGCATTTGCGTAGCAACTTACACCAACTATATTTGAGAGTTTAAATGGACCATGTAGTTCTGTATCTGACTGCTTTTTTTGGAGTTTGTCTTCCTTCTTTGAAGAAGTACCTGGTTTACTTTCCCTAATTGTTTCTTTTTTGATTGTGGTACTTGATGAAGTTTTAGTTTCTTTTACTCTTTTTGGAGGATTTGCAGTGACATCCTGTTGCATTTATGTTTGATTTAGTTTTCTTTTAAAACATTTTCCTTTTTGTGGAACAGGATATGTTTGTAGATGGGGGGTGTATAGTGAACAAAGTCTATTGTATTCTAAAATGCAAGGAATATCAGCATTTATTTTACTTGCATCAAAGTTGATTAGAAATAGACCGTCAAGTGTACGTAAGCGTGATAGTGCTACATAGCTCATGCCTTCTTTAAAGACTGTGTTACCAATGTCTATCATTGCTTTGTCTAAGGTAAGACCTTGTGATTTATGAATGGTGACTGTGTATGCAAGAGTTAGAGAAAATTGTTCTCTGCGTACATACATGTCTTTGAAGAGAAGGAATCGAGCTGTTGAGCGTCCTATTCTTTTAACTTCTGAAAGTTTGTCAAAGAGAATATTGACAAACTGAATTTTGTTGTCACGTGGGTATGTTTGAAAGCCAACAACTGTACCCAGTGCTCCATTAACTAGTCCTTGGTCTACGTCAAGGTTACGTTTCAGCATTACTCTGCAGTTTAAGGAAAATGTTAATATCTTTTCAAGCCTGCTGTGTTTGAGATTGATTTTTCTAAACTGTTTAGTCTTGCTGTGGCTTGGTCACACATGGGTAGTGTCATTCCATGTACATCTAGTTTGTCTGTGGCGCTAATTTCCATTATTGGTTGCATTTCTTTACTTAACATGATTTCATTGAATTTGAAACAGCTTGCAAGAGTTGGCATTAAGGCCATACAATTGACATTGTTGTGGGCTAATTGTTCCATAACATCTGTAGCACATGTATTATCACCATAAAGTGCATGAATGTGCCAGGCTTTCAATATTGCTTCTGCTTCTCTAGAAAGTATACCAACTCTGATACTTTTTAAGATGTTGGCATAAGTGAGATCTGCAGTTTGGCGCATGTTTTGTGTTAATTCTCTATATTGGAAATGTTGCCAAAGGTTGACATTTCCAATGCTGCCAACAGTTTTACGACAGAGTTTGTGTCCTAATGTTTTAAAAATAGGCTCACCTTTTACAGGTGTCAATTGAAGATCTCCGAAAACAATAATGTGTTTTCCTGCAAAGAGCTCTTCATAGTTTGTTTTGAGTACTTCCTGTAATCTGAGGTGAATCAAAGCCAACATTAGGTTGGACACCATGCTCACTTCATCTATTAGTAGCATTTTCATTTGTTTTAATACTCTGCGTAGTTCCATTGCAGACTCTGCAGAAAGTTTGCAATAATCTAATTTGTTTTGGTGTTCTACTGGCAGGAGTAGTAATCGGTGTAAAGTGTCACCACCTATGTTGTAGGCAGCTAAACCTGTGGAGGCAGTGACAATAGCTGACAGTTTGTTGTTTGTGAATTGTTGAAGGAACTTACTGATGATTTTGATCTAAGAAAATATACTTGAAGAAACTTGACTACGTACTTTTATTCATTTACATCAGAAATTTGGCGCAAAGAGGTGTAGGCACAAACAAACTACTGCATACAATAGTATAGGTTTGTAATTTTGACAGGTGTATTCTTTGTTTTCATGTTGTACACCATGTGCAATTTATTTTGTTACTTCTTGAAAAATGCTACGTTGCTCATTGTTTAGCTTTGATTGTAGTATAGTTAAGTCTTCTTTATCTTCATACTGACACATGGTGTTTTCTACTTCTATCATAGCTAATTCTGCCTCATTTGTTATTAGTGGGCCTCTCAGTGGTTCTTGGCTTCCTGTGACAGAAGGTTGACTACTGTCAGGAGTGTCCTTATCTAGTTGGGCCTGGAGTTCTTCTTCGTGTTGCTGTTCATTGTGCAACATTGTTTTGTACTGTGCAAAGTTTACATCAGTTATACTGCTTTCATTTGCTTTGAAAGCGTCTTCATATGAGTCATAGTTATCTAGTATTTCTTCTTCTTTTCTCCATGGTTTAAAGAGTTGTAGCAGGGACATGTAATGTACTTCTTTATGTTGAGGAGTCTTTAATGACAATTTGATATGATGAATTAAATTTGGTTTGGTGAGTTTTACTAAGCTGCCTTCACAGTTTGTCACTTTGTATTTACGGTTTTGTTCATCAGGTTTTATATTATTTTTGTATGTGTAGTTTTGGGCTATGTGGTATAGACTCATGGTTTCCAAAATGGTACTCCTGTTTGGGTAGTATGTGTCCAATAAATTGTTTTTTAAAATGTCTTGGCTGTTGGGATCATGTTTGGCTATTGTTTCTATATCTTCGTACGATTTTAGAACTCTTTTTCTAGATTTAGCTGGACCAAGACTTAGCCATACTATATTTGCAGATTTACCATACAATGCAGTACCATTTAATAGATCAGCTGCTTCATAGGATCCACATTCTCTATGGGACATCATTTTTATGCCCAAGCTGTATAATTTCTGAGACACTGTTTTATCTGATGACAGGTCATTCCAGAGGTCTTGGAGCTCTGTCTTTTCTGATTTGGTTAAGTATGCTGTGACATATTGTGCAACTGCAGTAGAATTGTCTGCAATGTACTGCACGTCTATGTTTGCATTCCATAAGTAGGCAATGATTGCATTGTAATCATTGATATATTTTTCTTCTTCTTTTCTTTTTATGCAATATGTATTTTTAGGTGACTTACCTTTGACACTATGTCTAACTGAAGACATGAGGTTGTTCACTTGACCTGTATTTGTGACTGGTCTAGGGAAACCAAATCGGCATTTGGTGTAGTATTTCCCTTTGTTTTTGTATTTGCGACGACAATATTTGCCACATTTGTGTCTTTGGATTTGTAAAATTGTTGCATGAAGTGAAGATCACTATTTGTGGATTCTGATGGAATTTCACAAGTGACATATTTTTCAATAAACTGTAAAACAGTGGCATCACTGTCTTGACCAAATTTAGGAGCATCTTTAATCCATAAAAGCATGTGGATATGTGGTGCTCCTCTGGTTTGGTATTCTTTTCTCCAAAAGATGTGTTGCACTTCTGCAAGGGGAGGAACAGTTTTGTTACAAATAAAATGTAGCATAGCAATGAAGCGATGGTGAAAATATTGTGAAACATTAACAGGATCCTGTGAACAAAGTTCTCCAAGTGTTAGTATATCTATGTTTGTTTTGTTTTCGTTTGATATGCGTAGGAAAGCATGTAAATCTTCCCATGCATATTCTGCGCAACTTAATGTAAGAAACCAAATGGGTGGGCCAAGGTTTCTGATCATACAACGTACATCTCCATGACGTCGAAACCAGTACTCTTTAGTACCACGCATATTTGCTAATTGATTTGTAAGATTTGCTTGTAAAACCTCATCTTTTTGTTGAACTTTTTGTAATAATTGTGTAGCTGTCATATTTTGAAAGTGTGATCCTGATTTTAATATGTGTGCAACTCCGTAACATAAAGTTGCTAGTTCACTTTCAAAGAGTAGGTGGAATATGGATTCCACATTTTGTCAAAATCTGGGATCTTCAGAATAAATTCGTAATGAGCGATATTCTGATGCTGATATTTGAATAGGTCTATCATCGTATCTTCCTCCTTTGCCAGTAGGAAAGAGTAGAGGAAAAGCACATGCTTCTATACTTTTTTCCCCATATGCTGATTGGTGATCCTTTTGTTTGACGCATTGGGTACGTTTCCAGTGCATCTTCTATGGTGTCATTAGAGTGCAATGGATGAATTGTATAATGGTCTAAAGTGTTTGATATTGTAGCAGGATCTAGGAGCTCAAATTGACCAGCTTCTTGTGTCTGTTCAATTATTTCACTTGTATCTTGCAAGTTTTCTTCAATATTAACTTCTTTGTAATATTCATTGTTCTCTTTAAGATATTGTAGGGCTTCTTTAACTTTATGTAAATCTACCAGTTGTTGCCAAATTTGTTTGTCTTTTATAGGTACTCCATTTACCAAGATAATTAAAGATTGATGCATTGGACGTTGCACTCCGAGAGTGTGCAAATTTTCTTTTAGATCAAATGGTAAATACACTACTTTTCCACGAATACCTTTCACTAATTCAGAGGGAGGTAATTTTGCAGTTTTTGGTTGAAGGCGTATTATTGCTTGAAATGGGTGCACTGTTTGAATTATGATGCTCTCATATAAATTAAGTTGTTGAAGGGGTTTTGGTAGTGGATACAATTCCAAGTTATTTGTGATAGCACGTGAAGGAGTTTGGTTGTTGTCAAGTTTTGTAGTGCAGTAAGTGCAAAGTATTATGGGGTCAGTTATTTCGTATTTGTTTTCTTCTATAAGGTAGAGAGCTAATTCAAACCATTTAGAATCTTCATTGTCTTCTATTTTGTATGATAGGTCTATAGTTTTTGTGCTACTTTTATATAAAGTTCTGCGGCAACATACACACACGTGGTTTGGTACTTCAGCTGAAGTACTTTCAAATTTTAGTATTTCTTTTTTGTATGTCTGTAGTGAAAGGTTGCCATGTGCAGAATTGTTACGAAGTTGGTTGACAGCTAATTCATCTTATAAGTGGGTTTCACTTCCAAAATATTTTGTCTGGATATAGTCGATTTCTTCTAGGAGGTCTTTTGCTGTACCATGTAGAAGAATGTTATTTAAATTGGCTAGTGCTAAAGCAGGACTTTTAGCATAGTACAGTTTATAAACTAGATTTCTTATACTTGCATGATGTGTTGATATCCTTTTGATATCATGGAAGGGTGTTTTGCAAGTAGGTCCTGTAATGCAGGCCAAGGAATGTCCTTGTAGTCCTGTGTACTTGCGTATTGGACAAGCATCCAAATTTTGCAGTAGTTCAATTTCGATTTTGTCTTTGCTTTTCACATATTGATTGAGGAATTGGCCTAAAGACTTGAACATTTTTTTGGGAATGTTACACATTGACGTGCATGGCCATTTGTACACTAGATGTTCTGATTCAGTTGAATGAATGGGTAAATCTACGTTTTCAGGGCACATTTTTGTAAGGAGTTCTTCTTGTTCCATTATGGTATTATTAACTTTTTCATAACCTCGACCATTGCTATGTATAGCAAATTGTATTTGTTTGCTTTTGTTTGTAGGCTTCTTCATTAAAGTATGGTTCTGTGGTTGTAGTGTGACTCCATTCACCTCAACAGATATTTAAGAAGTTATTTCTGTTGACATTTCGTTTATTGAGAAGTCTTTTTTGTAATATTTATATTATATATATATATATATAGTTATTAGTTTTGTTAGTGGTTTCATTCTGTTTAACACTAAAATAAATAACTTTGTTTTGAGAAGAAATGCACTGTCTATCAACGCTTCTAAGATTACTTTCCTACTATAGGTTTGAAGTCTTGAACCTGGTTTCTCTCCTGTTTTCATAAGATTTTGAAGGACTTTGTGACAGAACATTTTGGCTAAAATACTTTTCTTGGTATGCTTACTTTGTACTATATCAAGATTTATAGAAGAAGTTTTATTTGTAGTGATAGTTGATTTTCTATTAATTGTTTTTTGGGTTGTTTTACTTTTTGATAGAGGAGGGGAAGTTTTTGTACTAGAAACCTCTTCTGTTTAACTACATGACTGTATTAGCTGTTGTGTTTCAACTTTTTTTTACAAATTCTGCTATAGATGGATGTTTATGTTGGAGACTTTTCTTTTCATTTGCTCTACTTCTGCGTCCCTTTCTACGGAGTTGCTTTTTGGTAGGTATTCTTTAGGGTCTGTTGAAAAAAATACAGAAGGTATTGGTTGGGGTGTTCTGCAATGCATGTGTGGTGTGTGCATGAGTGTTTGAGTAAGGTGATAAAGATGTATGTAATGGTGTGTGATTGTGCATAGGGAAGTACAACTAGTAGGGATGGCTATTCTTGAATTAATGTGTTACTAAACTGGGGTTCAGATGACAGAAAAAAGTAAGCCATTGGTGTGGAGAAGTATAAATAGTAAATCTAAAGCTATACAATTAAAACAGTTGTTTTTTCTACAACATCTAAATTCTAGCAGCTGAGTTGGGTAATTTGTGTGTCGAAAAATAGGAATTTGTGGGCCCTTCTGCCAGTAAATCACTATTTAAGACGGGGGGACTTTTGGTCAGAATGGTGCAGAATCTCTATTTTTAGGCACAGAAATAGCATGAATTAAGCTTACAGTGTGAGTAATAATTCAAATATTATGGTAACATTCTACTTACTTTTTTTCTAAAATGAGCAGTTTGCTTCTTAGTTGTTCTTTGTAGTTCCAATTTGGCTGCTTCTTTTCAGGAGAATGGTCTTCACTGCATTTGTATAAGAAAGAAATTAGTAATTTGGTTTGTATATAGCACTCTTTTTAATTTAGACATAGATTTTTTAAATTGAAATGCTCAGCGCCTTCGTTAAAACCATTAAAACTATTTTATGACTAACTGTAGGAAAGAAAATATCTTCACTATGGCTTGTTAAATTCATAATGTACCACTGTATACCACTATTCCTGCAACTAAGCTTTTCCACGTAATAGTGAGTACATGGCATAGCCTGCTTTTCCACGTAATAGTGAGTGAATGTCATAGCCTGTTTGTCCTATATAAATGTAAGTAATTATATAAGATTACTTTCCTACTATAGGTTTGAAGTCTTGAACCTGGTTTCTCTCCTGTTTTCATAAGATTTTGAAGGCTTTGTGACAGAACATTTTGGCTAAAATACTTTTCTTGGTATGCTTACTTTGTACTATATCAAATTCATAATGTACCACTGTATACCACTATTCCTGCAACTAAGCTTTTCCGCGCAATAATGAGCACATGGCATAGCCTGCTTTTCCACGTAATAGTGAGTGAATGTCATAGCCTGCTTGTCCTATATAAATGTAAGTAATTATATAAACTAAAAAAAGTAAAACCAAATATGTGTTTGTACAAATATTATTCTTTGAGATTTGATCCTAGAGTGTGCATGTAATTTTGTTTGATTATATGTAGTCTATATATTTTATTTGAAAACGATTAATTTAACATTATTTGCATGTGTGTGTGTGTGTGTACGAAGAAATTAAACGGCATAAAGGTTTGTAAATCACAGTTCATTTTAGGATGAAAACATGATCGTAGATTCATTTTACAGATTATACAAGGTAAAAGTCGGTTAGAAAATGTGTTCATGTACTGTATAGAAAATATGCATACCTGTAGTTTGTGTTCATGCATATGGATATGGACGAAGCTGCAAGTAGAAATCTTGGAGATTTGTCTAGTATTTCTCGTAGATCGTGGTTGCCAATGGTATGAGACTTGTAGTCCGAGAGATTCATTGTACATTTGCAGTGCTGATCTATGATGATGCAGTTACATGTAGAGGTCGTTGATTTGATTGGTGGATGGTCATGTGAGTTCTTAACTACATCCAATGAGGGAATGGCACAGAGAGTGAAGTGGAAATGGTAGAAGGGCTGTCCATGTTACGATACGTTCGCGGACATGGCGGTAGTTCCAGGACACCGCGTATTACATCCGGGGAATTTGGGGTGGGGAGACATGCAAATGAGATTGAATGTAGCAAGGGATTGGTCAGTAAAGTTTAGTGAGTGTGTTGTGCTAGGAGAGGTTTTCTCTGATATTCTTTTTGGTGAGAGAAGAACAGATAGCTATGGCTGAGTGTTTCAAAAAACAGATTGTGTGGATTTTGGGAGACTCGTGGATACATTGGTTGAAGGTGCATGCAGAAAGCTGTGGAGTATCTATAGATCTTGGATTCCCACATGTGGAAGTGCACTGGCATGGAGTGCGTGGAATGAAGTGGTTGGACTTGCTACCTCTCTGTGCAACTTTGAAGATAGAGGAACATCCAGACATAATTGTAATTAATTGTGGAGGGAACAGTTTAGGACATGTGTCTGGAATTTCTTTGCAATTTGCAATGAAAGAAGGACTTCAGATGATCATGGATATGTTTCCAAACTCCAAAGTAATTTTTTCATGGATTGCGCCGAGACACAGGTGGCTTCGTTCTTTCTCATGTGGTCCACAAATGGAGAAAGCAAGGCGTAATGTCAATAAGGCTGTTTGTGCTTTCCTAAGAGATTTTGGCATGTTCTCTTTTCACAATGAAAATATTATGTTTCGTAGTACATACATTTTTCGCAGAGATGGAGTCCATCTTACTTATGCTGGCAATCAGATTTTTCTGAGAAATGTACAAAATGCATTGCGACCTTGTTTTAGAAATGCAGCATCTATTTTGAAGTAGGTGTTAAGTATTTATAATTTTTGACATACAAACACCTCCCAAAGGCTCTTTTCAGAACCACCACTTCCTCCCAGAGAAAAAAGCAATGGTTACAATAGGGCAGCACCCCATTTTTTTTTATTTTCGCAAACTGTCCGCGGACTTTCAAGAAATAGAAAGGGCCCTGCATTCTTTATCATTACTTCTATTTTTTAACTGTGAAAGGCGGCTCTGAAAAGAGCGTTATTTTTTTTTTGATTTTTGTTATTTTGTATTTTTTTGGTTTTTTTACACATGATACACTAGGAGAGGAGGGGAAAGGAGGGTAAGGGGGGGACACCAACGACAGGGACAAGAAAGGGCGAGCTGAGAGAGGAAGATGTAGAGTGGGTTTTATTTGGGTAGTGAGCAGGTCTTCTCGTTCTTTGAGACGATAGTTTCAAAAGCACTCCAAAGTCGCTCCCCCCTACAGAGTACTGTGTCACAGTACATACATACAACTGTGACCCTCGAAAGGTAAGGGTCATCAGAATTCTGTATGGCCTGTGAGGCAGCTTGAGGAAGACGGTGTCCCACAGAGGTGTTCCTTGTGGTGACAGGATCAGAAACGGAGGATGAAGTAGAGGCAATCAACCTAATACGCTCTTCGCAAGGTACAACCTTGCGAATGGCCCCAGTGTGGAATGAGTTCAGGTGTCGCTTCATGGTCGTAGTCCCAAAGCTATACGGACCATGCCTCCCGCGACTGAGTACCATTTTGCATTCGTTGCAGGTGACACGGTTCGCACGAGCCATAGGACCATTCCCATGAACTGTAAACAACCGCCACACCCAAGAATCACGCCGCGGGCGGCTAGTAGGGATTTCCTCTACCTCATTCTCGTCATCCTCTTCTTCCTCCTCTGTATCCTCACTCCTGTTCCCCTCTTCAGGCCCTTGGGGAAATGGTGGGGGGTGGTGCTGAGGCAGATGTAGCACCATGTGGTAATAGTCGAGCCATGGATGTCATAGGCTTGGAGATGGAAATCTCAAAATCTGCAAAGTATGCAGCAAAATGCAGTGTGCTCTGTGGAATAGTCAGAAACACAATGAGAATGCCTCTAGGGTGTGGTCTTATATAGGGTTGCTTGTGCGCGGGTCGCGGACATGCGCGCCATCTGCAAGACAGATCGAACATCAAAAAAGGTTAAAAAAGTCACAAAAACTATGTGGAAAGTTAGGATTAGTATGTGGGATTTGTGGTATGGTGATTTTTTAATGAGAAATATTGTGGATTACTTGGAAATGTACTTTTAAACTGTTCAGGGACACGAACAGTGTCCACATTTAGAGCACGAGATGAGCGTGGGCGCGGTCACATGATTGTTTTGTGAGCATGTTCGCTAAGGTAGCGGCCGTCCGCAGGACACCCAATCTACAGACATTGTTTTGCGCATGCTAGTTGATGTTTTACGGACAGTGTTCGGGTCCTGAACTAATTAAAAGTGCTTCACATGTGAAACGAACAGTTACGGACAGCCGTTTGTTCTTAGCACAGTTTAATTTATTTGCTAACAATACGGACAGACATAGTGTTTCAAGCACACCTCCATTTTCGTTTATTTACAAACAATTCAGGACACCACGAGTGTTCTTAGAACAGTTTCTGCTTGCTAGTGAACACTACGAACAGGCATAGTGTTCTTAAGGACACCTCCATTTTCGTTTATTTACGAACATTTCAGGACACTCCGAGTGTTCTTAGAACATTTTCAACTTGCATGAGAACATTACGGACAGATGTAGTGTCCTCAGGACAGTTATATTTTCGTTTCTTTACGAACATTTCCAAACAACCGCGCTGTCCGTGGACACCTAAATTGGTTTCATCACAAAGAACTGAAAGTAATTACAACAGAATATAAGAAAAGTAACTTTATTTCATATATATATACAATTATGACTGGGAAGGTGGGGCAGAAACGGAAACAAAAACACGAGAATTAGGGATTTCTAGATAACTGGGATCAGGTGAAGAAGGGAAGGAAAGCTCATTGAAACGCTTTGGTCCATAGACAGGGTGTGGGGTTAACTGAGTGGGATAGGGTGAGGGGGGACAAGTGCAGGTTGGACAATGGTATGATGTTGGTGGTTTCACATGATTTTCCACAAAGTTTTTCAAATCCATAAAATTTTGCATAAGGTCGTCCATTTTTTGATTGATCTGTTGTAGAGTGATATCCTCTGATTGTTGTTGTGAGATGCTTAGAATTTTTGTATTGTCTGTAATAAAAAAAAATGTATATGTTAAATGTATACAAAATAATATGTATTAATTGGTTTATAGTAAAGTGTGTACCATTAGGTGGACTATCTTCTAACATTTCCTCTCGTGGGAAATGCTCCTCTAGCCAGTCGAGAGTACTACACATTTCTGTGAGAAAACAAAAAAGTAATATGTTTTTTTCTTCTAATATAGAAAGTTTATAAATATATGAGTAAAAAGAAGTGCACTTACTATGTCTGGTGAGATATGTAATCAGTAGTCTATACGTCTGGTCTTGCTGTTGGTTGTGGAGCGTCTGTGAGGTAATTATGGTGGAATTCTTTTGGTATATTCCATTTTAAAACATATTGTATTTAAATGAATGGTTATTGTGTTACATATATGGGTTACTTTTTTAAGTATTACTACATATACTTTGTATGTGTGATGTTTTGTGAATTTGTTAAATCTTCCAATGTTATGATATAACTATTACACATACCCCCCCAGAGTTTTTAGGTGGTGGTACTGTTGTCCGAACATGTCTGCGGACCGTCAAATTCAGTAGAAAGGGTTCAGTATGTTCCATATTATAAGTACATAAAGTCAAAGTTATTATTGTTAAGTTGTGCTACTAAAAAACTATGAAATTCAGTAAAAAAAACTTTGTTACAGGGACGTTATGGTTAAGTTGCACTAATAAAAACCTATGAAATTCAATGAGAAAACTTTGTTAAAGGGACGTTACGGTTACGTTGCGCTACTAAAAACCTATGACATTCAGTGAAAAAACGTTGTTAAAGGGAGGTTATGGTTAAGTTGCGCTACTAAAAACCTATGAAATTCACTGAAAAAACTTTGTCAAAGGGACGTTATGGTTCCAAGTAAAACCGAAAAACCCTTGAAATTCGCCAGTTATGGTAAGCTAAGCAACCATAACTCGCGCCACTACCGTGCACTGCTAAGACTAACACCCAGGACATCAAAGATGACATTACAAATGTCATTGATGACATCACTGATGACATCACATGTCTGGCTCACTCTTTTCTCTTTTGCTGACATATCTAGGCCACATGGTTTTCTTCAGTAACAGTCAGAAACTAAACATTTTATTTTATTTGTAGACGTATCCTTCAAGTAGGTTCTTACAGTAATTCCCTTAGAGTCCAGTCACATCATATGAAACATATACATACGGGAAGACACAAGCTTGAAAGACAGCAATCCTTTTTGTGCATAAAGATAATCAATAGACTTATGAGCACTTTCTGATAGTTCTGTTGTTTTTTTTTATTTTATGGCTGTACTTTCCCTGTGGGTCCAATCACATCAAGTGATACATATACATAGGGTAAATAGCAGCTTTGAAACAGAGCAATCATTTATTTGCATGAAAATAATCAGTTAAGTTATGAATTGTTTCTGCTACTACTTGTGCTTTTTTGCTAACTTCACTTTCCCTGTATATACCCATATTTGTATGTGTTCTTGTGTCTTTGTGTTTTGTCTATGGTAATGCAATTATGTAATACATGTGTTTTATTAGCTACGTATTACATATTTCACAGTACACAAAAATCTATTAAGAAAACAATTATCATTTCATTATTCAACATATTAACATTACGAATATTATACCTTCATCTTGTACGCTGCACACAATGTTATGTTTCTGAATGAGTAGCTTAGTATACTAGATAGAACCCCATAATAGAATGCTATTTATATCAATGCATCGTTCAATGCACTAATTAGGGTATGATATTTATTGCAATGATCCTTGACACTTGTTTCGCAACATTATAATAAGAATCCCTTGTACACATATTTCATGAAAAGTACATACACATGTGATGTCATCAGTGATGTCATCAATGACATTTGTGATGTCATCTTTGATGTCCTAGGTGTTAGTCTTAGCAGTGCACAGTGGTGGCGCGAGTTATGGTTGCTTAGCTTACCATAACTGGCGAATTTCAAGGGTTTTTCGGTTTTACTTGGAACCATAACGTCCCTTTGACAAAGTTTTTTCACTGAATTTCATAGGTTTTTAGTAGCGCAACTAAACCATAACGTCCCTTTAACAAAGTTTTTTCACTGAATATATATATATACATACATATATATTTATATAACATAAAATGACATCATTCTAATAGCAATTTCAATTCTAAAGTAGTAAACAAAATCAGAGCTGCTACTACTGTTGCAGTTCTACTCTATACATTTCTTCCAAGTAATACATGCACATGTTTCTGTCCGGCTGCCCCACAAGGTACTGTACATTCATCAGGGGTTGTACTTATAGTGTTACATGCAAAAGATTAACTTAGAACAAGGTATACTCTCATAGTGTCCACAAAGTCTTCCTGGATAATTCCTAGACCAAAAATAAAAGATATCTAAGTTTCTAAACCCCTCTAGAAGCCTCTTATTCATTAGGATATACACATAGTTATATATATATATATATATATATATATATATATATATATATATATATATATATATATATATATATATATATATATATATCTGCTAGGGGTGTACCTGGAATTGTTTTCTATGGTCACCTTCTGTTTTCAGTGCCATCCACAGTTCACCATTACTCAAAGTGCTGTTAAACTTCTCCCCATAACTACTGTGTAATAATAAAACACAAATCACTATACCTGTGATTAGACAAGACACACTGTCACACGCTATTTGCAATGTTTGATTATCACCGTACCTATACTTCTTGTGTAGGAGCCGGTGAGGTGGATTCTAGGTTCTGGGTAAATCTCACTGAAACCCTCTCTTCCTATATATCTTTGAAGATCATGGCAGTCATCTATTGGCTATTCTGTAACAACATAATAAATATAGAGGGCTATACCATGTTACTTGTAACATACTACAACCTGAAGAAATTGGATAAAAGTCACGTTGTGGATGACTTACTTGATTTACTGTTGTAGTCACTCAAAATGTAAATTTTCTTGGGCACTGTCATCAGGTAATTATATTTCACCGGAATGTGAGCACAGAAATACTCCTATAAATATAATACATGCAGGTAATTACTATCCCCAACGTATACACTATGTCTACGATTCATATTGGCTATTAACATCCTCACACTTACTTATTTTCTGGACCAGGACAGCATAAATTGCTGCATCCTTCAATTCGTAGAAAAGTCACAGAACCGCAAATCCAAAATGGCCGCCACTAAGTATAGGGCGCACCACGTGATGATATCATAGCGTGGCTGAGCGGCATCTTCCAATGACGCTATTCAAAAGATAAACAAGACTCGGAGGAGCCTGTGTGTTCACTGAAGATATTTCCAGGGATGAAATCTCTAATAATAAATGTCTAAATGCCTGCCTACTGGGGTTTGTCATTAAGAACTGGAAATCCATTGATCCTCCAGTGTAATGCATTAGGAGGATGTCACGAGAGGCTACCCATTTGTCGGGGAGAAGCTGGATCCCCCCCCCCAGGGCAGTGGGGGGCCAGCAGCCATACACTCACCAGCTATGGGAGGCCCCAACACCTCCCATATGGCCCCCAGAAATGCAACAGAGTTCCAAGCAGGCAGCAACATGTTTCAAACTGCTTTATTTCTAGGCAAAGAAAAGAGAAAAAAGCCAAAGAAAAGCATCGTGCATCGCGAGTTCAGGCGCCGTCTCCCCCGGGGCTGTCTTGCAAGTAAGTATAATAATCACACTGCAGGCTGACCTCACAAAATTGGATCAGCTCCCAGAAACCTATCTCCTCCTGTTATTGGCTGCAGAGTGGTGGGTTACATATGTAGCCCTTATAGAGAGCCTGATAATTGGATATTAACCTCCTGCGTCAGTGGGTTGATTTAGCTGTGCCAGCCCCCATTACCTAATTCTAATCTTGTTGCAATGTGACTTTGTTCCCATAACTTTTAGCTGAACAAGCAGTTCGCACCTGGGCTCTGGCTTGTTACAAGTTATGTTTCAATGTTGTGCGTGTCCTTGAGAAAATGTCTTTCTTTCCCAGAAAGAAAAAAAAAAGCACACTGGGTTGCCGTGATTTATTCGCATTTGTGGATAATTAAAAAATGTCTGTCTGCAGAAAGCAATTTTATCTTGAATTTGCGGCCTTGGCAGGTCGGACTTCTTTTGCGAGGAATGTTGATAAGGCTCCCGCAGCCAGTGTTCATTGAGTGAAATGAACTTAGCTGTAATTTTCCTGAAACATATCTTTACACTGTGCATTTAGACCATGTTAGTTCATATAGGCATTTGCAAGCCTTTAAACAGGGATTTTTGTGTTTGTAGATTCTGATATTGCAGCATTGATTCTAATGTAGCATAGAAGTTGCACTGTTGGTGAAGTGGGTGTGTTTCAGCATATTTGTCACCCATGGGTGCGCTGGGGCCTGGTTCAAATGATAAGTGCGCTCCTTGTTCTTCCTGTTGTTCTTTTATGTATGCGCTTGGGGTGCGGGGGCATGGATTTGGTCTCGATTTTCCCTCTTCAGTCCCCCCTCTGGTCGACTTTGTCGACCACAGCACCAAGCAACATTCACCTCCTTCCTGTCTGCATATCCTTGCCAATTCCTTGAAGTGTCCATAATTTTCTGCATGGTTGTTGATGAACAGTACATATAGGAGTGTTCTCCTTCTGTGTTCCACCACACTCACTTCCCTTCGTACTTCCTCTGATCACAGGGAGTGGCCACCTTTATTACTGCTGGAACCATGTTGCGCACCGCTATCTTAGTCCGGCTCTTCCTTTCACCATGTCTCTTATTTGCATTCCGATAACTTCTTCTGTTGTTCTCTTGCAATGTATCTCTATCTTGCACAATGGTGCTGTGCTCGGTACTCGTCCTTCCGTTATCACCTTCAAGCAACCAGGCAGTCATGATGTCATCCATTACCATGCAAGCACTAGCTAGTTCTTTGCTTTCTCTTTTCAGATGCATTTTTTGCTGATCATTCTTTGGTATGCTGGTACTGCACCCACTCATTCTTCTTTCTTGCTCGAGAAGTAATTCCCCCCTCTTTTTACTTCTCTGTCTGTTTCTCTTCTTCCGTTGTTTTCCATCTTGGTGAATGTGTCACTCTCCACATCTTCCTTGGTCATCACCAACAAGGGCATGCTGATGCGCACCAATGAACACTCTCCTCCCCAATTCAGTGGTAGTTTCTCTTGATCTTTGGATGCATGTGCTCAATAGTAGTCCATAAGCAGTGATGTTCCTGCTCTCATCTCGCAACTTCTCTCAACCTTCTCTCATCCAGCATGATTGTCCACTTCTTGACACTGTTGTGCTGGTAACATAACGTTGGTACCTTAACAGTATACGTCCTTCTTCAGTGACCATCTTTGCTCTTTTCTCCCACTCTGTTAGGCACTTATCATATTTTTGTCTTTTTCCTTTTATTTTTTCTTCTCTCTTTTTGTTTTTCTTTCTTCTTTTATTATTTATTTATTTATTTATTTATTTATTTATTTATTTATTTATTTATTTATTTATTTTCAATCTCAATGTTGCTGTCTTCCCTTGCAATCTTCTTCGCACCTTGTCATACATGGGCGTCGTGCTCTGCTGTAGTAATTTCTGTTGTAATCAATTCTCTTCCGGCATATGTTAAAGAACAGTCAGGACAGCTCTCTCCAGTGGTGTCCCTACCAATTTTGTACATGTGTGCATGTTGTTGGTCACTTCTGATATGTGTGTTATGTGTATGTTTTACTCCCCTTGTGTCTGCCTTTAACTCTCCTTACTTTAGCAGCAGCTTTTCCTTACCCACTGACGCCGTAACTGTTCCTGCTTAGGTTAGGGAATGTTAGCAGGGGATACAGCGGTAATGCTCACTATTACATATCATTTTCAAAGTACCACCCCCATTATTTCGTTCATCATTAATAGTCCCATCGTGAAGGTAAAAGTCCTTATTTGCGTGCCCATAACCACTTACGCTGCTGGGTCCTTGCAGCTGATGAGATGATAAAGTTGCCCGCCTGAAAATCGCAAGAAAAGCGTTAATACGTTAGTACTTGTTAGTAACCTCAAGCTCCGCAAACTAAACAATCACTAAGGGCAAAAATCAAACCTTCCCCTGGACATTTCGTGTTTTCAAAATTTCTCAATATGGGTAGGGAAAATCTTGGGCTGTTTATTCAATGCAAGCAAGGAAATATACTTCAGGGAAACATGCTCTAAGGGGTCTGAGGTTCTTGATAGGGTGGGCAATTGAGTGGGGAATGCTACACAATGTTTTAATCAGTAGGCCTCACAGTTTCTAATGGAAGATAACATTAAGGAACTTTCCTACACATTTCTAACAGCATACATACGCAACAACCTGCATGTGCGGGGAAAAGAGAAGAAACAAAACAGTGTTACAGCTGTAGGTGCAAAAAATCTAATATGAAACTCAATTAAACTTTGGAAATGCGTGTGTCAGTCCCTATTCTAGTTGTTAGTGTGCGTTGGACCATGGGATGGCCATGTTTCCCTAACTGGGAGAGTTTGTGCTATTTTGCAGTTCATGAAAATCTCTTGCGTTGGCCCTGTTGATCGTTGCTCCCTCGTTGCCAGGGTGGCCACCGCTTTGTAGGGCTTGACGCCTTACACTTCTAACAAAGTCTGTCAGGAGGGGATAATGTCCCACTGTAGTCCATAGCCATTGGGTGTTGGTTGTCCGTTGTCTTCAGGCCTGCCCTGGGTCCTTTGTATCTGGCGAGAAATGAAATGGAAGCGCTTGAGACCTGAGAATTTACATATTCTTCATTTTCTTGACCTAACCTCTCTGCACTACTCTCACACTATTCAGTGTCCTAGTGGTAGGAGCCAATAGTACACCTATGCACCATCCTGTCACCACCTGGTGGCGTTCAATGGCGGTCTGACTGTAAATTATTACACAATTCGGAATGTACCCAGAAAATGGGTAGGCACTTAATTTTTGTGAAGATACTCATTACACACTTGGATCATATATATGCAATTTGGGTGCTAGTGTACAAATGGGCCTTTGGATCTTTGTATTTACTGTGCTTTTGTTATAAGTTATTTATAGTGCGTGCCTTTGTCCCGTGGGGCATCAGGCACTGACAAGCTAAATAGGGAAACATCAGGGTGGTAAATTTGTCATATAGGGTGGCTGTGTTTCTAAATTAAGTGCACCATGTTACTTAGTTAAGATAATCGCAGGGTTTTTAAAACTGTTTTTTTTTTTTCTTTTCTATGGCTCCTCTCTCACTTCTCAGGGCGTGCCTCGCAGTGAACTGCAGGCACTTTAAGCTGGTACTGATGAAATCCGCTACCAATTTACTCCCATTCTCTCTATCCCACCCCATGTCCACTTTTTAAAGCCTACCTACTCTGTTAATTACTCATTTAGCCTAGTATTTTATTATTACTCCACTACTGTAATTACTGTTACATTTAAACAATATATATTTCTAATTACTGTTACATTTAAACAACATATATTTCTAATTACTGTTACATTTAAACAATATATATTTCTAATTACTGTTACATTTAAACAATATATATATTTCTCCCCCAATATCTGCTCTCAAATTTTAATACAACCATTATTCTCCAGTTCGTGCAGCAATGACCTCTTTCCCTATGTGTGTTGGCTAATGCATTTGTGCCAGTGTTATTTTCAAAAGCGCTAGTGGCAGTACCACTTGCACTGTTATTTTGTCGCCAAATTAATTCTGTTGGGAACATGGATCATCCACCCTTTACCCCTATTTTTCTCCTCCTGTGGTGAACTGTCAATGAAATGTAGGCCTCCCCCCTCAAGTGCACTTTCTTCCATCTTGTGTGTCTCATTTGATTGTTCTGTGTTAATCGTGTATTCATGAGCCCAGTCTCCTCACTGAAAGGTGTGTGCTCAAAAATGTAGCTAAATGTACTCTCTTGTGATGCGCTATCATTATGCACCCCCCTCTGTACCGTGCACCCCCATTATTCTTAAACAATCTTCCTTACTTTCAACATGTGTATGCCTGGTGTTTAACAAGTTATGGATTTCTCTGTTAATAAGGTGGTCATATCCACATCGCTCATGATGTCACAAATGTCTCTTCCCTAATGCATGGCCTAGTCGCCCCACTGTCACCCAGAAAAGAAAATGTTTTGATACCTATCACCACCCCTATGCAATTGTCCTCTGCATTATTGAGTGTGCGTGAGTGTGTGTGTCGGCGCGCGTCTCGCCCGCTCTGTCGGGGAGGTGGAGCATGAGTGTGTGTGGCAGAGTGAGTCAAATCAAGTTTGTCTTGGGCTGTCCTATTAGCGGTATAATGTCAATCTATATCCTTTGAAAGATTTGTTCCCCATCAGGAAGACCCCACCCAGTCATGTAACCGGTACCATTGCTATTGTGTCAGTGTTCTGTATGGGTGCTGGCTGCTGTGCAGTGCCCCTGTGTAGTTATTCTAGTCAGTCCTGGGGTAGTGGTGCTGTCATTTGTTGTGTCTGTACATGTAGTGGTGACAGTACCTGCGTTGGTGCTTGTGGTGTCTGCTGAAATGATCCCATCCTGCCCCATGTATCCTCCCCACATGGGCGGTGCATATTGTGGTGATTGTTGACACTGCTATTGTGATTCTTGTGTGTGTGTGTTGAAGCTGCTTTTAACTGCCCCTCCCATCGCATGCTTGAATTATTTATTTTGTGCCTACTTGTCCTCATCTGCCTTTCTCTGCCCCTGTGTCATCAAATATTACACTCCCGGAGGTTCAGAAGGGTGAGTCCCCTCTTGCCTCTGCTCGTGTTTGTTCAACATCAGCTGACCTCTCGCATTTTCCTTTTCCTTCGTGCACACAGTTCAACTGTAGCCATGTGCTTTTAAAGCTATTCCCGTGTAAGTGCTGTGTATGTGTGTCCTTAGCGATTGCTGCACGCTTCTGGAGAAGCCGCCTATGAGCAGCCATGGTCTTTTTAATTTACCTTCAGTACTTTTGAATCTTTGCACACTATGTTTTACTGACTTATTTCAGCATGGAAGCTGTGTGCTACACAACAAGTGAAGGGGAGTCATTTCTGTATTGTGTGATACATTTTACCTCTATTCAATTCGAAAATTTCGATAGTCCGCTGTTCAGGGAGCAAAAGTTAGAAGATAATTGAACATTTTTTCAACTTCTGTGAGCCTTCTTTGCTCCGCACCTTAGCCAGTGCACTCCACGTGCAATCCATCTTCACCAAACCATTGCCTTCTCCGGCACACCCCCACAATCTTGCACATGTGTCTTCCACACACCGCCTCTGGGTCACCTATTCTCCAAATCCAAAACTACACCACTATCTCCTCACCATCAAAACTTTGTGTCCTTATGCATCAATCTGAAGGTGACGTCACCAAACTAAAAACACAATGCAAATGAAAAGACAAATGTGCATACACAGAACAATAACCCATTTCTCCCAACCCCACAAAAATCCCAAAATAAAACCCCACAATCCCCACAGCTGTCTTCCTGTCTCAACTGGAACAAGGTAAACCACAATAAACTCTTATAATTGGACTGCACACACTGCGTCGCCTAGTGTGTGATACGCTCCTCACCAGGGGACCTTAACCAGCCAACTATCTTCCACTCACTGAACTAAACGCTCAATTAGCAGGGAACCTCATCTACTCATTGATCTATAACGTCAATTCATAGGAAATCCAGACCCCGTACATGAAATCACCATCAGCGCGGCACTCCTGTTCTAGACCAATCAGCGCGGCACTCCTGTTCTATGTGTAGGGAGTCACTACCCCACCCAATATGCTCAAAAACACAAGAAGGGACCACTGCCACCACCCCAGTCCCAACTACAATTCACGTGCCGATCACTACCAATGTGCTGAATTTTGTGACAATGTACAATCACCCACCACCCAATTTACAATCCCTCCCTCAGTTTCTACCCAAAAAAAAAAAAAAACACTTTAACATTTCTACTTTAAACATTTCCCCCCCTCAGAGCCCATGTTGCTGGTTTACTTACATTTTCCTATGCTGCACTGGCAGTTGCACCACTGCTGGACACTCCCTCAATGCGCTTCACCGGACCCCTTCTCCTGCAGGGCTCTCACCTGCCCTCAAGCGGGGTATTTCCAAGTGGCCCCCGAAGCCTTTAGCCGGTTACGCGTTTTTCCGGTGGTCTTCAGGTGCAGGCGAGGGTCTCACAGCTTCCTTGAGTCGGCGGCAGGGATCTCAGTCCATCGCAGAGCTTGCGCAGGCAGAGCTCAATTACCCATGTTACAATGAGCAATGAGCCTCACAGAGGGCACCAACTTGTCGGGGAGAAGCTGGATGCCCCCCCCCCAGGGCAGTGGGGGGCCAGCAGCCATACCCTCACCAGCTATGGGAGGCCCCAACACCTCCCATATGGCCCCCAGAAATGCAACAGAGTTCCAAGCAGGCAGCAACATGTTTCAAACTGCTTTATTTCTAGGCAAAGAAAAGAGAAAAAAGCCAAAGAAAAGCATCGTGCATCGCGAGTTCAGGCGCCGTCTCCCCCGGGGCTGTCTTGCAAGTAAGTTTTATAATCACACTGCAGGCTGACCTCACAAAATTGGATCAGCTCCCAGAAACCTATCTCCTCCTGTTATTGGCTGCAGAGTGGTGGGTTACATATGTAGCCCTTATAGAGAGCCTGATAATTGGATATTAACCTCCTGCGTCAGTGGGTTGATTTAGCTGTGCCAGCCCCCATTACCTAATTCTAATCTTGTTGCAATGTGACTTTGTTCCCATAACTTTTAGCTGAACAAGCAGTTCGCACCTTGGCTCTGGCTTGTTACAAGTTATGTTTCAATGTTGTGTGTGTCCTTGAGAAAATGTCTTTCTTTCCCAGAAAGAAAAAAAAAAGCACACTGGGTTGCCGTGATTTATTCGCATTTGTGGATAATTAAAAAATGTCTGTCTGCAGAAAGCAATTTTATCTTGAATTTGCGGCCTTGGCAGGTCGGACTTCTTTTGCGAGGAATGTTGATAAGGCTCCCGCAGCCAGTGTTCAGTGAGTGAAATGAACTTAGCTGTAATTTTCCTGAAACATATCTTTACACTGTGCATTTAGACCATGTTAGTTCATATAGGCATTTGCAAGCCTTTAAACAGGGATTTTTGTGTTTGTAGATTCTGATATTGCAGCATTGATTCTAATGTAGCATAGAAGTTGCACTGTTGGTGAAGTGGGTGTGTTTCAGCATATTTGTCACCCATGGGTGCGCTGGGGCCTGGTTCAAATGATAAGTGCGCTCCTTGTTCTTCCTGTTGTTCTTTTATGTATGCGCTTGGGGTGCGGGGGCATGGATTTGGTCTCGATTTTCCCTCTTCACAATATCCCTGCGTACCAATTTTCACAGGTATGGCCTCTATTAATCAAAAAATGTAGTAAATTATGAAAATATCCAAAGGGGAATAGCTAATGTCCCGTGCCTACATTGGAATCTGCAATGGTCTAACCTCACCATTGCCTGTAGCACTGTCTCCTAGGTCTAACCATTCCACTAGTTCAGTATTACGGCAAAGAATGCATATTACAAACATATATGTATGATGGCCGACAGGATTGAATCAAATTCTCTATAATTGGTACATGAAATCTAGAACATCTTGTTGGTGTCCTGGTGTATATCAAAGACATTTGATCAATTGCTCTGCCTAATAAGGATACACACATCTGAAATTAGATATCACATCGCTGTGTTAGTAATATGTATGCACATCTGTGTTGCAATAAATACATACCCTGATTCATATCCATGTCGCATATCCATGTGGATGTCATTAGTCACAGTTGTTCTCTACATTGGGATTTTGTTATTATACAGTTCTGTATTATGGAAAGCACTATCCGACACCACCCATCATGCATTGGAGTTGTTAAGGTACATAATTAGGAAACATTATGCCATTCTATATTCTCATTCAAGCCGATGATATTGCTCTTGGTCCTAAATATCATTTTATTTCCAAATTGAGAGGTTTACAGTTTATGTCTTCCTGATTTTTCCCTTTTACTTTCTTTAAAATCACGCACTTGAGATCTCCAAATTGATGATTAGCTTCCATACAGTGTTTCCCCAGTGGAGCTTGTTCTATCTTGCTTTCGATACAACTCCTATGCTCGATCAGTTGTGTCTTACATCTACGATAGGTCTTTCCAATATAGTGATGATTACAATATTACAATTTTTGTGCTCGCTGATTGTCCATTCTTGTTGCAGACCCATGTCAATGCTCAAGGTTTTGCTAGTGAAAGGGCACATCACGCAATTACCACATGGATGGTGTCCCACCACTCGCGGTATGCCCCAAAATGTTGTCTGAGTAGGGCCTTCTTCTATTCTATTGGTAATGTAATTCCTCATGACCAGGTTCCAGATGTTAGTTGTTTTCTTAAACACAATCAGAGGGGCTTTGGAAGATTTAGGAAAATGCTTCTTCCAATTCCTTGTCACAATATTTTTAATCTTATAAGTTGCTGAAAGAGCTTACAAAAACCAGGGTATCTTCCTTCACTTTTTTAGTTCTTTGCTCTAATAAAGCTTCTCTGTGGTTGTTAAACACCCTTTTTGCAAATGCTTTCACTAGTTTAGGAGGATAACCTCTTGCTTCCAGTTTGTTAGTTAGATTGTTGGCCCCATCTTCATAGGATTTCTTTGTTGTGTTTTATACACAGGAACAGACAAAAAGGAAGATTGTCTTTGACATGTAGCGTGATGACTGCTATATTGCAATTTACCATTCTTATCAGTGTTCTTGGTATATGGTTTAATCAGCAGTTCCCCTTCTGTGCGATATGTGGTAATATCCACATAATTAACCTCTGTCCTGCTCATAATGTCAGTGAATTTTAGATATCTATTTTGGATATTGAGCCATTTGTGGGCTTCTTCTTGTGTTCCTTCCCATAATATAAAAATGTCATCAATATACCACAGCCATCGTATAAGATGTTTACCAAATGGATTTGACTCTGCAAAGATCACTGTGACTTCAAACAAATCAACATACAGATTAGCTAGCTTATGAGCCATTCCTGCTCCCATAGCCATACCCTTTGTCTGAATAAAGAACTGACCATTTAATTGGAAAAGGTTGTTGGGTAGGTCGACCTCAGCACACCATTTTATAAAGGCATTGCTTGCAGGATGCTCATCATCCCTTTTCAATAACTTTTCCTCCACCACCTCCATGGTGGCATGTTGTGGAATTTTTGTATCGGGGAATTGGATATCCAAACATATTAATATGTTGTTACTAGGACTGAAGGACAAATCTTCAATTTGGTTGATGCCATGTTTGGTGTCCTGTACAAAACTGCATACATTGGTGCATTCTTCAATTGACGACAAAATCGCAGAACTGCAAATCCAAAATGGCTGCCACTAAGTAAAGGTTTCCTCCTCATGGTGAACAACCTCTAATCGCCATCAGATGGCCACACAACAATGAATTGTCTCACCTCAAGCTGATGATTGATAGCCTTTCCTTCTATGGAATACATGAGCTTTGATTGTTTGATTTGCCTGAAATCACAAAGCGTCAAATTATATGGTTAAGTAAAAATATTTATCCTGTTTTACTATGCTTTCCTATGTTTTAAATGCAATACCAAATAGCACTTTTTGTTTTAAAAATAAGTTGAGAAATCTTTTATTGTCTTGAGTAATTGAGCAATACTGTAATTAATTGTTCATAATTGTTACTGTTTTTCTGAATCAGGATTGCATTAAGTTGCTGCTTCACTTAACAAATACAGTTTCATGCCAAACTTGTGTTGTGCAGCTTCACAACTATAACAACACAAGTCATCTCTAAATTGCAGTATGATTTTGTTATAAAGGAAAGACACATTTGAGCACCTTCATTGCTTTGACTATGCAGTACTTCCTATGTTAAAGGAAATGTATATTTGTTTGGTGATTCTGTCCCTCTTCAAGGTGTGAAAATAAACACACAGGCCCTGATTCACAGAAGCTTTTTGCAATCGTGCAATCCCATAGGAAAACGCTCTGTGAATGCGTATTAAGTTCTGTCAACCTGCTGTGAGTCCTCCCTCACTCTTTTTACTCTCTAAAGTTTAGGGATCAAACGACTAAAAGCAGGGGCCACACTTTGATGGGCATTAATCATGACCTGAAGGGCAGGATCTGGCGACATGATGTGCACCATTCAATTACTCGATCTCCCAAAACCAGTCAAGAAGAGTAAAGGTTCGCGGATAATAGAACGATTCACTCACTATAAAGTATCAATGTCACGGTAAATGTCCGACCATTCCAGGATAACACACTGTGAAACTACTGCAATGTCCCAGTTAAAGGCCAGCTCTGCATCACAGTGCAGCTGGTCGTAATGGAACAGGTATCTCTGAAAGGCAGCATTCCCTCAAATCTTCACAGCTGGACCTAACAAATATGGAAGACACAATAACAGAGCTTTTACAACCATGCACTCTTCATGCATCACAGAGCATCTGGTTCAAAGTAAGGACTCTCTACAAACTTCTGCAGGAGCCCAGGCAGGGTGCTAACGCTCATTCTAAGAACACCCAATTCACGAGAAATGCCTTTCATGCAGCAAGCAAAGGAAGGCAGCGGCCGGCGAGAACGAAATACTGTCACAGCACTTTCAGTGGAGCGACGGCAAGCAGAAGGGCTGACAGCCTTCATGACAAGCAAAGACTGAGAACAGGATGAGAGCCCCAGATCAATGACGAACAACTGACAGAGCAGCGACTGCAAGCAAGACAAGCAAAGCCAAAGAACAGGATAGGAGCCCCAGATCACTGATAAACAGAAGGGCCAACAGGACTCATGACAAGCAAAGACTAAGAACAGGATGAGAGTCCCAGATCACTGACAAACAGAAGGGCTGACTGCACCCATGACAAGCGAAGCTGAGAACAGGATGGGAGCCCCAGATCACTGACAAACAGCTGACAGAGCAGTGACTGCACTTATGACAAGCAAAGCCCGAGAACAGGATGGAATGCCCAGATCACTGACAAACAGAAGGGCTGACTGCACCCATGACAAGCAAAGCCAAAAAAAGGATGGGAGCCCCAGATCACTGACAAACAGCTGACAGAGCAGTGACTGCACTTATGACAAGCAAAGCCAGAGAACAGGATGGGAGCCCCAGATCACTGACAAACTGAAGGGCCATCTTCACCCATGACACACAAAGCCAACGAACAGGATTGGAGCCCGAGATCACTGACAAACAACTGACAGAGCAGCAACTGCACTCATGAAAAGCAAAGCCAAAGAACAGGATTGGAGCCCGAGATCACTGACAAACAACTGACAAAGCAGCTGTTCCACTCATGACAAGCAAAGCCAAAGAACAGTATGGGAGCCCCAGATCACTGACAAACAGAAGGGTCATCTACACCCATGACAAGCAAAGTCAAAGAACAGGATTGGAGCCCAAGAAAACTGACAAACAACTGACGGAGCAGCTACTCCACTCATGACAAGCAAAACCAAAGAACTGCACTTATGACAAGCAAAGCCAAGAACAGGATGGGAGCCCCAGATAACTGATAAACAACTGACAGAGTGATGACTACACTCATGACAAGCAAAGCCAGAGAACAGGATGGAAGCCCCAGATCACTAACAAACAAATGACAGAGCGGCGACACAGAAGGGCCGTCTACATCCATGACAAGCCAGGCAAAGCCAAAGAACATGATGGGAGTCCCAGATCACTGATAAACAACTGACAGAGCAGTGACTGCGCTCATGACAAGCAAAGTCAGAGAACAGGATGGGAGCCCCAGATCACTGGCAAACAGAAGGGCCGACTGCACTCCTGGTAAGCAAAGCCAAAGAACAGGATGGGAGCCCCATATTATTGACAAACAGAAGGGTCAGTTAACTCATGAAAAGCAGAAGGGCAAACACAATTCATCAAAATCACAGCCAAAGAACAGGATGGGAGCCCCAGATCACTGACAAACAGAAGGGCCGACTGCACCCATGCCAAGCAAAGCCAACAAACTGGATGTGAGCCCCAGATTACTGACAAACAATTGACAGAACGGTGACTGCACTCATGACAAGCAAAGACAGAGAACAGGATGTGAGCCCCAGATCACTGATAACAACTGACAGAGTGGCAACTGCACTCATGACAAGCAAAGTCAAAGAACAGGATGGGTGTCCCAGATCACTGACAAACAGAAGGGCCGAATGTACCCATGGTAAGCAAAGTCAAAGAACAGGATGGGTGCCCCAGATCACTGACAAACAGACGGCTGACCGCACTCATGACAAGCAAAGCCAAATAACAGGATGGGTTCCCCAGATCACTGACAAACAACTGACTGGGCGGCCACTGCACTCAGGACAAGCAAAGCCAGAGAACAGGATGGGTGCCCCAGATCACTGACAAACAGAAGGGCCGGCAGCACTCATGGTAAGCAAAGCCAAAGAAAAAGATGGGAGCCTGAGATCACTGAGAAACAGAAGGGTTAGTGCACTCATGATAAGCAACGCCAAAGAAAAGGATGGGGACCCGAGATCACTGACAAACAGAAGGGTTAGTGCACTCATGAAAAGCAGAAGTCCTGACGCCATTCATGAGAAGTAAAGGCAAAGATGAGGATGGGGGCCCCAGATCACTGACAAACAGAAGGGCCGACTGCAACCATGTCAAGCAAAGCCAAAGAACAGGATGGGAGCCCCATATCACTGACAAACAGAAGGGTGCATACACTCATGGCAAACAAAGCCAAAGAACAGGATGGGAGGTCTGCACTCATGTTAAGCAAAGCCAAAGAACAGGGTGGGAGCCCCATATCATTGACAAACATGTGTCATTGTTTTTCACATTTTAAAATAAAAACCCACGAATAATGATAGCAGTGCTCATTAACCTCGATGTTTGGATTATTATCTACATGGCAAACAGCAGCAGAGGGGTGAGAGTGAGTGTGAAACCACAACAGGGATTTATATTGCTATGTGCAGTGGGGGGGGGGCAACTTCAAAGGCTGCCCTTAAACCATGAGCCCGTTTTCTCAAGAACATGTTGTACTTCTCTTGTAGATTTACGAGTAGAAACACCCACTAGCAACATGAGCTCTGTACCATAGCTGCTAATGGCATGGAGCTGCATTTCTATGCTTTAAAAAACGCAAGTGAGCAAAGTATACCACTTCAGGAAAACATGTGAATAGGAGGAGCAGTGCTGGAACACAGCTCCTAAACAATAGTCACTGAGGCACCACAACAGCACTAAACACAGCTCTACAAATGATAGAGATTGAGGAAGTCAGACACCAGCCTGCACCATAACCTGTGAACAATTATTACATAGAGAAAAAAGATGTATTCTGATGCAATTTCATGTACACCAACATTGTGTATTACATCTGAGAGATGATAGGCAGGCTTGGTTTTTACTTTGCATTCTGGGATTTGTAGTTCTGGATTTATGCAAAGCAATCCAGGACTCCACACCCCACGCCCCAGAATTCAAAGTTTCAACAAGACTGCATTAGTCTCCTGAATGAAATGGATAATGTTGGCATTTTTGCAATTTTCAAAACAGCAACTGCCAGGTGGCAACAGAAGGATGTTATGCAAAGCAAATCTAAAAAGAGAAGCAACATTTTGCTCACAGTTGTTGGGCCCGCTGACCCACCTCTTCGGCCTAATCAGGGAAAAGGGATCGGTCATGGCTGACATGGGTAGATCCACAACCATATTAATCCTGAAACCTGGGTAAGATCCCTCAGAATGCGCAAGCTATCGCCCCATCACACTACTAAATACAGATTCGAAGATTTACGCTAAAATCTTGGTGACCAGACTGATGAAAGTCCTCCCTGGCATCATACATGACGACCAGGCAGGATTCATCGTGGGGAGGCACACACAAGACAACGTGAGGCGGACATTGGATGTAATAGAGACAGGAGTACACAGGGGTTTTCAGTGGCTGCACTGGACGCCAGATGGGTCTTTGGCAGTCTGAATTGGGAATACTTGAGGTTAGTACTGGAAGGCTTCGGGGGCGGCCAGGAATTCTCCAAAATGGTACTTGCTAACTTTCAGATCCCGTCAATGAGCTTCATGGTTAATGGCCAGAGCTCGGAACAAATCAAAATTAGGCGAGGCACAAGCCAAGACTGCATCCTCTCCCTCCTAATCTTCACGATGGCAATGGAACCCTTTGTGACCCAAATCAGGCAGGATATGGGGTTCAAAGGGGTGGATTGTGGCCAGGTGGCCATCAAAATCGCATTATATGCGGACGACATAATGCTCTTCATGAAAGACACCCAAAACACAATGCCCAGGTCCATGGCAAAGGAGTTCGAGAGGTCATCAGGGTTCTCTATTAACTTCTCCAAATCCAAAGCAATAAATATAATGGAGAGAGCGAGGAGATCGAAACTTTGGGGAAGTCATTCACCTTAATTTGGGAAAGGGAGCTCCCTGGAATATCTGGGAATACACCTAACCAGAAGTCCAGGCAAACTGTATAGAGCGAATATTACACCCCTCTGGAAACAGCTACAAGAGGACATGCGTAGATGGGAGATCCAAGAACTGTCATGGTTGGCGCGCATCGATGTGGTCAAAATGACCATCCTTCCCCGGTCACTCTATGTGGTGGGCTCATTGCCGGTAGACATCCCCCCAGCAGCGATTAGGGAGTTACAAAAAGCTATATTTAAGTTCATATGGCAAGGTAAGAGACCAAGGGTACAACAACATATTCTGATGCGCCCTCCACTCTTGGGAGGATTGGGAGTCCCAGACGTGGGGAGATACATAATGGCGGCACACTTGGCGCCAACGTTGAAATGGACAAGACAGGCAGACTTAACGGGGTGGTGCCAAATAGAGCAATCAGCTACCACGATTCCCTTGAGGGCATGGCAGGCACTATAGCCGGCGGACCGAGAAAAGGGGGGGCCTTACTAGATACAACCACGTTATCCCTTTGTAGCTGGGACAAAGCACTGGGGTGGAAAAACATCCGGAAAGGGTTGGGACCATTCTCCCCCTTAAAACATAATCCGGGCTTCACACTGGGACTCCAGCAGAAATTTTGGGAGGGATGGCCAGGAGCAGAATCATTGACCCTACAGGATATGTATAAAGAAGGGTCCCCCCTGCTCTTTACTGACTGCCAACAGAAATTCGGAATCGGGCAGCAGGAGATATATATATATATATATATATATACAGATCAGGCACTGGATTAGGCACCCAGGGAGGAAAAGGACAGGCAATAGGCCTCCGGTCGGGCTAGATCTAACAATGCAGGAGGGGGTGTGTACGAGAGAGGTGGCCAGGCTGTATAGACTTCTGAGTAGTGCACAACCAGAAGAAAATCTCCCTTACAAAGAAAGCTGGGAGCAAGACATAGTGGAAGCAACATCAGATGAGGAATGGAGTCAGATATGGTCAAGAGCACATTGTTAAAACTGATATAGTATTGTTTCATCCTCATTGTATATGTTGGCCTATGCCCAGTCGCTCTGCGAGAAAATCCGCATTGCAAGGTCGTAACCTTAAGTTAATCGAGCCGCCATTTTAGGTCAAAGCGCCATTTTAGTTATTCGTGCAAAGTCACCCTGTGGCCTAAAATGGCCGACCTGTGTTCTCTTGTTCTTACTTTGTAGGAGAGTTAATGTCCAACCTGCCTGCAGGCTACATGTTAGGGTCATGTAGACCTTGTCCTTTGTTGACCTCAGGATCAGGGGATTACTTGAATCGGCGATGTTAACCTACAAGTATACAAGAACAATAACGTTGTTTAAACATGTCATGCGAATCATCTGTTTGACCCGCATTAAAGCAATGTGTAAAGAGTGTAAAGTTAAACCCAGAGAATAATAGTGCTTGTTAGCAAATGTATTAAAAAGTATACCGCATACACGAGATATGTAAATTAGGAATGAACCTGGCGCGACCCTAGCCCATTACATGATTAACTTGTAGGAGGCTGGACATCGTTATGAAGAAATTGTATAAATACGCTGATGTCCAGCTAGCAATTCCTGTTCACTGCTCACATTGAACCCTGCTGGTGGTCTCTGTGATGTACTGACAGCCAAATAGCTATTTGTGCACTTTGTTTTGTAAACTGTACAGTATTGCAATAAAGATTCTGGGAATCTTTACAAGCCTGTGTTGGTGTATTTCTCTTTGCATGGTGTAAAAGCCTTAATATTGTATTTTATGATTCCACAGATGGCGGCCGAATGGGGACCCTCAAGATTGACTTTGTCTCATTGAAGGTTGGCTCGGCTATCGGACCGGGATCAGACGGTGCGAACAAAACGGCCCCTCTGGACGAGAAGTGAATTCCTCGATGGAACAGCACGATCCGATCCCTGAACGGTGAGCTGCAGCCCGAGACAACGTCTTGACGAGGGTCCATATATCGAGGTGGGTAAATTTGCCGAAATCACCAGACAACGTGGGTCCTTAGAACTGTTCTTAGTAACCCGATCGGGCCTCCCAGTCCTTTGGTCAGATGAATCGTGACCCGATTCTTAATTTAACCCTGACAATTTGAATTTGGCGCATTGTACTCGCGAGCACAATTATTTGACCAGGTAACACCAGAACTCTGATATGCCTGGGAAATTGTCTGCCTGCTTCAGGGCATTATTCTGCAGCGACAGACAATCTTTGGAAGATAGCCGTCCCGCACCACAGGAGGGGTCGTCGGCATGTACTATGTACTGTAAGAAAGGCTTTGTTAGTATAGCATTTAATGACATTTGGCACAGACAGACCAGACATAATTCTAATCTTCAGTGGCCAACCAATGGTAGCTTTGAAATCCCTCGTATAGAATATTTAGAGTCTGTATTGGTAAAGAAAAAGGCTATACCTGCAGCATTTGATGCATTGCACAGTTGGAAAACAGAAGCTTTGCAGCAACAAAAGAGTAGAGAGAAACATATGCGTCAACATATGACGAATGTCGAAAAGGCACGGTTATATGATCAAAATAAACAATTGGAATCAGTTAGGATGCCGGGCAGAGCGTTTCAATTAAGCATTCAGAAAATCTACCCTTCGAAAGATTTTCATATGTCCGATGAATTGATTAACAAACTTCTGCATTAACGAAGGCCCGATGTCTCTGCACCACCCCCGTACGTCCCTCCTCCTTGTGCTTTGCCCCTTCCTGTTGTTATTCCTCCTCCTATAGTTCCTCCGGTCCTCCCTGTTGTTCTTCCCGTTGTTCCTCCAGCCGACGCTCCTTTGCCTGCCCCCTTGCCTACACCTGTTGACATTCAGAATGTGCCTACTCTTCCTCTTCCAAGTGATTCTGTATCAATTGTAGCAGACCAGGAAGCGGGATCAAAGGTTGTGACTCGTAATACTGTGTCCCAAGATAAAAAGAATTAATTGATTGCTTGGGCTAAACATTGTATGGAGAAGGGAGAACAAGCGGATGTTTTTTCCACACTCGAAAATTTAAAAGGTATTCCTGAGAAAAATGTTTTTATTGAAGGGTTAGGAATTCAATTGAGCATAATGTGGAATCGATTAAAAGATGTAGATCTCCCACAAGGGTTACGGGATTTGAACACCTCAGCGTTGTCCAGAGATACTGCGGAGAAAGTATATGAGCATGTCAAGAGGATTTTTGTGCATAAGAAGGAGTTGGAAGAGTTACAGAATGAAGAAGTAGATGGTGATAGTTTAGGTATTATGTACTTACAGAAACAGTTTTCTCCTCGCCGTGAATTGATAGGTGAGGAAGCACAAATTTGTACAAAGGATGCGATAAGATGGATTTTGGATATGTCGATAACTCCAGATGAAGTATATGACACGTATGGTCAGTATACGTTAGAAATGCAAAAGAAAGTGATTCAGGTTATGGTAGAATACCTGCAGAATGAGTGTGTAAAAACAAAGATTTGTTGTCCCGCAGAATTGTTGAGTGTTTATAAGAGAGCCTTTTCGATGGATACCTCTTCGACCACCTTAGCGCTTGATTTGGCTCTGTTGCTTAGTAAGCATTCGGAGCTACCTACTTCTCAGTTGACTATGAGAGAGGTCCCTCCGACATTTGTCCCAAAAGTTGAGATTGCGGCCGATGCTGCACGAGGTATACTCGCTGTGGACATTCCTGCACATTATGTATCGCAGTTTGTTCACGTCCCGTTCTCAAGACAGGAAGTGAACACCATAAAGGAATCTATTCCTGATATAAGAAAGAATCCGACGGGGTTCTATAAAGAAATAGAGTCGGTCTTACAATCATCGGTATTCACATTAAGTGATATTGATTTATTATTTCCCGTGCTCCTGCCAGTTGATTTGTGGAAACAGATTAGGACTGTAGATGATGTACCTGGGTTAGGAGATACATGGGATAACATGGTTAGGCTCGACAGAGAAAGACCAGCGGGGGCGAGCGACCGCCTCAAGTGATATTAACTTTGCCTAATAGGATTATTGTCAAATTAAAAACTATAGTTCGTGAAAAAAGAATAATTTGGGACAAGCTTACGGCCTGTGTCCAAGGAAAGTCTGAGGGTGCTACCGAGTTCTTCAATCGGTTTGAACAGGTATTTTCAGATTTCAGTGGACAAGACTTAGGCACAGAGTCAGGGAAAAGGCTGTTTGTCGACAAATTTGTACGTGGATTGCTGCCTGACATCCAGTTTCAGATTATGTCCTCAGAAAGCGCTTGGCAGGCGAAGTCTCAATCAGAAGTACTGCATATGGCTCAGTACTATGAAAATCGTGTAAATACTGAAAAGGAAAAACTTGAGAAAAAAAGGGTGACCTCAAAACAAAAGTACTGTTGCAACAGATCGTTAGAAACCCTAGAGGGGGTAGTCAATTTAGAGGTCAATACATTCCACAGGGAAGTACGCCCCTGGCACCGGTAACCATTAACCAGTGCGCCTATTGTCGACAGGAAGGTCACTGGCGCGCACAATGTCCGACCTTGCAGCAAAGGTCATTTGGGAACATGGGTAGACGATCCAGAGGTCGCCCAGGTGCAGGGGGCCCTGGCAGAGGTCAGTTTGCACCAGAATCACAGCGACCTCCTTCACAGGATAGACAAGTATCGAGTGTGGATAATAGAAACATTTTTGATCACCCTTCTGCCGCGTACCTCTCTGAAGAGCTTCCTTTTGATGACATTCTGTTTCGTTAGGATTGCCCGAAACAGGATTTGGAACCAACGCCTATTCCCGTTCATCAGAAAGGCCCCTACGTTGAGATGGCGGTGGGAAATAGGAAGCATCTATTTTTAGTAGATACGGGAGCACAAAAGTGTTCAATTGACCATTCACGGGTTCCAAACATTCCCCTGTCAGGGCAGTCCAATGTTTCCGTAGGGTTTTCAGACACACCTGTAGTTTGTCCGGTCTCTTTGCCGGTACCGATAACACTGGGTCCCTTCACGGAGCAGTGTCCATTTCTACTTACTACAAACTGTGGGGAGAATTTGCTGGGGTTGAATTTGTTGAAGGAATTGAATGCAGTAATACATTGCTCCCCGGACGGAGTTCGGTTAACAATTTCACCTCAGCAATCACTCGCCTCTCAGTTTTTGACTCGACCTTTACCGCCAGAATTCAGTAATATTCCAGAATGCTTATGGGCAATTGATGATAATGATGTGGGCATTCTTCAAATTGAACCTGTTAAAATTATTTTGAAACATGGAGTAACATTGCCTCGCATTCCACAATATCAGATCTCAGTTGAAGGCGAGCAGGCTTTGAAATGTATAGTTTCTGATTTTGTACATCGTGGAGTAATTGAGGAAATTACAGGTAGTGTGTGTAATAGCCCGATTTTGCCAGTATATAAAAAAGGTGATAATGCGATTCCTTTTTGATTTATAATTGATTTGCGTGCTATTAACAGAATTGTGGCTCCTCAATTTCCCATTGTACCTGATGTTACCACAATACTAACTATGATTCCGGCTTCTACCACTCACTTTAGCGATGTTGACCTTAAAAACATGTTTTTCAGTATTCATATACATAAGGATAGTAGGTATTTGTTCGCGTTTACCCTAGGTGGACGCCCGTTCACATTCACTCGTGCACCACAAGGGTACACTGAGAGTCCAAGTATTTATAGTAGAGCATTGAAAGTGCAACTCGATACTCTCGAGTTGCCTACTTCTTGCACGTTACTACAGTATGTAGATGATCTCCCCACAAAGCTTCACTCAAGAAATTCCAATATTGTTGTCAGGAGGTCGCCTGTCAAAGGAGGGAAGAAGGTTGACACCTGAACGAATAAAAACTATTTCTGGCATGTCTGTCCCAAATACGCAGAAGGAAGTTAGAGCCTTGATAGGTAAGGCTTCTTACTGTAGATTGTGGATCCCTAACTTTTCGTTAACGATTAAACCAATGCTGGCTTTGACAAAGAAGGGTATTTTTTTTCCATTGCCATGGACTTTGGAACACCAGACAGCATTTGATTTGCTCAAAACCGCGCTGTGTTCGGCACCGGTTTTAGGAACTCCAAATTATGAAAAGGCCTTTGTGTTGTATGTGCATGAATGTGATGGATGTGCTCAAGCTGTGTTAACGCAGGAACATGGAGGGAAGAATAGGCCGTGCGGCTATTTCTCATCCATCCTTGATCCTGTTGCATGCGCTTTGCCGAGATGTTTGAGAGCTGTCGCTGCTGCTGCTGCGTCTGTAAAACAGAGCGAGGGAATGGTCCTGGGTCATGCATTAACCCTAATGGTACCTCACTCTGTAGATATTTTATTGAATAGGACTCAAACGCAACACCTCACTTCCGCACGATTGACAAGATACAAATTGACCTTGTTTGCTCCCCACATTCAATTTCAGAGGTGTTGTGTATTAAATCCGGCTGAACTTTTACCTGTCCCGCAAGATACTGTTGATGGTGACGAAACGTCACACGATTGCCTTTACACTACAGACACGCCTTTGAATAGCCCACAAGGAGAGCTATTTTGTGATGGCTCTTGTTTCAAACTTCCGAATGGTACATCCACAGCTGCGTATGCCGTCACTACTTTAAGCACATTTGTGGAAACCAAAAGAATTATGCATAATTCCGCGCAGGCCGCAGAAATTATAGCGTTAACTCGAGCTTATGAACTTTCTGAAGGGTTTACGGTAAATATATATACCGACAGTCAATATGCCTTTGGGGTAGTTCAAAACTTCGGTAGACTGTGGAAAGAACGAGGTTTCTTGACCTCACATGGCACGAAAATACAGCATGGCACTTTAATGCAATTACTTTCAGCTCTCGCACTCCCTGCTCAGTTAGCCATTATAAAATGTACAGCACATCAAAAGGTTACAGATGATATAGGAAAAGGGAATGCTTTCACTGATCAGATAGCTAAACAAACTGCCACTGATTTTTGTTCAGAAATGTTTGCTGTAAGAGAAATTGTAAATGTTTGCACTTTTGGTGAAAGTATCGATTCTGTAAAAGACATTCGAGCAGATGCTACTGTGGAGGAGACCAAGAAATGGGTCAAGGATGCAGGAAGATTGGATGGTGATGGGTGTTGGGTGGACAATGTTGAAGGAAAATGGTTACTCCCTGACGCCTATATTACAATGATGGTCATTATGGTTCATGGTCCGACCCATGTCTGCGCGCATAAATTGACTAAAATGTTACACAGTCTATGGGCCAATGATCAAGTTTTCAAAATTGCGGAGTGCTTTGTCCAAGGGTGCATGGTCTGCTTGCAGCATAATGTAGGAAAAGGTACCTCGACTCCTAGAGGAAGTTTCGCTCCACCTTCCGTTCCGTTTGACGTTATCCACTTTGATTTTATTGAGATGGAACGTTGCAACAATCTTAAATATGTGTTGGTTGTCATTTGTGCATTTAGCAAGTGGGTTGAGGCCTTCCCTGTTAGAGATGCAATGGCCATAACCACGGCAAAAACTCTGTTGAAAGAGTTTTTTCCTAGGTTCGGGCTGCCGAGAGTCATCTGGTCGGATAATGGGCCACACTTTATCGCTGCCGTAATCCTACAAATATGCAAAGGATTGCAGATTGATAAACGGTTCCATTCTGCCAGACATGCCCAAAGTGCCGGATTAGTGGAAAGGCACAACGGCATTATAAAGAACAAGCTCGCTAAGACGTGTGCCGGCACCAAGTTAAAATGGCCGGACACCTTACCGATCGTGTTGCTGTAGATGAGAACAACCCCTCAAACTAAGACTGGGCTCTCTCCCTTTGAGGTGGTAATGGGAAGACCTGCTAATATTTGGGGTATGCCAAAGAGTCACTCATTGCGGGATATAGAGAATGTGCTTCTTTCAGATTACTGTAACCAGTTGACTAAAAATGTATTTTCAATTTATCACCAGGTGCGAGAGGCATTACCTGTACAATACAAGGGTCCCGGTCACAGTCTACGACCAGGGGACTGGATCCTCACGAAAGTTTTTGAGAGGTCATCTTGCCTTGCACCTCGGTGGAGGGGTCCCTGTAAAGACTGGTAGGGGGTGTCTGTACTTCCGTTCTCTATATGGTAGAGGAGAGGCACAGAGGACCCCAGCCAAGATTCTCTATTGTGTTAGCAATGGACGAGCAAACAAGGCCTAGCTTCTCAGGAGGTGATGCGGGTTGGTTCTTAAGTACAGTGTAGTCCCCGAACCCCCACAAAGGAATGTCCACACCCTGTATTACTGAAAACACAGTCTTTATATAATTAATATTCAAAGATATGTACACGATCACAATAATGCACTTTGTACTTGGAAGTCAATAATGATAAATATATACAGTTCTAAAGTGGTACCACTAATGTTATCAAATCTCATTAAAGTGCATCAACTGTATGGTTAAAATGTCACACAGATTAATAACGAGGAAACCAGCAATAGAGATAGGCAGGAACGTAAGATGGTTGAAACAATAGGCAGAATGCTGGCTCCGTTACCTAGACACAGTTTTAGGTGGAGATCCCCCCACCTGGGCAACCTGTAAAATAAGGATATATAGCACAAACCCAGTCCATATGTTCAACAGTCTCGCTTCTTCCTATTAAGGTTTTACCCCCCCCAATGTACCTGGTGGGGTAGAGTTCTCCGACGATGCGTCGACCGATCCTTCTTGAGCGCCTCCCTTTCAGGTGGGAGCCACGGATCGTCGAGAGGTGTCGGGGAACTTAGCGTTCGGTGTCGGGGAATCGACGGCTCTTCTTGAGTGCCCTCCCTTTAAGGCAGGAGTCACGGGTCGTCGAACATCCAACGGTGAACAGGGTGAACTACGGCCGGGAAGTGGCAGCGTCGTTCCTAGCGGTGCTCGTCGACGACAGAGCGTTGGCGTCCTGCAAGGAAGAGGCATGCGGGGCACCTCGGTGACGATAGTTCTGGACCGCAAAGAGATGATGAAGAACTGTGGCCCAGCAAGGGCGTCGAGTCGTCGGCGTCTCTGTTGTCTTTAGGTGGCGGGAAACCCACTGGTGGATGCTCCTCAGCACGTCAATGGTCAGGCCTTCTCCAGCGGGAGACAAGCGGGTGCCGATGCAGACAAGAGTGTCAGATGATCAATTGAAGTTCTTAGGCAAACTGAAGCACGGCGGCTCCGGTCGGCGATGGCGGTCGTCGACAGTGGCGGACAACAGTCCGAGTGCTTCTCCTTGGAGTTCCGCAGCAGTCCCCATATCGGGTCGGCAGCCTGTCGAAGGTCTGTCTACCAGGGAGCGTTGGCAAAGATCAGCTGTGCACGATGGTCCCTCGTAGCTCGGGAAGAGGTCGCCTTACCAGGTCCTCTCTGGGTCAGTCCTTGGAGGCACAACAGCTTTCAGATTGTGAAGGAGAGCAACAGCAATTCTTCTTGTTCAGCAGGGCTTCAAGGTCAAGCGTCAGTTACTCCAGTTACTCGTCGTAGTGGACTTCAGCTTCTGAACACGATTCCTAGCAGTGAGAGGTCCCCAGGTATACTGTTGATCTCCCATTCATTCCGCTGGGTCACACTCAAGCATCCAATCACAACTACGGGCATTCATGCAGGCAGGCAGCCAATCAGGCACATGAGGTATTCAGGCCATTCACTTCGCTCCAGACACTCACAACAAGTTATGTGTATTGGGACAACTACCGAGTCATTCAACACTACAAGCTGCATTCATACCGGTTTCAGGCAGGGTTGTCTCAGTCATTGTGTCAACCACCAGATACTAGACACCCACAACACAGAATGCATATTCGTCACACACTCTATTCACCCAGGTCCCACCCACAGGAGGTACCCACAACATACATCACCGGGAAGGCTCCAGCCAGTCTGGCCGGGCCTTCACAACAACACCATATATGGCACTTCCACCCAACAGCCAGTCAGGGGGAAGGGACAGAGTCAGGGCTTCCCAGGACTTTGGGAAAACAAGGTAATGGGGAATAGAAAGCAAGAGGCCACAGGGGCCATCTTGTTTTCCATCAGGGATCAACGGATCCCAATGGCAGGGCCAGGGTATCCCAAAATGGAGGATACTCCGCGCACCTGTCAATTTCAGCATGGAGCTGCCACCAGCCCATACCCTGCTCTGTGGGCCACCCACAGGTGCCCAAAAACACACACTAGGGGCACAGGGTTGTACCCCCACCCATGGGTGCCATAAGGGTATCCCATGGGTCCGTTCACCAAACCAAAAGAAAGAGCTGCACCGCCAGGAGTCCCACATGAACTCCTGCACGGAAAACACGACAGAACACACGATAAAAAGCAGTAAAGGACAAGGATACGGAGGCCCTGTCCCTCCGATGCATTTCCAGCATCACAGTCCCTACCAGGTCCTGCTGCTCACTCAGACTGCTGTGCGGGTAGCAGGGCGTAAGAACTGGATCCACGCGACGCACACCAAGCGGATCCCGCAGTCCGTGCCATACAATACAGAAGACACAGAATCCCTTTCCACTGCTGTAACCAACATGCCTGAAACAGCAACAATCGACAAGAGAGTATCGGAGACCGTTCCAGAGTTCATAAGGCCGGACAAAACGGCCATCTTGTCTCCGCACTCTCCAAGAGTGGTACTTCCGGATCAATCATTTTCTGATCCCATTTCCGTTCACTCGCCACCTCCAGTGGGAAGTGACAACATACTTTTCTCTGACCCTTCAGCACCGGAAATTGTGAAATATAATCTACGTCCAAGAAGATAGACGTATGGCACGGTTTGACTGTGTGATCGAGGAAATCATTTGAGGGCTTGCCTTTTGGCCCGACTGTACGAAAGGATTCTGTTGGCTAAGGGTTGTGGGAAAGACACTAAGAAGACGCGCGACTGGAGTCGCCAGCAAACAAACAATTGGTGTTTTTCGATTGAAGACGACGATGCCTGCACCCGCAACCGCTCGCACTGAACTTTTAGATAAATATGTGGCTAGCAGAGACAATGATCAAGCGTGTAAGGGGACCCGAAAATGTATTGTTGCCTTTTAGAAATAATAACTGGGTTTGTAGTAACTATTGGTTTTGGGTTATGGTATCTGGAGGAAGCATATCCGCTAGAGGACTTTTTACCTGTTGAAAATGTATCTGTTTTCCCCACTCCTGTCGTGCAATTGCATACCTTGTCACCTAGAGATTCTTCACATAGATGGAACTATCAGAATAATACTCTTTTGTTAATAATGAATGCCACTCATGCAATTTTGAATAGGACCAACTGCTGGATCTGTTCACATTTACCGCAACATGGGGATAAGGGGCTAGGTTGGTACAATCATCCTTTACCTTTGACAACTGCCTGTTACGCTTCTCTTGGAGCACTATTCTTTGGCTCATGGAATGACAGCAACTCAGGGAACTTTGATGGTACAAATTTGAATAGTTTTGAAAAATGTGTTTTGATGCCCCTGGGATGCTCGCTTTTTCCAAATAGGAGTAAACTGAACGTTGCTTCTGTTAGGCCCTCTGATAGATTGTCTCGTCCTTTTCAGTCTTTGATCTCTTTCAAAATGGCTCCTATAGGCAATAAGGATGCCACGCCTCCATCTTATTCTGTTAACCATAGCTGTTAAGACGGATTTCTGAACTCTGTGCTGGAGGGGCAGAGGTTCAGAAGGCCAGCCTAGTTTCTTGGAACAGGGTAACCTCTGGACAAGCCAGACCAATCAGGGTAGCGATCACGGCGGTCAAGACTAGGTCTCAAGAGGGGTGAGGGTGACTGAAAGCCCGCAATGAGCACACAAAGCAAGGACACTTACAAATTACTCCAAGCAGGTGTTATATTAAAAATATAGACACATTTATTACAAGGCCTTTGTAACATTGACCGTAGCGAGAAATCACAATAGAACTCAAGTAACCCAACACATACCAAACCAATACAATATATATACAAATACAAACGAGTCTAACGAGTTAGACGCACAAAATGTGTAGACCACCTAGATGGGGAGGAAAACAGGCAGTGCGAATAATAATTAGACCCAGTTCGCCTTCAGAGGCACCTAACTAAAAGGAAGTCCAAGCCCTACTAAGAGTGGAGCCTTGTGCTCAAAAGTACCTGCACACGCTGGTGCCAACGGGCAAAAAGGGGAGTCTCTTCGAGGGAATCAGGCAGTTTAGTTTGGGGAACAAATGAAGATGAACAGAGCTCTGCGACTCAAGCACAGCCTCCACTGTGGGCAGAAGCAGAGCGCGAGTATGGAAAGGCGTGCTGTTAGACACAGCGGGGAAAAGCTATGGGCTCCTGCAGGAGGGCGACCAGTTCCTAGCGATGCTACTCACCAGTCCCCGATGCAAGCAGACCCAGGCTTCTCCGCCTCAGTTTCAGTGCTGGCAGGTTCAGATACGAGCAGGGGACGTCTCGGCGTCGTGTAGATTCCGCAGCAGCAGAAGTTGAGTTGAGGATGTCCCAAACGCAGTGATCCCGCACAGTTTGTTATCAAAGTGTACGAATCGTGTGAGAGTGACAAGGACTCGTAATACAACACAACCTGACGGCCGTTACAGAGCAAGACTCCTGGGTAGGCTGGTCAGTCTGCTGGATGGCCCAGAGACACTTCCGAAGGCTTACGTGCAGGAGATGGTGAAGATGCCGAGAATAGTTGTTCCCATTATTCCAAGTGGTTGAAGTACCAGTACAGGCCTTCTCGTTCGATCATAGGTAGAGAGGGTTTCACAAAGCGACAGCAGTGCAGAGGAGCAGTCCTTCAGCGGGTCACCAGCGATTCCTCGGTTCAGCCTCGTGGTTGCAGGATACATGGCTCCTGTATTTCTTTGCTCGTGAGAACTCAGGAGATCGACATGTTAGTTGTGTTTCCAACCCCCTCTTAGCCACGGTTCCCTTCGCGCCAAAACGGAGGGGACCCAATGGGTGATCTGCTCACAAAACACTCACACCATATGTGGACCTATCACGGACCACAGAGGTCGCAGGCATTCACACCACCCTAGACTCTCTGGCACCCAGGATGTGTATTGGGACCAGACATCCCAGCCCACATCCTGGAGGCGCACACAAGGCCTGTAGAAGCCTGCGAAAGCATCTGTGTTTCGCAGGAAAGTACATGCACAAATAAGGAAGGCGCTGGGTCAGCTCGACCTGGGGGAGGTGAAGGGGGCAAGACGGTCAGCGGACAGGACAAAGAGACTCGTGGTCTGGCCATTTTGGGAGCCAGGCCACCATTTTGGGCTAAGCGCGAGAAACACGCTTAAAAGGCCAAAAGGAGCTCAAAAACACAAGAAACGATCGCTGCCACCAGTCCCATCCGTGATTCACTTGCACCGTTCATTATCAATCCAAAGAGAGTATCTAGGGCCTGTAGAAGACTAGAGACCCAAGAGAGCAGTAACTTAGCTTACAGTGCCCTCTTGTGCCATGTTGCGCGAAAGCTGCAACATGATAAAGAAACTACGGAAAACAACGTTTCCCGGTACTGACTGTCTTAAGGGCATGTCAGTTTCCCCATAAGAATGGAGCGAAAGCCCAGAGGAGTGCGGCAGAAGGCTGCACTTCTCTGGCAAAGTCTAGATCCTGGTGAAAACAACAGCAAAAAGTTTAGGGGTTGCCACATGGAAGGAAAATTACCCACAATTAAGAAATCTTTCCTAACAATAGCCCGGATTCAGTTTCCTTCTGCATACAGAGGAATGGAACACGGTCAATGGGTAATTTTAGAAAATGCGCCTACGTTGCGAATTTGACTAGTGAGAACAGACCTCTGTACGTAGGTGAACCTGTCTATTTTGTTTGCGGTAATGTGGCATTTCCATGGTTGCCCAGGGATTGGAAAGCAACCTGCTATTTAGGGATTCTATTACCTGGGGTATTTATTGCCAGTACTGCAGACATTTCGAAGACTCGTCCACGACGAGGTGTGAAGGGGGATACTCCAGCGCAAACTCTAGTAGACATCATGAAATCCTTTGTGCCATTTTTTGAGCAAATTTAGAAATTCAGAAGATATCAGGGGACTAGCGAGAGTACTGGAGAGAACCATCAACCCGACCACTGACATACTCTATAATATGACGTTAGAACAGAAAGCAATAAGATTAGTAGCTCTTCAGAACTAGATAGCATTAGATGTCATTCTGGCAGAGCGTGGAGGAGTATGTAAATTAGTGGGGTCCGCTTGCTGCCTTTACGATCCAGACTCCTCTCCAACAATCTTTAGGGCGATCCAAAATCTACATGTTCTTAGTTCGGAAGTACATGTTCCTAGTGCATGGTTTTGGGACCCCCTACAGTCGTGGGGATGGAAGTTGTTTTCGGCCCTGCTGATTATCTTGGGTAGTTTTCTGTTCCTTTGTTGTTGTATACAGTGTCTCCCTGGTATATGTTCAGTATAAGGAGGGTGTTGCGTGCAAGCAACATGTGTATTACGGCATAAAATATACACCCCAGATAAGGTTTCCAAGGAGTATGTGCTGAAATAAACTCTAGTGTCTGATCTAATGGCAATAGATATGTCTGATAATGATTCGAGGTGTATAGATGTTGAAATGTGGAGTTAGTCGCAAAGTGATTGAAGGTAGTTTAGCGCTTGGCATAGGCCAAAAGGAGGGTTTGTTAAAACTGATATAGTATTGTTTCATCCTCATTGTATATGTTGGCGTATGCCCAGTCGCTCTGCGAGAAAATCCGCATTGCAAGGTCGTAACCTTAAGTTAATCGAGTCAACATTTTAGGTCAAAGCCGCCATTTTAGTTATTCGTGCAAAGTCACCCCATGGCCTAAAATGGCCGACCTGTGTTCTCTTGTTCTTACTTTAACCTCTTCAACCTTTTGGAGAGTTAATGTCCAACCTGCCTGCAGGCTACATGTTAGGGTCATGTAGACCTTGTCCTTTGTTGACCTCGGGATCAGGGGATTACTTGAATCAGCGATGTTAACCTACAACTATACAAGAACAATAACGTTGTTTAAACATGTCATGCGAAACATCTGTTTGACCCGCATTAGATCAATGTGTAAAGAGTGTAAAGTTAAACCCAGAGAATAATAGTGTTTGTTTGCAAAAGTATTAAAAAGTATACGGCATACACGAGATATGTAAATTAGGAATGAACCTGGCACGACCCTAGCCCAGTACATGATTAACTTGTAGGAGGCTGGACATTGTTATGAAGTAATTGTATAAATACGCTGATGTCCAGCTAGCAATTCCTGTTCACTGCTCACATTGAACCCTGCTGGTGGTCTCTGTGATGTACTGACGGCCAAATAGCTATTTGTGCACTTTGTTTTGTAAACTGTACAGTATTGCAATAAAGATTCTGGGAATCTTTACAAGCCTGTGTTGGTGTATTTCTCTTTGCATGGTGTAAAAGCCTTAATATTGTATTTTATGATTCCACAACATGGCTCGTCCAAGTGCATCATCATCAAAGAATCCGCCTACAAGATGTGTTTTCGGTGGTACATATCCCCCTACCACTATCACAAAATCAACGCAAACTTTCCTCCTACATGTTGGAGGAACTGCGGGGGGGGCTATGCCACATGTGGTGGACGTGTCCAAAAGCAGTGGCATACTGGAAGGAAGTGCTGGGACACATGAAGGACATTGTGGGTGTGGAGCTGCCTTTTTCTTCGAAGACGATCTTATTAGGAGTGACTGTTGAAGGCACTTATGCAATATCTGGACCCAAGGCCACCCTAATAACGCACCTACTATCAGCTGTGAGAATGACCCTGGCACAGAGATGGAAATGCGAATCGGGTCCAACGACCCCTGGTGGTTGGTCAAGATCTGGGGGGTCATGGTAGTGGAACAGATATGTGCCCTTCGAGCGTGGAAATACTTGAAGTTCCTGGCGACTTGGAACCCCTTTCATGAGTTTGTGAAGGACAGGGAAGCTCACTTCCGCAAACCACGACTACTTAAAAATACACATGTCATTTGCGAGGCTAAGAACGGCTAACACTCGGCTTACACGGCTTGGAGAGCACTTAATAGCTCCTGAAGACTCTGGATGCTGCAGAACTGGTGTTAAGGGGAGGGAGGGGGAGGAGGAAGAGGGGGACTAGTTGGGGATAACGAAAATAACCAGAGACATTGGGGAAAAGTAGAGACCAGATGTAACACAGTTGGCCTGTTGCTAAAGTTACACATGTGACATGTTGTTTGTCTCCGATCAATAAATAAAATGGTCTAAAAAAATAAAGAGGAACCCAGCAGATACCCTCCTTACGGCCACCCATGAGGCAGCTATATCCCTAGTAGAGCAACCCCTGCACACTGGAGAAAGGGTCATCTGTGAAATGTACTCAACCAAAGTGATAGTTCATCTCATACTTCTACTCTGAGTGAGAGATCAAGGGCTTGTTCCCTTGAGTACAGAACCAAAGAGAATGGAAAAGTGTCTCCAGCTCATGGTTCCTAAGCAACCATGAGCTCATCTGACATCTGCGGCTCAACTATTTCAACCATTGCTGTTACCGAAATTTAGATTTCGCTGCGCATGCACAGCAGGCTGTCCTGTGCTGGAATACATCTTTTGTAGGGTTTCCACGTTAGGCTCACACTAAAGATCCCTCTCTGTTCTGGCACATGTCGTTTTTGCGTCCTAAAGAAAGTCCTCAATTCCTTTTGCCCCATTGATGCCCATCGGGTATGGTGAGTTGCCAGGAAGTTGGGGTGAGCCTTGTTTAGTTTTCTGTTCATTCCTGTATACTTGTCAAAGAACCAATATCTTCTGCATCAAATGTTGGTTGCTAAGTCAGACAACTTGTGTCGTGTGCATTCTTTTCTGCCTTTTCACAAAGGCTGCCCTGCTGGCTTGCTGAATACCCAGCCACAGAGATCACTAGGTGTGCTTTCTGGGGCACTACTTCACGTGTGGCTGCAGTGCTTACCGTTGGCATCCCTGCTCAAAAAGTCAGGGTGCATAACTCACAGAAAACAAACTGTTGTTCCATAAACATGCGCTGTCATATGACACATTACAATGAGTCTAGTCAGATCAAAATATCATTGGTGTATTTATTCTGTGGTCGATACTGTGATTGCCGACACGTGTTTCGACCGGTTTGGTTTTTATCAAGGCACAGTTTCAATAAGACATGTTGAGTATACTGTGGCTTTAATGTGTCTCGTAAGTCATGACAGTCGCTACACGTGTGACCCCGCCATCGTATGGCCTCTCAAGGAGTAGATTTCAAAATGTAGGCTTCCATATGTTTCTTGATAAAATTCAAAGTAACCTGATATGCATGAGGGGTTCACCGCTTATGCGTCCTGATAGTCCTCTGTATTATTCTGGGAAGCTAACTCATAGGACAGCAATGACTTTACTACTACCAATCAACTAACAATTTCATCCCTCTGCATACACCTCTCAAACTCTAACCAAACAAAACCACAAGCCTAAAACGCAGCAATCCGCACAAACTTCACAACGATGCAACAACAATACAAACCACACATAGACTTGCACAACAGCACACAACGATTACCGACTGTAAAACACCCCAAGCCCAGCCAACGGACCCACCGGGCTGAGGCTGCCAACATCACATCACTGCTCTCTTGCACTTTTCCAGCTTATTCCCACAAACCCACCCCCTCTCCTCCCCTTTTTCAGAGCCGCCGGAGCGCCAGGGGACCACTTTGGTGGTGATAGTGCGCGGTACAAATGTCCTTTAACATTAACATTAACTTATGAAAGCACCCAGCTTTTCAGCTTGGCTACATCTGAATTCAAAGCCTAGTTGTGGCAAGAAAAGATGTTGAAATTATTGATATGAAATGCCGGACTGACAAACTGTATGTTACCAAGCAACAGGGCATTGGAAGCCGTGGATTGGCTTGACACTGTCACCCACGCCTCTCCTCTCTTATCTTACTGATGTATGTGCAGTGATGCAGCTGTGAGCCAGCAACCCGGGATGTTGCTCCCTGGTGAGATGTGCTTCAAAGCCCATGACCTCGAGCTGAGAGCCGGAGGCTGTGCATGGGCTGTGTAAAGCTGGTAGAGGGTAGGCTGGCAGAGGGTGCAGGGTGGAGGAGGTTGCTGTATTAAAGGAGATGGGTAGTCATTGATATTTTGGTTACTAAGTGTGTGGCAGACCTGACCAGGCCAATATATTCTGTGCATGACCCACCCAGGGTTAACTCCTTCCTTCCTTAACCTACCATTGAGATGACGACTTTACAGGAGCTCACAGAAGCGAAATCAGTGCTCAAGTTGGGCTTTGTAAGTTGTGCTGTTCCACTGTGTTTGGAACCAGGACCTTTGGGTCCTGATGTCACACTCCCCATTTAACTGCCAGAAAAACAGCTGCAGCTTATGTCTCAAAAGTGCTCTCAAAGCACCCAGGTTTGGCCTGAGACTGACAGCCTGAATCCCCAAATATCGTTAGGTACTGTAGGCAGCTGGGCACGCACCACTTGGGTCAGAGTGTTCATATCTCTGTTACAGTATTCATTCTTGAATTAATGTGGCAATACGCCCCGAGACGCGGGCAAATACCACCCAAGGTAATGCCCCTGGGGCCTGTAGTTAACGAAGGCCCCAGGGGCATTACCACAGGCGGTTTTGGGCCGCCGTCGAGGTGCTTATTGGCATTAATATTCCGTGGTCTGCAGCCTCGGAACACTAATGGCTGATGAAATCTTTTCAAGCAGCATGTCTTTTGCCGTTTGAAAAGGTTTCGTCGCAGTACGTGTTAGTTCTATGAACACTAGAATGCGCGTACTGCTTCATTAGTACAGAGCAACAGGGGTCAATTTTGGGCCAAGTTGCTCCGTATTAATGAACAGGAGGAAACTGGCCACCTTGGAAAAGGGAGAAGGGACTACGTGTGGTCCCTTCTCCCTTTCCATGGTCGCCAGAACAAAAAAAAGAAAAAAAAGAGAGTGCACCCGGCGCGCGATGCACGTAACTGCGTTCACGGGATTACACTGTGTTATGGCTCCTCTGAAACACGTCAATCCACGTTAAGTGTATCCCGTGGAATGTCACCACCAGGTACTAATGTGAAATGCTACATCAGGTCGAACAAAAGGCCGCCTGTCCTGTTACAGTAGCCTGCTGACCCAGAGAGAAAGGACAGCACAGGCAGCAACACCAGAAGCCGACAGTACCGCTTCCCAGCCATCAAAGTGAAGCAGAGTGCTTAGCAACGGTGCTCCTCTACTTTTATTTTTTAAGTTTCACCATCCTATAATTCCATTTTAAAAAGCAACCATTAAGGAACGGTTTCTTTTTTAAAGAAACGTACAGGTAGAAGTCAGAAATGAGTGTACCTACTGCGTCTATGCGAGGGCTTCAGGGCTACGGGGGCATGGCTGGGCACCCGTTACAGGAGCTGCCCGTGGTGAAAGAAGTGAGCTGGGACAGCCAGCAGCAAACCAGTGCAGTTCTCCTCTACCCAGCAAGTTCTCTCGCCTCTGATATGCAACTCATGTCTGACTTCATTTGGTGAAACCCCCCCGCCCTCCCCCTGCCCCTTTAGTACAGCAATCAGAGCGCATCAGTGCAGGAGCTACATTCCTGTCCCCAGAGGTCTGCTGCTTCTGGCCCCTCCATCTGAAGAAATGCCAGTTACTACTAGCACTTAAATGTCACTGACCTCTGAAATGTTACTGCCCGCGTACAGCTCTAGAATGACTCCACAGTCATTTCAAATATTACAGCCCATCAGGGTGCCCCACCAAACCAAGTGGCAGGTGACAGTGTCTCTGGGCAATGCAGCCACCTCCACCATGCCTTTCAACCACTGCAGCTACCCGGTCACTATGAGAGACTGGACACTAGAGGCGAATCTGTACTCCAGCAAACGCTGCCAACCACCAGCACATTCCAGTCTGGCATTGCCAACGCTGCCAACCACCAGCACATTCCAGTCTGGCATTGCCAATGTTGCCAACCACCAACACAGTCCAGTCTGGCATTGCCAACGCTGCCAACCACCAGCACATTCCAGTCTGGCATTGCCAATGCTGTCAACCACCAGCACATTCCAGTCTGGCATTGCCAATGTTGCCAACCACCAGCACAGTCCAGTCTGGCATTGCCAACGCTGCCAACCACCAGCACATTCCAATCTGGCATTGCCAATGTTGCCAACCACCAGCACAGTCCAGTCTGGCATTGCCAACTCTGCCAACCACCAGCACATTCCAGTCTGGCATTCCCGCTTTCCTTCCTAACTGTGGCGCCTGCTGCTCTCACAAGTTCTGCGCCCGCGCTATTTTCCTTGTGCGGGCCATTAGATACACTGAAGTTGGGGCTTTTGCTTAGGTGGGGGGTGCAGGTTGGAGTGCCTCAGTTTTCCATTTGGGAACAGCCAACTATGAGAGCGAGTGTTTAATTATCCTCACACATGCCGACAGCTGTCGGCATGACCTTAATCTTACCATCATGTAATGTAATGTCTGTATGCAGATCTCTCACCCAAGGGAATCGCAGATAGTCGCGATTTTCTGCCGCTTTTTAAATAGTATAATGCAGCCCAGGTTCCCTCTGTAGTGAGGCCCACCCCGCCCGGTACCTGGAGGAACACACGGACACAGGTCTGATTACTGCGGGGTCCCGGCCGCAACTGACTGGCACGGGCTCCCTTTATTGAAATGCGCATGCACGGCCTAGTTGCGGCTCGCGCATGCGTGCATCACTCCGTAACAGCGCTTATGCTGCTTTGCCTCTTTATTCATAAGGTGCACATTGCATTAACTTAAGTGTAATTGTGCACCCTGACCACGCGCTGCCATTTTCTTCTATGCCAGGTTTCTGCATCCTGTGGCACAGGACTGGGCGCAGGTCGGCCGGAGCAACCCAACACCAAGCCGGGGCAGCTTGTATTTCCTTGTCCGGAACCTCGAGAGGGCCTTAATTGCAGGCTAGCCAAGGTAGATACAAAAGCTTACATTCACAGTAATTTGGTGATATGGGCCTATATTATACACTGATATTAACTCAACATATGGTGTTCCATTCTTGTATGAAATGTATATCATATTATAGCATTATCGTAACCATATTTTTCTTAGTGTAGTATACACAATAGTATATGATGCCACTTCCTGTTTGGGCAAGGGGTGAAAGGTTGGGCACCATCACTTCCTGTGATGTCACTTGGGGTGTGGTTAAATGACATTGGTTCCAGTGATGCCATCAGAGGTGAAATGCATACCTGCCTAGTCTCTGGATTTAGCGCGGATACTCAGGGTTTCCACGCTCTTCTCTGGGTCTCCCGGCAAAAGCCTGGAGTCTCCGGGGTTCTGGCTGTTTGGTGAGAGGCGCCTTGAATCTGTAAAATCGGAGGCTGAATATATCGTGCAGCATCTTTTCACGTGAAAGACAAGGTTAAAAGTTAACTGAGGAGAGCTGCAATTAAGACGATGCGTGTTTTCTCAGTTATTGTCAATGTGCAGGCGCTGAGTCATTGGACATTCTCTAAAAAGTGGGCGGGCTGGTGGGCAAAAGTGGGCGTGGTGGTGGGTGTGGCAGCTTGTGATGCAAATCTCTGAGTTTTCCTTTTTGAAATGTAGAGAGGTATGGCCAAGGGTCATTTGATGTCATTTCCGCTACCCCTGGATTTGTGATGAAATTCCATCCCTAGCTGCCTCAACAGATTCCTCTTAACTGGAAAAGTTATTGAATAGGCATGCTCTCATCTCCGCTGTTCGTATTCCTTCTCTCGTCGCGGGGCACTGTCTTGATCTGGTCATTCATAGGCAGCTCATGGTCCACCTTATAACCACCCTATCAGTCTCCTGGAGGGATCTTTTTTAGGATTTTTACAGTGGTTCTTGCAGTAAAATCCAAGGCACAGAAAACAACCACAGTATCCAAAGTTATATGGAAGAAAGCATTACTCAGTATTCCGCTGGAATCTTGGCAGGCGGTGCTTCCCAGTCCGATAGCAGAGATGAACTATGATATATACTTAAATTAATGCCTTTCTCAATTGTCGCAAAGAATCAACCATTTTGCTCCTCTAGGCGTTGTAATGGGTTATTTATAACACACTTAATACCCAGAGGTTTCTAAGATCGAACCTGTGTTGCTCAGCATCGTCTTGCTTCCAAGACAAGCATGTTGCCCCTGAGCTATCCTCAGAGAAGCGTTAGTTCAAATCCAAGCTCTGGTTCTCATCTAATCTACACACATTAAAGAAAGAAAGATGTGAGGACACATGAAATAAGGTGGTACCTGAAGAGAGATGCTTCTCCGTGGCACTTATATCAGCCATTTTGAAAACCTATTCAGCTGACGTAGGTCACTTAACCCTGTTGGCGATGCGGGACCTGTCAGCAGCATTCGATACCATGGACCACCCCATGTTAATATTTCTTTTGGCATCCTTGGTATGGATGCGCAGCTTTACATTAGCATGGTTCAAATGTTTTTTGCAGGGAGAAAGCAAGTGGTCAATTGGGGATCATATCTCTCCAAGACTGAAATCTCTGTTCTGGCTCCCAGTGGTGGCGAGGATTACGTTCAAAACGCTCTGCATTTTCCACAAGGCCTTCTGGAACCTGGGACCTCACTACCTTCAACTCTCTCTTCCTAAATATCTTCCCTCTCGAGATCTGCGCTTATCCGCCTCCAACTCACTCACGGTCAGTCCCTTCTCCAAGCAGCGAGTTGGTGGTAGATCACTTTCTTCTGCTCGGGCATCCCTCTGGAACAGCCTCCGTGCTTCTCTGAAACTTGAGGAGAACCATTTCCGGTTCAGGAAGCACCTCAAGACCTTCCTCTTTGCTTCTGCTTTCTCTCCTCCTCTCCCCTGCTGATCTCCTGACTGAATCTGAAACTGCACTGGTTACCTGGCTACCGTCTGATCTGGGGCCCAGGTCCCCACCCCACCAGTTGCACACCTGCACTGCCCTCTGGTAACCCTTGCACTTGGGGACTGTTTCTGTATCCCTACAGCCCCTAGTAGCACTTGACCCCTGATGATTACTCTTACCCTTGCACTTGCCACCAGCTGGCCACACTTTTATTTATTGTCTTTATTTATTTTTCTGTTATCCTATGTACTGCACTGCCCCCTCCTCTTCCCCCCGCACTTTCCCGCTTGCCCCCGTCCCCCGTACTTGCGCAATCTCAATATCACCTGACCTAGTAGGATCGTAGTCTGTCTTCCCTCTGTTCCCCCTCCCTTGCCTCGTCGTGCCTTGAAACACTTGTGTGTAGGCGCGTTATGAATGCTATATCATATCATATCATATCATATATCATATATCATGTTGTTCTGATACTTTGCCAAACAATTACAGGGTGCAACAGGGTTCTCCATTTTCACCACTATTGTTCAATGTTTACGTACAGCCATTAATGGCTATTTTTCCGGCCTTTACAATGACATTCTATGCGGATGCAGATGATATGGATGATACGCAGGTCTACGTCAAAGTAGAGGGTTCCTCTGACACCCCCGGGCCCTAGGGGACTGTCTAAGAGCCATACGGCAGTGGATGACTGTGCACAGTGTTCAAATTAATACATCTAAAGCTGAGGTTATATATTAGCCCCACCACCTCTTAAAAGGCCCACTGAGATTTGTGTACCCTCTCCCCGCACTATCTTCAATGCTTCAATATCCTACTCCAGCAAAGTCTGGAATATTGGGGTTTTGTTGAACATTGTCTTATCTCCCATTGCTCAGATCAATGGGGTAGTTAGAGAATCTTCCCATCAGCTTTCGGCTTCTTAAAAAGACTCTTCAATTGGTTCCAGTGGAACGTCTTGCTCATTTGGTGGTGGAACTAATCAACCCATACCAAGATTACGGCAACAGTCTTAAGGTGGGCATTGCCAACTGTTTGTCACAGAAGTTTCAAACTGTTCGCAGTGACATTGGGACACCTAAGGAAGGATTACTGAGGCAGAAGGGAACTACCCTTCAGGTACAACACTAGCACTCTAAACACTGATGAACCTTCCACCAACTGGCTGATATGTACAACAATGAGCGGCAATAAACCATGTACCCCGTGGGCACAAAGAACCCTGAGCAGATCCAATAGCTGCTTTGTTTCACTCTACCTCTCCACCTGCATGCATGTCTCATGCCCTTCAAGAAGCATACCACGGGAAACATGAAACTGGATAAATGAAGGAAAGAACCAGCACCATGGAAAACCCTCTGCAGACAACCTTATACGCAACCAACTCAGAATATAATCTTAGAACAACACCTTTGGGAGCTTGCCATACTCACGACAGCACAGAGACCACATGACCATGAACTCACAATCGCTATCTTGTCTTCAGCACCACAGGCCACCCAAGGGCTACATTCTTCCAAGAATCAGACACAATAAAAAGCCCAACCCATAACCCATGGAACCTCTTTAACATCAACACACCAGACTGTATGCAGCTGCTCAACTCCACAATCAGTCGACAACTCGGATCTCGGCTGGAGCACAGAACATGGAAGCAACAGAAGGCATCCAATGACACTGATACACTGAACGTTAGGAGTTACCATTTGGTCTCTGCATAACCTGATAAGGAAGAACATTTTGGACAGGGTTTTGGTCTTATTATAGCAGACCACTTGCGCGAGCTGAAAGCATCTCTATAGTACATGAAGGAGCAGACCTGTTGCCAGAATGTCTGCGGGAATATTGCATTTCAGTGGCATGATGTTTGGTCATGAGTAGGTTCTTTAATATATTGCTGATCATAACACCACTAGAATTCATACCTAACATCTACCTGAACAGATACCATTTCAATAGGGTCCTGGAATTAGAAAAAGCATGCGTGCCATGAACAGAATTGGGTAATTTACTCCAAATCCAAGTCCTGTGTCCAAAGAATGAAAGTCATATCTCTTCTGGCCTGACAGAGTTTAAGAGATGAATAGTCTTTTCTAACTCCCTGTTTCTAGCACCACCATTGCTGTTGCTAATAGAAGAGTGCAAGAGGAAAACACAATTCTCTTGAAGAGGGGTGGGGAAGAGGGCATCTGTGTTATTAAAAGTACAGTGAGTGCAGAAGGAACTGAAGCACCCAACAAGGTGGTGTGAGAATCATGAGGGTATTCTCCCAATTAGATCCTGGGGGGAGTCCCTTATTCAGGTGTCCAGGGAAGAAATACCCCCTCTTATCCAAACCCTGGAGGCAGACGAGTGGAGAAAGATCACTGGGCAGGGGAACCCGGGGTTGTGCTTGGGGAAATAACTATGGGGAGACACAGTATTATACCGGGTGAGAAGGTGAGGAGGGTGAAGTTCATGAAGCTTTTGTAGGCTGCTCCAGATCTACCCCCTTCATCCCAATGAATCTCGTATAGCCAAAGCCAACAAACTGTCTGTCTATAGAAAACCCTTTAAGAACCCAAACTCTAGTGCCATAAGAAACAACTTCCCTCAGAAACCCTGTGTTCCTGTTACCTCCCCGAATACTCCTGGTCAATCTTTTGCACATCCCTCTAATTGTTCTCTCCCAAAACCACAGTATACCGCATTGCCAACACACAGCCATTCCCACTATCCCTCTTGTTCAGGTCACGATAAAAACTCTGGCCATTTTCATTCATTTTACAACCCCTATCAATCTCACTCTTTCAAACGTATACAAAATCCTAGCTCGAGGACTATACTCCCGTACAACACCTTTTCTCAATCCTACCCTGTAGTATACTCAACAATTCTACCACAACCTCTTTTTCTAACACGTACACTTGCTTGCACGGTAACCAACAATGGGCGAATGTTAAAACTGTTTACCTTATATGTCCCGACACAAGGGTCAGGCAGAGTCAGGCAATTAACCAGAATCACACACACCTGATGGCCCTTTCTCTTCACCACAGGGACAAAGGGTGGAGCAACAGCACACACAACAAACAAGGCAAACCACACGGCATGAGACCTAATTCAGCACAACAGTTCAAGAGGAGGAGAAATACAGCATGAGTCGAGAGGATACCAAGGGGAGAAGTGAACTTGCCCTTATCGAAAGAGACCCCATGAAGCCTCAAAAGAAGGAATTGTAAGACCACAAACAATAGCTAGCATATGTTATAGCAGATGTCAATGGCACCCCGGACGCCTCCTCCGCTGACAGCCATGCCGAGGAGAGACATATGGCCCAATGGTACATTCCTTGACTCTATAGACAAGAAAGCATAGCAGTTCATCACAACCGGTGAGTCGAGGGGAGAGCCGATAAAGAAACCAAACTGTGTTGAATGAAAGTAGCAAGTGGCTAATTGAACTTTGAATGAACAAAGAACTATTGATATAAGGAAAGGGGCAAGCCAGCATAACAGAATCAAACTCCACATGGGTGTTCACTTGAGAAACGCTACGCAATTACCCTGTTGTTGAACTACAGTAATCAAAATGCCTTAGGAAAAGGCAGAAGGGGGTCAAAGTGGTCATACATTGGTCTTGACAAATCTGCTGTACAGTCGAAAGTCTTTGACCGGCAGTTGAATGGGAAACTAATGGAAACTAATCCCGCTTGGTGAAATTAATGTGATGAACAGTGAACTGTTTCGTAAAAAGTGTTGGCAAGAGTGAACCCGGCAGAGGTCTGATAACAGAAAGGGACGAAGCCTAAAGTCCCTATGAACAGAATGTTGACAGGAGTGAACCCTATCGAGGGATGGCCAGAGTGAACTGTTCTGCAAAAGGTGGCCAGAGGGAACCCAGCAGAGGGAGGCCGACAAATAGGGGTGAATCCTGAGGAACTGGGTAAAAAGACAATACGATTTGTGAAACGAGAAATACTACAAGATAAGGCGACGTGAAGTGCCCCCCATAGCAATTGGGATCTGAGCCTGGCAGAGGGAGAACCTGAAAGACAAGCCGTAGTGAACCCAAAGGAGGGAGGCTGGCATTGTAAAGGGGTCCGAACCCAAACGAGGGAGATCCAGGGGTGGAAAGTCATCAACCAAAGTTCATTGGAAAAGGAACTGTTAAATTGAGCTGTCGAGTAAGACTGTGAGGGTTCTGTGCCCAGAAGAGGGGGACCCAGGGGTGAAGCCATCACCCAAAGCCATACGTGGTACAGAACTTTGTGTTTGTTTGTTTGTTGAAAATATCAGGCCTTCAAAGGCAAGAGACTTTTTATTGAATAGAGACTTTAACCATCAAAGAACCTGATAGCTGGATCAGAACTATCGGCTCCCGCTGGGAAAGCTGGAGCATGTGCTGTGCTCAGGAGACCCACCTTGTCCCTTGCTGAAAACGTGGGGAAGGGTGAACCCTGGCAATCACATCCTGACCTATTTGCAAGCAATTATTTATTTATTGAAATCCCTATCCCACACTCTTTCTATTATTAGTTGTAAAGATTGGCTATAGGTTTGTTAGCACAGGCCTTTTTACTTTGACAAGACGCCACAAGGACAGCCTTATTTTTCATTTGATGGTCAACGTTTGCTCCCATCTTAGATTTAGGTTTAGGCTAGGCATTTTTCCACCCTACATTTACAGCTTAATAAACACCCTTGAATCGTGATCACTCGTATCTGGCTTTACTGTTGCCACCATGAGTTCCTTACATATGGTGTCAGAGTGGGATCTGATCCAATTGATGATAGTTGGAGAGCCCACTTACATATAGAGAATCCAAATAGAGATTTTCATGTCCTATCCACAGAAATGTCAGAGTAAAGAAGCAAACCCTATCAGACTGCTTTTTCTACCAATGGGGAGAAATCTATGGAAAGTATGCCACCATCCTTCCAGCCCTTGGAACAGAGATCGGAGTCCAATTTTTTCCCCTGACCTCTCGAGCCATTTCACCCATCTGAAAGGATGCTGAAGGCAACACCTACTAGTTCTTTTGCCCACAGGATTATTTTCTACAAGGAAGGGACAAAGCTCTAATCTCTTTACAAATAAGTGTACAATATCCCTTGGGTTGGTCTTTTCTTTATTTTACCTTGTAAAGAAGTTAAGATAGAAATATTGCATTTTACCTCCCAAGAAGACAAATTAACCTTTGTTTTTCTTAACTTGTCGACAAGCCCAGTAAAAATCTACAGGGGAGACCGAATAGGGATTCAAGCATATGAAACCCTGTGAAGAACACCTGGAGAGAACCTCCTATGTAAGACCTTAAGGGAAATATCACCCGGAAAAGCATTAGAAGTAGAAGGAGATCTAAAGATACCTTCTACAGCAGATAAAGTCCCATAAACCCATCCTTATTCCTTAAAAGGAAAAATAGGGGGAGAACCAGGGAGAGAGAAGCTGAGAAACCCAAAGGGTATAAGCATGAAGAACCCTATGTTAATCAGGTGGCTCAAAACCTGTTATAAAAACTTTGTTTAGCCCCCTGAGTGAGGATTGGAGAAGATCTACATCCACTGTCTTTCTGAGTAATTCAGACAACATTTCAAGATGAACAATGCCTATTCTGTGGGGAGTGGGGCCATATTATGGAAATCTGCCCCGACAAGCTAGAGGAAGAGTTAATGGACGGCCTAGAGAGAGCAAAATAAGTGAAATAACTCCTAAAACCATCTCCTCCGCAAAACCTGATCAACCAGACATGGGTGGAAAGCCCCAGCTATAATAATCTTGACATATTTTAGGGGAACATCAACCGGGTGCTATGCCGGAAAGCTTGGACCGACAATCTGGATGTTCCACGGAGAAATCTCTTGGTGAAACACCTCTGCCCGACCAGCGTAGGGGAAGGGTATTCGAGAAACCTCAGTTTATTCTCCCAAGTAGATCCTGTGAATTCCTTATTCAGGTGGCCAGGGAAGAACGGTCTCTCTCTCTTATCCAAACCCTAGAGGCAGATTTACAGAGAAAGATCACCTGGATGGGGAACCAGGGGTTGTGCTTGGGGAAATAACCATGGGGAGACACAGTATTATACCGGGTGAGAAGGTGAGGAGGGTGAAGTCTATGAAGCTTTTGTAGGCTGCTCCAGATCTACCCCCCTTCCTCCCAATGAATCTCCCATAGCCAAAGCAAACAAACTATCTGTCTATAGCAAACCCTTTAAAATCCCAAACTCCAGTGCCATAGAAAACAACCTCTCTCAGAAACCCTGTTTTTCGGTTACCTCCCTGAATACTCCTGATCAATATTTTTCACGTCCCTCTGATTGTTCTCTCCCGAAACCCCAGTATATCGCATTGACAACACACAACCATTCCCACAATCCCTCTTGTTCAGGTCACGATAAAAACTGTGGTATATTTCGTTCATTTTACAAGCCCTATCAATCTCACTCTTCCGAACTTCCCCAAAAACCTAGCTTGAGGACTATGCTCCCGTACAACACCTTTTCTCCATCCTACCCTGTTTGATACTCAAAAATCCTACCACCCTCTTTTTCTAACTCGAACACTTATATGCACGGTAACCTTGAATGGGCTAATGTTAAAACTGTTTACCTGACATGTCCCGACAAAAGGGTCAGACAGAGTCAGACAATTAACCAGAATTACACACACCTGACGGCCCTTTCTCCTCCCACAGGGATAGAGGTTGGAGCAAGAGAGAACATGACGAGCAAGGCAGACTGCACAATGCGAGAGCTAACTCATCACAGCAGTTCAAGAGGAGGAGAAAGATGGGGTGAGTCAAGAGGATACTAAGGGGAGAAGTGAATTTGCCCTCATCGACAGAGACTCATGAATCCTCAAGAGAAGGAAATGTTAGAGCGCGAACAATAGCCAGAGTGTGTCGCAGCAGATGTCAACGATACCAGGGTGGCTTCTCCGCTGACAGCCAAGCCGAGGAGAGATGCATGGCCCAATGGTACCAGCCTTGACTCTTAGACAAGAAAGCAAAGCAGTTCATCACAGCTGGTGAGTCGAGGTGAGAGCCCATAAAGAAACCAAACTGTGTTGAACGAAAATAGCAAGTGGTTAATTGAACTTTGAATGAACAAAGAACTATTGGAATAAGGAAAGGAGAAAGCCAGCATAACATAATCAAACACCACATGGATGTTCACTTGAGAAACAATAGGTGATTACCTTGCTGTTGAACTACAATAACCAGAAGGCCTTAGCAAAAGGCAGAAGTGGGTCAAAGTGGTCATATGGAGGTCTTGTCATATCATCCGTACAGTCGAAAGACTTTGACCGGCAGCTGAATGGAAAACTAAGGGAAACAAATCCTGCTTGGTGAAATGAATGTGATGAACAGTTTCGTAAAGGTTGGCATGAGAGAACCTGGTAGGGGGATGCTAATGGAAAGGGGCAAAGCCTAAAGTCTCTATGAACAGAATGTTGACAGGAGTGAACCCTATAGAGAGATGTCCACAGTGAACTGTTCTGCAAAATGTGGCCAGAGTGAACCTGGCAGAGGGAGGCCGACAAACAGTGGTGAATCCGGAGGAACTGTGTAAAAAGACAATAAGATTTGTGAAACGAGAAATGCTGCAAGACAAGGCGAAGTGAAGTTTCCCCCTTATCAATTGGGATCCGAGCCAGGCAGAAGGAGAACACGAAAGACAAGCCGCAGTGAACCCGAAGGAGGGAGGCTGGCAATTGAAAAGGAGGACAAACCCGAATGAGGGAGATCCAGGTGTGGAAAGTCATCACCCAAAGTGAATTGGAAAAGGAACTGTTTATTTGAGCAGTCGAGTAAGACTGTGAGGGGGCTGCGCCCAGAAGAGGGGGAACCAGGAGTGAAGCCATCACCTAAAGTCATACGTGGAACAGAACTTTGTGTTTGTTTGTTTATGTGTTTAAAATATCAGGTCCTCAATGGCAAGAAACTTTTTATTGAAAAGAGACTTTAACCATCGAAGAACTTGATAGCTGGATCGGAACTATCGGCTCCCGCTGGGAAAGCTCGAGCATGTGCTGTGCTCAGGAGACCCACCTTATCCCTTGCTGAAAACGTGGGGAGGAGAGACCCCTAGCAATCACACATTGACTTATTATTTGTAAACAATCCTTTCTTTCTTGAAATCCCTATGCCACACTCTTACTATAATTAGTTTTAAGGATTTGGCAATAGTTTTTTTTTTAGTACAGGCCTTTTTACTTTGAGAAGGCTCCACTAGGATCTTATATTTAGGTTTAGGTTCAGGATTTTTCCAACCTGCATATTGTTTACATAAACACCCTTGATTTGTGATCAGTTGTGTCCGTCTTTACTGTTGCCACCATGAGTTCCTTACAGTGGGGGCTGCCTGGGTTATGGAGACATACGTTTTCTTCATGCGTGTCCTGCAGGCATTCCTCTATCACACTGAGGTACTATAGTCAGTACAGGGAGTTCAGAACAGGACATGGATGTGCTCAGTGCAGGGGTGGTGGACTTCTAACAGACCTTGGAAGAGACTTCAAAACAAGGTTGCATGGTCTACAACTGTGTTTGTGATTGTGTATTTTTGCTGATGATTAGTGTTTATGAATACTGTAACAGATGTGAATATCCAGCAACACTATCTGCAAATCAGTGGCCAGCATACAAATGAAGCATTGCATTGGTGCTTACGGAATAAACAGATCATTGGTTTTAATCTAAGTGTGACCCTTTCCAACCAAGAAGGCGGGACATTTTGAGAAACAAACCTGTGCGATTCCACTACAAGTAAAGCTTTTAAAAGTAGGACATTATTCAATTGTACTTACATTATAAGATGTCATTTTGTAAAATTGTGCAATGCAAATTTCTAATGATTACTTCCAAAATAGATTGTAGTCATAATAAGAACATTAAACTTGCCTTACTGAGCAGCACACATCATAAAACACATAGACTAACCATATACATTGTTTTGTGATGGAAGTTTAACATTTCAAGCCAGTCTGATACACTCCTATTCTAAACTTTATATTTGACAGATAGGTCCATGCTACAAAGCTTGTATGCTCGGATCACTAAGGAAATAAAGCACACTGAGCTTGGTCCTCATGCCATGTTTTCACCACACTCACCCTAACATTAAAACGTCTGTAACTATGACCCATATGTACTGATTTCAAAATCCTTCAAATTTGCATGTGTGAATAAAATGGTAGCGAAATCCGTCACAGTCATTGGGGGGCTTCCACAAGATAATGTTTGCTCAAATTGCTGAAACTGATTAGAGGACTGTGAGATAGGAGAAGCCGGCTCACATGGGAAGGATTTCTGTCTGTGTGTGCCCAGTCTCCCAGGCACAGACATACCTAGAGAACTGAAAGTATATGTAATGGCTAGGGTAGGGTACATCTGCATCATTTAAGGCTCGCTAGGGGTTGCACCTGCGACCCCTGGTTATTACATTGTGACTCCTGGGCAATGCATCATTCTTCAATAATCTATTTATTTATTCATTGTTTGTTTGTTAGGCATGTATACAATAAGAAAATACTGTTTCAAAGCGCCCACAGGGCAGTGAGGGAGGGAGAGTGGAAAATATATTACAACATTACAACATAATATTTAAGAGTAGAGGGGGAAGAGGGAGGGGGTGAACCTACTATGCCTTGTGAGCATGCAGAACGTGCAAGTGCAGAAAGGAAGAGGGGGTAAGTGCTGAGGAGTATGTGCCCATGGGTGAGCCATGGATGAAGTGCTAGGAATCTATAGTACTACACAGCCTGGGCATGGGAGGTGTAAGTGTGAGCCTCCAAAGCGGAGCGTGTTGCAGATGCAAAGTGCTGTATAAAGACAGGAGCTGGGAAGAATTGGTGTGGAAGGTCAAGGCCCTGTAGATGCATAAAGACCAAGGACACTGATTCAGCAAATGTGGGATGATGAGAGAGGGAGACAAAGAAAAGGAAAAGAGTTAGATCTTAATGTGCTTGCAGAATTTGAGAAGATCCTGCTCAAGGCGCTGGGCGTGGGGGGGGCTATTCCAAAGGAGGAACATGAGCGATCCCCTGCCCTCTGTTTAGCAAAGCACTTTACACACAGAGAGTTGGTGTCAGAAGAGCAAAATGATCTAGAGGGAGAGTATTTAGTGAGATAACGTTGAAGATACTGTGGTCCACGGGCCCAGGCAGCCTTGTGGATGATGCAGAGGGATTTGAATTCAATCCGTGCAGCGACCAGGAGCCAGTGAAGACTTCTTAGTGCAGCAGAGATGTGGTCCTTGGGCTTACGGCCGAGGATAAGTCTTGCTGCCCTATTGTGGATTAGTTGGAGAGGTTACAGAGTGGAAGAAGATAGATTCAGGAGGAGGCTATTGCATTAGTCAAGCCTAGAGAGAACCAGGGCTTGGGTCACATTAAGCCTCAGCGGGAAAGTGAGAAAAGGGAACATTTCTTTGAGAAGGGAGAGCTGATAGTGGGACTTCTTGCTTTGGTATCCGTGCAGAGCATGCTAACCAGGTTTGAATCCCGGCAGGAGCAAACTCAGCCTTTCATCCTTCCGAGGTTGATAAATGAGCACCACACAACATCAGTAATAATAAGCAGCGCTCAGATACCTGAGGGTTTGTAGCGCTATATAAATGCGAAATTATTATTATTATTATTATTATTATTATTATTATTATTATTATTATTATTATTAATGTCCTGAGTGTGAGGGAGAAAAGAGAGAGAGGAGTTGAAGATGTCCCAAGGTTTCTGGCTCTAGTAGAAGGTGCAGGGGGAGAGCCCAGGGAGGAAGGCCAGAGAGAAGGGAAGAAGGAAGGAGAGAGCAGGGGTCCCAATGGGAAGGATCTCAGCTTTACAGGCGTTAAGGCAGAGATCACTAATAATAATGCTGACTGGGGGGGGGGCATGGCTAAATCCGAATCAAGGCACACACAGCACGGCCGAACTGAGGCAGTGTCTTTCAGCTCCATGAAGCCGGCAGCCAGCAGCAAAGGTTTAAATGTGAGTAGTATGGGCTAGGTGCGATGTTCGAATGTCTGGGTGACCCTGGGCTACTTCTAGGGGCCAATGGGAAGAGGGAGCCGGGCTGCTTGCTGAGGGATGGTTGTGCTTTGTCTGCCACTATGTATTTGCTATGCATGTTTTTGTAAATGTGCCTATTTCAAGTTATGGATGGATTTATACATGTAATACCATCATGTGCTTTTACTGAGTGTGTGTTGCTTTAACTACGGCTATGGGCCACACCAAAGCCACTAACCAACCCTATGATGTACACCATTGAGCCCCCACATTACCTAGCCATACCCGGACGGTCAGAACACAGGCTCTGTCCTGTTTCTGTTCCTTGACCAGTCCGGTTGGGCCCCATGAATCATTTGTGTGAGGGGGGGCCCCACGCAGCTTCCTGGCTGCGGTGGTGCCCCTCCTCACACCCCCCGTACACACAAACTCCTTACGCCGTCCACACCTCAGTGTATGCATCAGCCATAAGCTGTATCAAGATAGGTATAGGAGCCAGGATGAGACTTTACAATAGTGAATGCCGTTTACACCTGTGTGCTTTACCGGCAGCAGGCTGTATCAGACTTATACAGCAGCCATAATGAGGATAAAATGTGTCTATACAGTACGTCAGTGCTACTTACCCTATTTCGAAATCTATCCCCTGTGGCACGCCTGTATCCTGCAAGACGCGGCACTCTGTAGCGCCTTGTTTGTTAGCATCGTTGCCATGGCGACCCACTCGTTTTTCGAGTCACCTATGTGTTCGAGGAAACGCGAATCACTGAACGAACTTGCAGTTATTGCCACTCATTGTACATTCTGTTATTTCTGTGGGCCCATGAGGCGTGATAAGGGCCCTGTGATCGGTATGATTTTACCGATCGCTTTTTGAATGGCACTTCCAACATGGCGACGATCGTAGCGGTGCGCATGCGCGCTGCTGCCATGGCTACCATATAACAACTCGCAGTCACGGGCCGCGCATCTGACTGATGGGCGTCTCGTGAGCTGCGTCTGATCTGTGAGAAAAGGTAATATTGGTTGAGTCAGCAGATTGACCTTATGAGTTGTGTTTTTCACAACAATGCAATACGCACTATAGCCTCTACCCGTGAATGACACGGGATTCTATTTTAAGTTATACATGTCACACCGCCATGTTCTTTACCAGACCTGTATACCAATCCTGAGTTGGGCTATGATTATTCTTGAAACGTACACCATCGTTACCAACCTATTGGTAATTAGTATCCCCCTTTTTTCTATAGTTCACAGCACGCACACAGTGCGCCCGACCTCCCAACAGTCTACTCACACCCGGGGTGATTCCCTTTCGCCTCTGGACTGGGTGAGTGATACTACTACTTTCTCTTTTTTAATGCTCAGAGTTTAATAACCTAGATTCTCCTTAGCTGATAATGATTTTTCGCTTACTATACAGGTTGAAGCGAATGAACTATAACTTCAACTTCAAGGTTAGTGCCTATGTTTGTGTTTAGTACAATCCCCAACTATCTACAATTCTCCAAGAGCTAATTAGTCTACTTACATTTCCCTAGGAAAACCCACAATTGCTCTAAGGAACTTCACATATCCTGCCCTGAAGATGGATTCATCGGAATCCGAAACACGTTTGCACTATATTACATCTAGGAGTGTTTAGGATAAAAGACAGAGCAGTAGGGATCCGACTACCCATACTGCTGGAGCACATACACATTGTTCGTTAACTCTGAATCTGAACTATTGTATGTTTTGTACACTTGCATCAAGTTTTGCTGCACATATGATTTCAAGTAATTATTACATTGTCTTTTGATGTGATCTGATCATTTTGAGTCTGACACCTTATCCAAATGTATTTATGAGACTTGGATTTGAATTGACTTACCATTCATGTATTATTTTTTGTATTGTGTTTGAATACCTTTTGTCATATAAAATATATATATATTGTGCACCTGTACTGGGAATGTTCTTGATGGCTCTTGACTACACTGTATCAGGTGGACATCCCTTCATTTGAAAACACAGCTAATTACATGGCCGCGGTAGCGGCCATGTAGTTATGGTTAAGTTGGTGTTTCCATAGGAAGAGCACTTTTTGGGTGGCTTATAACTTCGCTCCCCCTGGACGAATCCTCACCAAACTTTGCAAAAAAAGTATATGGCCCACTCTGAATTTCTTTGCAAAGTTTGGTGAGGATTCGTCCAGGGGGGGAAAGGTTATAGGGGGGTCCCAAAACTTTTTTTTTTCCCATAGACTGAATGGGAAAAAAACTTTGCGCATGGCTACAGCCCGAACCGCTGGACGGATTTACACCAAATTTGCGGCAGTAGCGGTGGCCTGGTCCAGAAAGCGTGCTTTTGCAAATTTGGTGTAAATCCGTCCAGTAGTTTTTAAAAAAATGACCAAAATGTAAGGTAAAAAAATTAGTGATATCTGTGTTCGCTTCGCAGACGGACTTCCCTGTTCGCTCTGCGGACAGCACCCCGATTGGCCCATGGCCTTGCGTCATGTCCGCAGACATGTGACGTGTTCGCTGATTGGACGGCGAGGGGCGTGGAGTGCGTCAGATTTTCTGTGGCACCCGCCATCTTGTATTCGCCGTCGACCGCGTATAGCGCGGTGAAACGTGGATAAAAAATTGTATTTAGTGCCCTGTGTTGGTGTGTAAAAGTGTTTGGGGAGGGTGGGGGAGTATGAGATAGGTTCAATGTTTTGTTTTTTTATGTGCTAGACGTTTTTGTTGCGTTCGATTTGTCCGCGGAGAACACGGCTGTTCTGACATTTTGTAAATAAACTAAATGGTGGGGTGTTTAGAGGACAGAGTATGTGTCATTTTTGTTCGCAAGGAAGGTAAAAATGAGCTATGAACACACGCGGTGTACTTAATTGTTCGTAAATACACAAACTGGGGGTGTCCTCAGGACGCTGTCCGTATTGTAATCTGTCTAGTTGAAAGTGTTCTAAGAACACTCGCGGTGTCCCGAAATGGTTGCAATTACACAAAATGGGGGTGTTCTGAGAACGTTGTTTGTATTGTTCGTTGTCAGGGTGAAAGTGTTTTAAGACCACTCCTTTTGTCCGCTAATAGTATAATTTCCTATGGGCGTCAACCGACTTTTTGTCCACTAAAGAAACGATAAATCCGGCTGGTGTGCGCCGACATTATGTGATAATCCTATGACTGGCGCTATTGACCTGGCTGACTTGCTTTTGCGACAGTAAATCAAATCTCCCGCCCCTAAACCTGATATTATCAAAGCATTCATATTCCCCGCCTCTCTCCGTGACCTTACAGGGTGCGTCATCAAACGCTCCCAGTCCTTTCCAGTCCTAAGTGACTTTACACAGAACCCGGAAGACAACACATATTGGGCCTCATTACGACCCAGGCTCATTACGACCCAGGCGACCCATTACGGTGGCGTAATTAACGCCTTCCCCACTCCCATTATGCCCTATGGGGCAAAAATGGGAATGGGGAAGGGTAAATGGGGATTGGGGACTTACCGCCCCGCCAAGGTCGGAATGGGGCGGTAAGTCCGCCAACCACCATGGCGTAAACATAGTTTACGCCATGGTGGTAAAGTCACGGCCCAGGCGGTAACTTACCGCCTGGGTCATAATGAGGCCCATTATGTCTAACACAGCGCGCCACAATTCGGAATATGAAACAGTGATTTAAAAGCAAACAGCAAGATTGTAAATTTTGTAAAGTACATTTATTTGACATCAAATGTTTAGAGAATATTCAGCAATTTGCATTTGTCTTAGTTGTCGATCCGCAAAAGTTCATGTTGAGGCACGCAATGTTCCTTTGCGGTACAGAGGGTGTTAGATCAGCTTACAACTCAGTGTGCCACAATTCGGAATATGAAACTGTGGTTTAAATGTAAACAGCAGGATTGTACATTTGGTAAGGTACATTTATTTCACATGAAATGTTTAGTGAATATTTAGCAATTTGCTATTGTCTCTGCTGTCGATCAGCAAAAGTTTATTTGGAGCCACGTGTTGTTCCTTTGCGGTAGATAGGCTGTTGGTTTATGATAAAAGCAGTAAATGGTCCCTCTGATAATCGGAAGGTTGCTCCAACAACGAGCCATTTGACCGCCCTATTGGTTGGTATGTTGTTTGTAGCCGCTAGTACTGCCTAAGGGCATATTGGTCCTTGGCGATTGTCCCATAAAATGGTGAGGGTCATGAAGTTGCATATTTGGACCTGCACCTGGCAGTTGAAGACCCCATCCGCTGGAGTCTGTAAATCGTGACATAGGCAAAATGGGGCCACATACCTGTTTTAAAAAACATAAATTAGTCTCACCAGCCGATCTTCATTAAAAATCATCATTTTATTCATTAGGGCGTGAAACTATTTGCTATCGAAGATAGTGCAACGGAGTATGTTAGTAATAAAATGTTCCCATTCATATAGCGTTAAGAACCGTGAGGTATCTAAGCTGTGCTTATTATTAACCACGGTGTGTGGTGCTCATTTATCGACCACGGAAGGATGAGTTTGGCCTTGCCGGGATTCGAACTTGCGTTAGCAAGCTGTGCATGGATGTCAAAGCGAGTGTTGTACTCGCTGTGCCACTTGACAGGCTACAGTGAAGTGGCACAGCGAGTAGAGCTCTTGACCGCCTATAGACTGGTTAAATTATTTATATTAACCCACCCTGTGTCGTCTGCCTTTTTCAGAGCCCTCTAAACGACAGGGGATCAATTTGGTGGTGATAGTGCGTGGTAGAAAACATTATGCCACTTTCAACGAACAAGTTCAACTTGAGCGGTCTTTAATGCTACGCTATTGTAATTATATTTGGTATAAAATAATCTAAAGGGTTACTTACAGTACAATTGCAATTTCCATTGTCTACGAGTGGTGCAGTCCCAAAGAACGACTCTGCGTGTGCCAACAATCTTTTGCATAGTGATATAATATATAAAAGTGGTTTTGTTTCAGAAATGTCATACTTATCTTCTCTTACGTTTTAGCAACACTACTTCAAGAGAAGTCTTTCATCACAATCTCTGTCTGTCAAGGTCAAAACACAATACAACCTTATAGTTCGCTTCGTGAGCCTCTCCGGGGCCCGAGAAAAAAATGGAAGCAGCTGACCTTCACTGTGAACGAGCATAAATTCTTACTTTGCAACATTCTGTGTAAAGCCATCTGTAGAAGTTGGTTTTTCCACGCCATGTTTGTATATTGTTTGCGTGATATTAAAAAAGGTTTGTTTAAAGGACGTTATGGTTCTAAGTACAGCCGAAAGACCCCTGAAAATAGCAAGTAATGGTAAGCTATGAAAAATAACTCGCGCCACCACCGTGCACTGCTAAGACTAACATCCAGGATATCAAAGATGACATCGCAAATGGTATTGATGAAATCACTGATGACATCACATGTGTATGTACTTTTCATGGAATTTGTGTACTAGGGATTTTTATTATAATGTTCCGAAAAAAGTGTCAAGGATATTGCAATAAATATCACACCGTTATTAGTGCTTTGAACGATGCATTGATATAAATAGCATTGTACTATGGGATTCTATCTAGTATACTGAGCTACTAATGGAGAAAGATAGCATTGTGTGCAGAGTACAAGATGAAAGTATAATATTTGTAATGTTAATATGTTGAATAATGAAATGATAATTGTCCTGAAATGTTCGAAAATTCACAAAATGGGGGTGTTCTGAGGACGTTATTCGTATTGTGTGATTGCTTAGCTGCATGCAATGAGGGAATGGCACAGAGAGTAAAGTGGACGCCGTCCGCGGACACCGCGGCTGTTCGTGGACAGGGCATGCTACATCCGGGTTTTTCCAGGAAATCCAACATGGAAAGAAGACTGCACGGATCAGCCAATCAGATGTCGAGGTTGTGGATTTGTATTGAAAGAGACTGTGTGTGGTGAAGATGGCAGAAGTGGAGAAAGTCAGGGTGTTGGTGCTCGGAGATATGTTTGTGCATGGTTTACAGCAGTACGCTGAATGCAGGCACGTTGCAAAGAACTTTGATGTCAAAGGAGTGGAGGTGGTGTGGAGCACTGTGCCTGATTGCAATGTACAGGGAATTGTAAAAGTTTGTGAGGATATGGCCATGATGAACATTCCGCATGTGGTAGTTTTGCACTATGGTGCTTTCCATTTGGGAAACGTCAGTGCCCCTACTTTGTTGGCTGATTTCGAACGCTTGGTTCAAGCCGTAATGAAGATCCTTCCAAATGTGAAAGTAATTTTTTCTGGATTACTACCTACGGCAATATGGGACAATAGTTCAGTTTTTTGTCCTCAGCAAAACATTGCTAGGTGTGTCATCAACCGAGGCATGTGTGCCTTCATGCTTAGAGATGGTATGTTCTTCTGTAACAATGAGAATATTGATGCCAGTAATGCTGTTAATTTTAAAGAAGATGGTATTTCTTTATCTTTTACGGGAAATGCCTTTCTATTTTGGAATGTAAGGGTTGCTTTGGAGAAGGTTATGTGAAGATTTTAGGAGTAAAGTAAGAAAAAATAACAAGAAAAAAAATACAAAATAGCAGGTGTCTGTCAAGCATCTGTAAAAAAAAAAAAAACGGCTCTTTTCAGAGCCAACTTCAAAGGGGAAATGGGGCACACTATTTAAATTAACATTCACCACGCTCAGATTTTTGATATGTCCGCGGACATGGTGGTAGTCCGCGGACATGAAAATCACTACAAGGGGGTTAGTATATTCTATGTTACATGTATATGAAGTCAGGGATATTATGGTTAAGTTGTGCTACTAAAAACCTATGAAATTCAGTGGAAAGACTTTGTTAAAGGGACGTTATGGTTAAGTTGCGCTACTAAAAACCTATGAAATTCAGTAAAAAAAAACTTTGTTAAAGGGACGTTATGGTTAAGTTGCGCCACTAAAAACCTATGAAATTCAGTGAAAAAACTTTGTTAAAGGGACGTTATGGTTCAAAGTAAAACCGAAAAACCCCTGAAATTCGGCACTTATGGTAAGATAAGCAACCATAACTCGTGCCGCCACCGTGCACTGCTAACACTAACACCCAGGACATCAAAGATGACATCACAAATGCCATTGATGACATCACTGATGACATCACATGTGCATTTACCTTTCATGAAAAGTCTGTACAAGGGATTCTTAGTGTAATGTTAATAAAAAAAGTGTCAAAGATTATTGGAATAAATATGAAAAAAAGTGCTAATCAGTGCATTAAACTATGCATTGATATAAATAGCATTCTATTATTAACTTCAATCCAGTATACTAAGGTACTCATGTAGAAACATAGGCATTGTGTGCAGCATACATGATGGAGGTGCAATATTCATAAGCTTGCCATGTTCAATATTGAAATGATAACTGTTTTCATATTAGAGTTTTGCGTACCGTGAAACTTGTGATAAGTAGGTAATAAAACCTACTTACTACATAATTGCATTATTATACACAAATCACAAAGAGACAACACCACATACAAATATGAATATATACAAGGGAATTGAAGTAAGAAAAAAAACAGCAATAGTAGCAGAAAGTGTTCATAACCTAACTGATTACCTTTATGGAGAGAAATGATTGCTCTGTTTCAAAGCTGTTACTTACCCTATCTATATATATCACATGATGTGTCTGGACCCTAAGGAAAATAGTGTGAGTACAACATATAAAAATATGAGCATATACAGGGAAAGTACAGTAATAAAAAAAACATCAAAAGTATCAGAAAGTGCTGATAAATCTACTGATAATTTTAATGCACAAAAAGGATTGCTGTCTTTCAAGGTTGTGACTTCTCCTATGTATATGTTTCATATGATATGACTGGACCATAAGGGAATTATTCTAAGAACATACTTGAAAGATAAGTCTACGAATATAGTAATTTACAATTTTTAGTTCCTGACTGTTACTGAAGAAAATCATGTGGCCTAGATATGTCAGGAAAGGAAAAAAAAAAGGGAGAGCCAGCCACGTGATGTCATCAGTGATGTCATCAATGACATTTGTGATGTCATCTTTGATGTCCTGGGTGTTAGTGTTAGCAGTGCACGGTGGCGGCGCGAGTTATGGTTGCTTATCTTACCATAACTGCCGAATTTCAGGGGTTTTTCGGTTTTACTTTGAACCATAACGTCCCTTTAACAAAGTTTTTTCACTGAATATATATTATAAACACATATGAGTACTAGATTACCCTTTCTCTCGAAGAGTCTAACATATACCATTGTGAAAGGTGTCTTCCCCTTGCTTGGAGATCCCATTTCACAACTGTCTATTAAAACACATTGGGAAGTCTATCCCATCAGGAGTGCAGCACAGGGCTATCGGTTGGTAACACCCAATGTTTGTTCTATGTTCTTCTATATTTGGATCTCGAGTGGCCTCGAGGTCTACCCTGCTGCACCTGAAATCTAACTAATTATTGAACTGAATCTGTTGGAACGAGTATCCATGTTTGCATTTATCATATGAAGTATTACTTTTATTACTTTCTGTTGTGCCTCCCACCCCATACCTCTTTCCCTTTATGGTTGAGGAAGGTCACTCATGTTCCGTTGTTAGAGGATTTCACAGGGCCGCTGCGCTTTGGCCGCATGGCCTCCTTTTCTGTTGTGAAGGGGCTGAACTTTCCGATCATTTCTATTTTCGAGGAACATTGGCTTTCCAGGCTCTGTGCAGACCCACCTCGGCCTCCCTGACCAGAAGCCTCTGCAAGCTCTCAGACCATGACAGCGCAAGCACCCTGGCTCCTGTGCTGTATCATTGGATTGCGCCGAGGCTAAAAGCAAAGGCAAGTGCAAAGAACTGCGCCGCACCAGACAAAGCGGACATTCCTCATGTATAGCTTTATTATATTTTACTGCACAGTCATTTATTAATTTATTTGCTAATTTTTGTATTGCATTGATGTACATCCTTAATATTTTAGTGGCACCCATTCCGAATTGAAGAGTGAAAAAAGTTGAGGAAAACAATTGTGGTTGTGGTTCAGTGTCTTTCTCAATGATTAAGTGTAACAATGAATAAAGCAAAGCTTAATAAAATGTGATGACTCTTGTTAAGTCGATGGTTCTTGGGTAGCGCTATGGGGTCTCAATAGTTCTTTAGTTAAGGGGTCTATTGGGTACCCGTTAGTGAAAAGGACTGGTTGTCACCCCTTTTCCCCCTTTCAAGTTGGCATTACTTGGGTTGAGAACAATGTGTAGCTGAACTATGGCGAGGTAACCCAAGGAATACCCATCAATTAAAGCTTTTTAAACACAGGTACCATACATAATAGTGTATTTTTGGAACTGTGCCATTCACAGATACACGCGTGACACTGCAGAACAGCAGCAGGTTAGGTGCCACACGTGTTCACCGCCAAGCATCTGTTGGCAATTGCTTTTTTGCAAACAATGCTTAGAATTTCGGGCACAGGATTACTCTGGCCTGGTTGTACATCAAGGCAAAAAGGGATATATTTAATTCGATCTACACAACCTTTGTGAAATTCATCACAATGAATTCCTTACAATGTGCCCTCACTTACAGTGAGTTTGGCAGATTTTGGGAATACCACCAGTTGAGGCTACCACTGAATGAGAAAACGGCGAGAAGACGCACGGCATTGTGCAAACAGAAATAAGACTACTGTGCATTACAACGGGCGTTGATTGACCAAGGCGGCTAGACCTTCAGTTTTTTCCAAGCAGCAAATAAAAAAGCCACAATCCTCAACAAGGGCCTGTCAATCAAGGTTCTAAGAAAAGTTCCAAAGAAGAAACACAATTTAACAGCACCACATAAGTCACTTTGGGGTTCCAGGTAGACATGAAGGAATATCAACCTTCTGTTTGTCAGGTTATCAACAACTATACTTGACCCAGCTTCTCTTGTCCGAATCCTGTTTGTGAATAAGTGTAACCATCATATAGACACTCAAGGGGTATACGTGATTGACTCTGCAAAAAAGAAATCCTTCTGTCCTGAAGAAGGCCTTAAAATACTTTTGAAAATAAGTGCTAGAGATAGCACTTAATTTACAACATGGCCGAAACATATGTCGACATTCAATGAGACAGTACTTAGTCAGTCTCACCATTCTGGAGACCAGATCAGGTCCACCACTGACAACTTAGATTTATGTGACTCAGAGACGATACTTACTGTTCTGCCAATTCATATCAAGAGAAACAGGTTGAAAATATGACAGTGTTCATGTATTAGTCTCTGTTTTACCAAATTACTTGAATAACTACTAAATTGCAGAATGAAAGCTTAAAGTCACTTACTAACCCTACTTTGTTTCAATTTTTGATTTATTCTCCTGTATTTTAGTATGAATTGTTTTTGATGCTATTGTTTTTATTTATATTTGAAAGTACGAAATACATTTTTATTGTGAAAAGATGTTGGTGGTGGAAAAAATATATTAACCAGTATTTATAAAAGGTTAACTAATTTGTCACCAATCCAAAAAAGATAACTGGACAAAGAGAGGGGTATTCAGTTTTTGTTCCATAATGTTCGCACACTACCACTAGTGACATTCCTAGCGCCCAATTCAGAGTTTGCTGCTGGACAGACAAAACCAATACGTTTTGCAGTTTGGACAGCACTGTCGTTTTTCCATGTTAAAATGTTGTTAATGCTGCTCAAATGGAATCCCCCATAGGGCCGGGCAGCAATGACAACCCCCTTCTCTTAGCTGCAGGTTGCTTTTCTGCACGCAGGTCCGTCTGACGGATTAATTTTATTAGTTGCTGCCTCCCCCAGGAGATATGTGAACCAATTCCTTTGGCAGCGGGAACCCGCCCCGGCATGTAACAAAGCCTACTTATTCGGATGCTAATTGAAGGAACCTCTCTGCCACCCTGCGTGCACACACGACTTTAGAATGTGTGGTGTGTGGGCTAGAAACTATGGTCGGAGCAGACATTTCGCTCGCCCAACAATTCCCGACACAATGAGGAATGGGAGATTATAAGGGCTCTGTTGATGTCTGGGTCACTGACTTTTGTGCTGCGGGTCCCATATGTGCAAGGACACACTCTAGGGTGTGCATAGAACACCTCTAAGCTAAGTCTTGGCTTGATGTTCAATAAAGTTTGCTGTGCTATTTGTGACTTCCACCTTTGACAACTGGTCTTGCCTCTTTATTTCAGGGAAACCACAGGGGGGGCTCAGGGAGAGAGGGCACAGATTTGGGGTCCAGTACGCCTGAGTCTGTGGAGGGCGCAGCTGTGGGCTGTCCCCGCTAAGGCAATGCTTACACTCGGAGCAATGCTCAAAATTACTGCAATCAAACCGTTGGAAAAGCACTACACAAACCTTCAACACAAGTGATGTGTGTGCTGAAAGAGCAGCAAGGAAACAGGAAGGGCAAAGTAAAGGATGTGAGGTCAAAGCCTGAACAGTCAGGGATTCGACTATTCACATTACACGTTCCTAAGTTTAAAATTTCAGAAAACCCCTGACGTGCAGGTAAATTAAATTGCAACATGTTCTCTTTTTTTCTGAAAGCTAATTACATAAGAAAAAAAGCATACTTGGCTCCGGAATTGCTATACAATTCTTTTTAAAGGCTTAAAGATCCCCACTACAGTCCTGAAAATGTGTTGAAATGTGTGCTTCGTCAGACCTGCTGAGAGTGCTGCCATCAGATCAAGGCTTATTTTTTAGAACTGTGATGGTGGTTCCAGGAAAGTTACAAATGCTTTCTGATTAAATTCTGGGACTGTGAAATTCACTTGTATCACCAGTTGTCACGGTTTATTGCACGACCCCTGCCAGCCAGGGAACTCCTTCCCCTACAGTTAATGTGGCAAACAATAAAATACTTATTATTTTTAGTATACTACGGATTTTTCCAACCCGTCTCGCACACTACCTCCAACAGCACCCTGTGTCACAATGGACAAGGAACCAGGCTGGTGAGTATTAACAACATATTTTATTAATTTAGTATTCGATGTAAATGAGGATGATCAAAATACAACAGCCACCAAAATTGTGGCAATATCCTATCAAAGTGACAGATTGAAATAGACTATTACACTCGCTTTTGTTTTAATGACAAAACAGGAAAATAAAAATTATACACAAAGTGATAGCACCTACAGTTAAGCACTCCCCCCTGCAACACTCACCCCCAAACATCAATTGGACTTGATTCCTTTGAACGGAAGGCAGTGGCATGGAGTAGGAATATAGGAGAAAAATCAGTTTTGGGATGAAGCCCACCACCACAATATTGAAAGCCAGTAAAGAAAGGGAAAATCTGTTTTTGGAGAAAAATGGAAGAATGATGTTTTTATTATTTGTCACAACTATCAGTCGACAGAATAGAAGAACATGTGTACTGCTTACACTTGGAAGACAGGCAAAGTTTAAGAGAATACTAATCAGCACACCAGGGAAAATAGAAACAGAGTAGGAGAATTGTTTTTTGGGAGAAAGCAAATGCAAAGGGAAAATACAGTGGCAAATGGAAATTCATTTACACTGAGGCTTATCATGACAGGATGACAGGTAGGCACTGGGAAAGAGGTTTGGCTCACAAAAATAAAATTGGGTTCGGTTCAGGCTGACAGATGCAAAAAGGAAAGATACTGAAAAATGAACATTCGCTTACCACGGCATAATTTAAACACTGGGACAAATTTGTTTTTCAGCTCACAAGAGGATGTATTCTTTTGGGTCAACCTTAATGACTATCCCAATTAACAACAACACTGAGAAAAAGATTGGTGGTTTTGAATGCCACCAATCCCGATCCTGTGATATTCAATGGGGGAGTTAATTGATTAACTTACAAAAATACTAAGGATTTACACAGTCAAATGTGGGGTTTTCAATGGAGATATGCTAACATACACAGGCAAACAAGAGAGTCTTCTATGGGGAGATGACTGAACTACACTGGTAATTGGGGTTTTCAATGGGGAAATGTTGAATGCACTGCTCACAATTGAAGGACTTAGGAAATTTAGGGCTGGGGTTATTGCTACTTACATAGCAAGCATTTGTTTAAGTTTCAAAAAGGCCTGCTGGATCTCAGAACACTCTGGAAAAATAGGGCAGGGGGTCTGGTCATTCCAATCTCAAAGATGGTAGGTTTCAGCAGCCTTCTCTCCATCCTCCTTTTTCTGTCTTCCCGGTTGTTGTGTGTCTGTCTGTCCTAGTACACTCCCCATTATATAGCAGAAATGACATCACTAATTTTACAATCTAGGGGAAGTACCCTGCCATAATCCCTGCCGCTAGGATTGGACAGCTACCCTCTCTCTCTTCACCCTCAGTCAGGATTGGTTTAGGAGTTTTGGAGCAACATATGTCTTTTCCCATTTATCACCATCCTTTGTTCTCCTTTTAACTTTTTGGCAAAAACTATTTATGTATCAATACTTCATAATTGTACTAGCAACTGTCATACAAAACCTATATTCTGTTTTAGCTGATCATGGGGAATTAGATAAACCAGCTGCCAAATCCGTGCAATGTAGCATGGCCATGTGTCACATTTTTGTTGTTTTCATAAAATGTACAAAAGTTGTGAATATGTAAGTTATCGGGCATATTCCTGATTTCATTTTACACCTTTTCACCAACTCTCACATTTGTCACATGTTCAGATCAGTCAGAAACCTAGTCTAACTTGCCATTGCAGTTCCCAGAGTCACAGGTAGATGCATTTTATACCGCCAAAACCGCTTGGAAATTACATGAAAATGGCATAAACATGAAATTAATCCTCTGTCTGATTACTGCGCAGAATGCCTATAAAGGAAATAGTCTTATAAATTAAATGATGAGTGTTTCTGTCAGCAAATGGGATGGCTGTTTCATCCCCCACAGCCATATGTTCCCCTGGGTCAGACTGTGACCAGAGATTTTTATGAGTCACTTGGAAGTTAGTGCAACAAGGATTCACAACTTGTAGTCATACTTCAGCCAAGGATGGCCTTCTTTTGAAGTCCCTACTTTCCTTCCAGTCAGTCTGCAGAATACGGAATGTTCACACCTTCAGTAGCATCTCATTTTATTGCAGGATTATTAGATGTGAGGTGTGACATCCAGCTTGTAACAGATTTTAAGACATGGCACACTCCAGCCAGAGAATACTCCCACTGACACTAAAGGTGGAGCACAATAAAACACACCCTTTTATGTTTATTTTAACCCTGGGTCCTTTTTTGAGAAGGCACCCAACCCTTCTCACACCCACCTTGACAAATACCCTGTGTCGCTATGGACCATGAACCAGGCCAGTGTGTAACAAATAAATATTTATTTATTTTAAAAATTCAAATGAAAAGTCAGAGCAAAACAAATTTTAGAGCAGCAGCCACTGTGGTGTCGCAATACAAATGCAAAACCTTATAACACAGTTAACTCAACTTCAAACACTAACTAGAGAGACATTTAATAGAAATGGAAACAAAATCATTGTTTTCACAATCATTGATGGCACATCAGTTAAGCACTCCCCTGAAACACTTAAGGAGTCAAAAAGAAGAGGGAACAATATATTTTTTTAATTCGACCCACCACCCCAGAATAGGAGGTTAAAGAAGAAAAATTAAAGCCCTCAAAATGAGCGAAATGGCATATTCGGATTTGCTGATTACTTATAGGTCAGTTTACACTTGCTGCAGGATAGCTAGTACTGAAATACGTGTGGCTGTACTAAAGAGGCAAGGAAGCTTACAGGCTACTGAGCAGGGCACTAAAGCAACATGAACAGAGGTGAGAAAATCGACTCTGGGAAGGAAAACAATGCAGCAAAATCACACGTGGCAGAATTGCAATTTTATTTTTCACATAGGCTTTAAACTGACAAACAGCTAAGAAAATGGGCTTAGCAATCAAAATCGGAAATCGGTTTTTGGGATGTGAAACAAAGGCAAATAACAGATAGGATACTGAAGGGAAAGGATGACTCTTTATAGGGTGATAGTATGTTTTTTCAATGGAAATGAAAGTCAGATTTTTAAAGAAAAACTATTACGGGCAAAATCGGTTTTGTTAGCACAATGATTAGTTCTACTGAAACTATATTTTAAGGCTATAATTATTAAAGAAAAACACTCGACAATATTGTTGGTTTTGAATGGCAACAATAATGAACATGAATTTACAGTCAGGAAATTAATGAATTTACTCCAAATTATACTGGGGACTTACACAGATAACAGAAATAATTTAGAAAAGGAATATGCTAGCGGATATGGACAAACACAGATTCTTCTAGGGAAAGGGTAAACAGAAGATACTGACAATTTGGGAAATGACTAGTGTTTTTTATTCTGATTTTTATAGGATTTGAACAGAATGCAAGATAGACGGATATGCAGTTTTTGGGTACTGGGTAATGTGATACTTACATGATACACTTGAGTTGGGCAATTTGGACAACCAGCAAGGCCTCTGGACAGTGGGGCCTAGGATCTGGTCACAGGCAGCGGGGTCAAGAGATCTGGTTAGTGGATCAGCTGGGCTCTCCTAGTTGGGAACAGCTGGGCAAAGTCTGGTCACTGTGGACAGCTGGATGGGTCAGCTGGGCAAAGAGTTTGGTCACTAGATTCTCCTAAAGGGATCAGCTACCTTCCCTCCTTTCTCCCTGGATTATTGGGATGTCTGGGTCTGGATAGATGGTTCTGCCTGGATCTGGATCTGGAGTCTTGGAATCTTGAAGGATGAATTTTGAATGTTGAATCTACCTGTGTCTCCTTGTCTCCCCCTTAAATAGGCAGAGTGACATCATAGAGTTTTACAATATGGGCGGAAGTAATCTGGACATACCCCTTGAATGGGATAGGCCGGGATATTGGGGTCGCCTCCTTCCTCTGAGCTGATTGGTTCAAAGGAATTGACCTCACCTTAGGTGTGTGCATTTTATGTCTCCCCTTGTCTCACCAGCCTCATTTTTCACAAAAGGAGTTTTGGAATACAACTTCATATTTACAATAGTCACATCATAAAAATCAGATAGGCAGATCCCATATTTCACAAGGAATATGCCCGTTCAAATGCCATTTCTGTGCGATACTGCATCACCCTTGGACACAATTTTGCTGTTTTCAGGAGAAACAGAACACCTGGAATTATACAAATGGCTACACATATGCACAATAGTATTTGGCATAGTTTCCCCAAGTGTAATATCTGTGACATTTGTGTTTCCCCCATGAACATAGTCTTATTGTGCGTGTCCAACAATCACATTAAAACTGTCATAATATCACATAACTGCTTATTCCGATTGCGGAGAAAAATGTCTTAAAGTATAAATGAACTGCATTGTCAATTAGGTGAATTTGCAAAATATATGGGTGGTGCTGCACCCCCACATTCCAAATTGTCTCCCCATGGTCCGGTTACACAAGGGTTTCCATTGATCCCACTTTGATGTCCTCCAGTGGGTGTTGGAGTGAATGTAGAGGAAATCACACCTCTTGGTGACAATGCTAGTTCCCCTTGGGTCCATTGTCCCTTGCTGTAGAAATGCTGGCCAGTCTGACGAAGTTGTGAACTTCCACACGTTGGCCCTTCCATATGCTCATGGGGTCTGGTCCATGTGGGGAGGTAATTCTGTTCCCATGGGGGGCAGAGCACCTTTGAAGTGCATGCCTATGCCAAACCTGTTCTGCTGAGTTCAAAAGTTGTTTTTTCTTTCTTTCTTTCAACAGAAATATGCATTTTAGAGCCACACCCCATCCCCACATATATAATACTGTTTCTGTGTGAGTAATTGTATTATATCACACTTAGTTTTCAAAATGTAATTTCCCTGCTTTGCAAAGCAGGTTTACATGTGTTCTTTATCTCTCATATTAATTTCACAAAATGCATGTTTTGCCACACACAGCTTCCTTTGCATTCTACTTTCTGAAAGGCTTTTTATAGATCTGGTCAGTTTCTGGACACAGATATGTGCTTGATAAATGGTTTCTTGGTAACTGACACAAGGCAAGAGGGTTCCATGTAATAATGTCCCTGTGAAAAAGTTGTCAGGTTCTGGTGACATTTTCCTGGCTATCCAAATTATTTCCTCAAATATTCTAGGAGGGGCATAATTATATATTATTACATTCAGTCCTGGAATATTTGGGGAAAGTGTTTGATAGCCTGGAGGGTGCATCATGAATGCATTTTATTTAAGTCGCAAACCTGACGACTTTTTTTCACAGGGACATTATTACCTGATACCAGCAAGAGAGAGAGCATCTTTTATTTGAAGTACCTAGCGTGTGTTGGTTTATTTCCAAAAGTAAATTCAATGCTGTGAGGACTTGAAGCAGAATTCTTTTGTTTTTCATGGACTTTACTGATGAAACAATGCCGTTCTAGGAGGGATGGCCTTATTTGATGGTGTTCAAAATGAAATACACGGACAGGACTGTGTTTAAATAGAACACAACTGTGTGATGTTTGAAATGAAAGTAGCACCAGTGTGATGCCATTTTAAATGTAGGTAATATTCTTGCAGAGCCTTGAGTCTTTAAGTGACACAACAGCACTGCAGCACTCTTCTGACTTTAAGCAGTTTTCTCTGGATTCACGTGAATGGAAATACCATGCAACCATTCTTCGGGTGACTGTTTTCAAAATCTCACCCCACATGTGCTGAGCAGACAAAAGCACAGCCAATTCTGGATGTATGTTGAACCGCAGTTTTGAGATGCAAGGAATTCCTGTTGCGCCTGGTAAATGTAGCACACAAGCTGAAGTGGGGCTTTTCATTGTGAAACCTTCTAGTTTCATAAACAATTTTTATCTTTTTATTTTATTTGTACAATAACTTCAAGTAAATTACTCCCTGTTTTATATATATATATATATATATATATATATATATATATATACTCTTCAGAGGATTCCTAGGCTTTACCCTCGCTGGGTTCATTAATCAGCCACAAGTCCTGCTGTCTTAATTGTTAGGGGGATGGTGAATTGTAGGACTAGTCCTGGGATGGTGACCTCTTCTCCAGTTTCAACTTCAACTGCATACGGGGCAGCAATTGAGCTGACCGAAATGCTTTTTCAGGATTGTCGAATCCCAGGGGGTTACTCCCCAGTCGCGACCAGACTTAGCAATTAAAGGCATGGTCTAGTAAAATTCTTTATTGTCCCTACGGGTCGGCCATGTTTTTTTAAGCCTAAGTGGCTCGATTTTAGAAAACTTTCCTATGGACCTGACCCGAGTTTTCGTCCATTAAACGCACGCGAAAACAAGCACCAGGGAGCCGCCATTTTCTGATAATCCTATCTTTTCCCGGATCGCCCTGGCTGACCTGCTTTTGCGGCACTAAATCAATTCCCCCGCCCCTGAGCCTGACATTATCAAAACATTCATATTCCCCGCCTCTCTCCGTGACGTTACTGTGCTGCGTAGGCAAACGCACCCAGTCGTCTTCTGCGCGACTCCACACAGAACCCAGAAATCAACACAGATCAACTCACAACACAGTGTGCCACAATTCGGAATATGAAACTGTACTTTAAAATGAAACAGCAACACGGTACATTTGGTAAAGTACATTTATTTGACATTAAATGTTTAGAGAATATTCAGCAATTGACATATGAAATCCGGAAGCCATTTATTTTCTTTTATCTGTATCCGCAATAACTGTTCCGTTTCATCTTGAGTCACGCGCTGTTCCTTTATGGTACACAGGGTGTTGATTGTCGTAAAAAGAATCACTTTGGAAGCACGGTGAACCGAAAGGCTGTTCCATCAACTAGGCACTAGTCCAGCCTAAAGGTTGATATGTTGCTTCTAGCCACTAGTACAGCGTAAGGGCATGTGGGCCCTTGGTGATCGTCCCATAATATGGTGATCGTGCTCCAGTTGTTGACACGAAGCTGCAGGTGTCTGCTGAAGAATCTATCCGCCGGTGTCTCAAACAGATGGCAGTGGCAGAAAGGGATCAAATACCTGTTATGAAAACAAAAAAATGATAATTAGTCTCGCTAGCCGAACTTCATTAATATTACTCATTTTATTTATTACGGCCGATCAGAAACTATTTGCTTACAAGGATAGTTCAATGGAGTATGTTCGTCTCTAAAATCAATGCAAAAAGTAACGAGATAAATCGAGGCCAACACACAATGATAAACGACAGTCTACATGCGTGAGGAATGATATGATATATGATATGGCATTTGTAACGCGCCTATACTCAAGTGTTTCTAGGCGTGACGAGGCAGGTGGGGAACAAGGGCAGACAGACAACGATCCTACTAGGCCAGGTGTCTTTCTGATCGCGCATGGGGAAGGGCTGTACATGGTTAGTTGAATACAAATTAAATAATAGGGCCAGCTGGTGGCAAGTGCAAGGTAAATGCCGGGAGAAGGGGCTGAAGGATACAGAGACAGTCCCGTAGTGCAGGTAGGCAGTGCAGGGAAAAGTGGCTGGGCCAAGGACCGAGATCGGTGAGACCAGTGGACCTGCATGCCCATGTGCCCACTACGAACATGTTTTCCTTGCTTTTCCTAGCTCTTCATTCATTCATTTATTCATGCATCCATTCATTAAATCTTCATTCCGGTATAAAAGCGTGTAAAGATTTACTTACATTATATTTGAAATTTCCATTGTGTCTCTTCGTAATGCAGTCTGTAAAACGGACCGTGCTCTTGACAACGATTTTTCGTATACTGACCTAAAACTGAAACTCGGTCTAGTTTCTGAATTTTCTGCCTTATCGTCTCTTACGTTATTGCGCACTCCCTTCAAATGTAGTTCTTTCGGCATGGTCCCTGTCTCAAGGTCAAAAAACAATAGACCCTTATACTTCCAGTGCGACTTGTGGGCCTCATCTGGGCGCTGTCCTTCGCATTCTTTATTTTCAACATCACATAGTATAGGCATCTGTGAGAACTTGAAGTTTAGATTCCGTCTATGTAGTGCGCCTCAATGTGTAAATGCGAACTGGCTTCTCTCCCAAATGCCACGGCCCGCTTGGCTGGCGCGTTCTAAGAGCCCCAATTTTGTCCCCGTTGTCTGCGAGCTTTGCAGCCCAAATTGAGACATTTAATTTTTGGCGGAAGGTCAGGGAAAGTATAAAGTACCACAGGAGTTGAGTTAAAAGTGAGATTTATTGTTTGTTTGTTTTATTATTTGCAATACGCAAGCCTCCCTTCCGTTAACAGTGCGCAGCATTTACATGAGATGAGACATGAGAAAAATATATACATACACATATGTGAGGTGAATAGAGAGAATTCAAAGATGACACCCAGCTTGTTCGCCACCCATGATGGTGAAGGTAGGGGTTAGGTTTACAGGTACACTGTACAATAACATTTATTTACAAAAAGACAATCGTATTGCAATTATTTAAACCGGGATTTGTACTTCACAATCAGCTGTGCTTCAGCTGGGCATGGCACAGTCGCAATGTTCGGTGGCAATGGATCACTGCTCTGCACAGAAACGTCCAAAATTCCATATCTGTGCTTCTCTAACACAGCAACAATAAGGCCTTTCACAAAGTCGAACTGCATTTCATCATAGACTGGTTTGATCACTCATTGCTTACTTTGTTTTGAAAACACCTTAGTGTAGGAGGCATCCTTACTTTACCCCTAGTCCTAGATTGTTCACGTCCGACATTGCTGTTATGGGCCAAGACCGCTAGTAGAGTGCGATGTTTCATGCCCCGAAAGCTAAAATGCAAGCGCTTTGGCCTGTACTTTAGGCACATATTGTGGAACACCTCCAAATCTCCTGTGTGACAGAATTCTGTCAGTCCTCTCAAATCTCTTGATAGAGTTTTGTCGAAAACAATCTTCTCAATGGCTTTTTGTGTCGGTGAAGATGGAATCAACCACTTCTTCTTCCGTGCCTCCTCTGGGGACAAAGGACCATGTTGACATTGGTGGAAATGTTCATTTGCTGTCCAGCGGTGAACGTTGGTACAGTGGTGCATCAGTGACCGCCATTTTTCAAGTAGTATTTCCACTGACCCCTCATAAGTTTTTGAGCTCCACCAAAGATGGTTGGTGATAGAATGTGACCACTGCAAAATACTTTCAAAATCTTTTTTTTTTCCCTGCAGCCGAGATTTTCTTATTGATTGATTTAGCAAGATGCCATACGTCAAATTGATGTTTAATATGTGGGAACTGCTCTCTCATTGTCTTGGCAATTGAAACGTGTCTATCCGTGGCTATGAGGTCGATGTGCATTCCCCTCGATTGTAGATATTCCACTGATTTTATAAAACCTAGTTTCTCCATGGCCACTGAGGATGTACATTGTGTTACCTGCACGACCACCGAACTCACAATTTTCTTACTATCCATGTCCGGAAAGTGGTAGGTGCAGTACTTGGCAGAAAATCCAGGGCTGTCGCACTGTCCACCGCCGGCTAGCCTGAATCGTTTGCCTTCGAATGTACTTGCTAGAGACAATTGTTCAATTTTCCAAGCATCACTTATGGCCGGAAACAGATAATCACGTTGGTATGTGTAGTACAGCGCTTTAGAAATTAAATGGAGTCCCACAAACTGAAAGAAAGCCTCTAACTTTCTAAAACTGGAGCCACTACAAAGTGATGCAGCTGCACACAGTAGATTGCCTGCTGGCAGTTTCCCCAGCATCGGTTGTGCAGACCATGAGAACCTTTGATTTAATCTACAGGCGGCATTTATTTTGACGTTACTGCCTTTTATTTGACGAGTCACATTAATCAATGGCTTCCCACATACTTTCCCTCTAATGGAATGCACACATTTCAGCATACTTAAAATTTCCATCAAACAACTGTCGAATACAATGTATTTGCTCTCTTTCATTAGACTGTCATCCTGCGTCAACGTTGTTTCGGCCTTTGACGTTGTGGAGATTTGAACACATTGGAAAGTAATATCGCTGATATCAAGTTCTGATGCGTCTATGGATGCTGCGGCTGGTTCATTCTCTGTCATTTCAACATCTATTACTTCAACATTGATGGGAGAACACAACAATGTCGACAGGTTTTTGGTGGCAAATTTTTGGCGGGTGTAGATTGTGTAAATTGATCTGCAACTACTTCAGAGCTATCTTCAATACATTTAATAACATCTTCTTGTGGTGGTGCGGTCACACTGTAGCTATGGTCCAATGCAACTTTGCTGTAGTCTCCAAACACAGTTAATTCATGTTCTGGCCATTGGACATGAGCATCTCGAGCCTGAACACGCCGCGCCTCAATTAATAGTTCCTCCATAGTGTACACGGTCTGGCAAGCCACATCTCTCATTCGCTTCACTGTCTGTGTGTGTATAGTTCTGACACCCACGGGTAACTGGAGGAGAGATTGGAAAAGGGATGTTCAGTTTAAACACAAGATGGAGTGTAGTAGAATTGACTGAAAAAAAACATAAAATAGTCCCCAGCACAAACATTTTTTTAAAGTTATGAACTGTTTGTAACTAATCCTTTTTTTTTTGTTTGCAACTTTTTTGACTCGACCTTCGACATCTGCACGCTGTAGCTCCGATTCGTTTCCGCATGTCCTCCCTTCCTCTTGTGCTGCAACGACTATATTTTCTGTATCCGCATAGACAAGAATGAGGCTCCATCGTCTCCCTGAAACATAGTACTTTCATTACTATGTATCAAAATATTGTTAGCATAAAACACACGTGAGGACGAACACACGGGTACATCTCAATAGCCAAACACGATTTAAACATTGTGTGCAACAATCAAACGACAAGTATTCGACCAGTGATGATCTATTTCGATGGAGATGTCAGTATCCATAACTCTGGCTCTGCATGGACTGCCATAAATGGTTGTATTGGAGAGGAGGCATCCGCATCTCCCTGAAACACAGTACTTGCATTAGTATGCTTTTCAATATTGGAAACACAACACACACTTGGGGTCAACGGCACAGGTACATATAAAGAGATAACCACAAATGATGCATTGTCCAAAAGAATTAAGGAAAATCTAAATATGATCACATTTCATCGACTTATTTCTCCGATTTATTTACATCTGCATCATCTACATTGGATGTTGTGATTGTAGTGGAAGCTTCGTCATCTCCCTGAAACACAGCACTTGCGTTAATAGGGAAGAAAGTATAGCAAATGGAATCACGTTATATGATCACGCATGATGGAGCTGTCATTATCCATACCTCGTGCTGCTGAAGAATATCTATGGATGTTGCAAATGTAGTGCGCACTTCCGAAAGCTGTTGCGCCGATTCGTATACTTGAATGGCAGGCTCTACATCAAGTGCAGGGGTTGACGCTCCATCAACTGCCTGAAACATAGTACTTGCATTAGTGAGGATTACAATTGTGAAAACATAACACACACCTGGGGTCGACAGCACAGGTACATATCAACGGCTAACCACGAATGAAACATTGTGTAGAACAATCAAACGACAAGAATTCCAGCTCTGATGATGATGCTCGATGGAGCTGTCAGTATCCATACCTCCTGCTGTTGAAAAACATCTAGAAATGTTGTAGATGTGGCGGACGCTTCAGCATATCCCTGAAAGACAGTACTTGCATTAGTATGGATAACACTAATTATAACTGAAAACAAACACCAGTGAACAATAACTAAGGTGTATATCAATTGGAAAGCAGTAACCAAACATTCGGTAAAATAATTACACGATAGAATAAAACTATTACTTGACATGCATAAAACAAGTATGTAGCGGATTAGCCTAGTAAGATTACCTGATACGCGCTAGAAGTGGTTGATAACTGCGACCACGTCAAGGATGTAGAATGTTCTTGCTTCAGATTCAAGGGATAGTCAAGAAGTTGTAAAGGTCAATTAATGATTGATAATGAAATGCCAATATTAGAAATAGCCATGTAAGCCGACAGAATACTTGAAAAATGCTCAATACAGCACAGTTCCCTGTCCCCATATATATATACATTGCGTTTGTGGGTTATGAAATCGAAAAAGAATATATTGATAAATGTCATTATTCAAAAAACTATACACTCATATCAATATCGAAATTATTACAAGGGATAGAACACCTACAATATCAATTAATCCATTCGGCTACCTACACACTACCGCAAGGCCGAAAGCTAAATCCGGACACTGGACTCACTGGTGGCGGAATGTGGACGAATAGAGTGGGAATAGCGTTTTCGCGCAATTTCCGTGTCGTTCGCCGTTTATTCTTCTTTGTTACCCAAGAAGTTGTGTACATGTCCAAGGAAAAGTGCCGGCTGCAGATGCGGTATAAATCACCCCTCTTGTCCTGTAAGACTTGTTGGACTCTACTTTCCAGCTCATCCAGTGGATATCCGCAATGTCTGACCCATTCTCTTATTCGATCAACAGTTTTCGGGAATACATGCATTGTAGTTCCTTCAGATTTCGCATGGGTCTTCGAAGGGCAACAGCTAATCGAACAGGCAGGCATTGTTGATAAATCTGAAAAGTAAATATCGACATTATTATACAATCTTCAAGAGTAAAGATTTGATACAAAAGTAAATGAATCATACAATGATCAATGCAAGGTTTGTTTTGGTCGCAGGAACTATAACAGTTCATTATGTGCGGTTTAGTATTTGCATAAGTTGCAGAAATGTATAATTGATGTGACTGAAATCTGAACATGTGACTCGTCCCTTGGATGTTCTGTCTTGCACGAGAAGGAAACATGCTTACATTATAGACTGGACCCCCGAAGGATGCAATTCAATGACAATATACAAAGATGAAAATAAATAGATCTATTGATAGCATAGCAATGGAAACTCAAGTCAATAGCAATGAGACCAATGAACATAGCACTATTGGGTACTCTACTCGCAAATAGATAGAAATTTAAAAATCTGCGAAATATGACTAGGATACATGGAATTACCTTGACCAACAAACAGTTGGATTCAGCAAGCAGAGCAGTATGTTGCGGGAGAATAGGTGGATGGCCACAGGTAGCACACTGATGGGTATGCTCGAAGCGGTCACTGAAGTTCACGGATAGCACGACGACGAGCAGATTAGCATAGATCTCAGTGGTTCCCAGGTAGCACGTTCAGGAGTTGACTTGCAAAGCACAAATATGTTCTCATGAGACAGATTGAGTGTTTTTTAAAGTATTAGAAACTGGGGTGTGTTTGTGAATGAATGACGTATGTATGTCGTGGTATTAGGGGGGCGGCCTGCTTGAAGGGGAGGCCTGCCTGGAAACACGGGGTCTGAGGAGGCCATGTGACCGATGGCCCCTTGGCGTGGGACACCTTTTGAAGTGTACATGTAGTTTGGCACCTTGGCCTTTCGCGCCCCTGACAGCCCCCCATGCCAGCGGGCATCCACCAGCGCGAACCGCCTTTGATACAGGGGGGGTGGGATGGATGGCCCTGGGGCGTGCAGATAAGGCACAGGAAGACTGCTGAATGGAGACACACTTATGTGGGTTGCAGGGGGGGCCTGCCTCAGGGGAGACCTGCCTGGAGACACGGGGTCTGAGGAGACCATGTGAACAATGGCCCCTTGGCGTGGGACACCTTTTGAAGTGTACATGTAGTTTGGCACCTTGGCCGTTTGCGCCCGTCACAGCCCCCCATGCCGGCGCGCATCCACCGGCGCGAACCGCCTTTATATCAATATACAGTATATCGCCTTTATATCAATGATAGTATATCGTTGCTTATCAATAACAAATGCCACATACCGGAGATTCTTGTGAGCACAGACCCACACTTCAACCGGTGTATTATAGTGGTCAAGACTGTATAATACCATGTTAAATGTTAGTATAGATATATGTGTGACTTTTATAGAGACATAACCTACTGAAAGACTTTGAACAAGTGTGTTTTAGTGCATGCATTATCGAGAATATGTTATGTTAGCTTAGATAGATAGTGACCACCCTGCTTCACAGCAACTAGACCTTCACCCATTCGGAGCACAGATGTCTGACGTCCATCCTTCAATGGAGACACACTTGATTCATTTAAAAAATCGAGACAACCGTTGTTAAAATATATGTGGTGTTTTATTTTGTATCTTATTTTCATGACACAAAAATACAAGACTTTAAAGATTATACAGGTCAGGTTGCAGCACAGCGAGAGAAAATCCCCTGTACTGACCGCTGTCACTCGGGAACGTTTCTCTAATGGCACGAACGGCACAGGCGGGTATCACTCTTCGAACGGGGTGTCCAAGCCTCCCGTGAAGCCACCATGTAAAGGAACGATAGGCCACCAGCCTGTACCACCTGTGAAAAGGAATGAAACAAACTGTTTTTAAATGACCAAGATAAGTTTAATAAACGTTTGTTGTAACTAATGGCATTTTACACGGACAAATGCTATCTAGACAATGCACACTATTGAACGACTTACATGCGTTACAATGATATGTAGATGTAATTTTGGATATAGTAGAAGAACATGAAATAGGAGTGGCATGACAAGCAGAGTATACTTACTCGTTACTCGGATTACGAGGACGAACAGTTGCTCGAAGTTCGTGCATAAGCACCATCATTATTCTCAACACGGCCCGTGTGAGGCAGGCTGCCCTGAAGTCTGGCAGCTCGGTGATGCATTGCGGTCGTGGCTCGCCTTCCGAAATGTAGGCCAGGCATCCCGAGTTTTCTCGGCAGCAGCAGTTCTCGTCCTCAGTTGGCATTAGCTCGCACCGATTGCATGTGCACCAGGTGGAGACGCCGTCCATTCGACTAGGCCCAGGCTCTTCATCTGTTGATTCGTCCTGCCAACTGCCGTCCGAATCCCCATCGTTTTCGCGTGCTTCCCTTTCCAGTAGTTCCTCCTCGGTATACTCGGGCTCGTAAATGTAGGGCATTATTGTAGCCATTGTGTGTTAAACAAACTAAAATAATTTATAGCGGTGGTACTGGTATCTGTTCGCACGGGCTACAAGCGGCGAAGGTAGCTGACCAGAGCACTGAAACGAGTAAAAGAATACTCAAAGTAACACAGAGAGAGGAATGGAATCGAAAATCGGCTGCTGTGTGTTGTGAAACGGTCTGTTTATACTTATTGAGGAGAGAGGCTTCCTGCCATTTCCATTGCGACACGTCATTAGCTGAAGCGCAGCGAATGTTGACACGAGACGTGCTTTGGCGTTGGGAAATGGGCGGTACGAGTCTGCTGATGACAGGCTCAGGGGCGGGGGAATTGATTTAGTGCCGCAAAAGCAGGTCAGCCAGGGTGATCGGGGAAAAGATAGGATTATCAGAAAATGGCGGCTCCCTGGTGCTTGTTTTCGCATGCGTTTAATGGACGAAAACTCGGGTAAGGTCCATAGGAAAGTTTTCTAAAATCGAGCCACTTAGTCCTAAAAAAACATGGCCGACCCGTAGGGACAATAAAAATGTTTACTAGACCATGCCTTTAAGTCCAAATTAATTGCAAATCGATTGAGAATGTCACTGCCTAAGTAGAAGGCAGAGGGAACATATTGCACAACCCCACAATTATGCTCTATGTTTTTATTACCAATGGAAACTTTGAACATGCACCTGCTAAGCAGGAGATGTTTAGAATTGGGAGTTTACAGGCCCATTTCTCACTTATCAATCAACTTCAATGAGGGAATGATTTGATCTTAGAAGTTTCCTGAATAACGCTTCGCTGACAAAGCTTTGTATATTATTCAGGCATACTCTTGCAAGGACGTGCTCCCCCCTCTCATTTACCTGACTGAATATCAGGCACGCTTTGAGCTGATTTTTCATCACTTTTTACCATGGGATTTGGGTTTTCTTCAGATTGTGGATGAGTATAAAATGTCAGGGTATTTCCTTCCAGTGTGGAATGCCACTTGAAACTGGAAGGAAGGTTGATGTTCAAGAATGGAGAAGGGTTCTCATCACCAGTTTTTTCCCCTACAGCAATTACAGTTATGTCGGGGACTTGATTGTTCCTCAAGTGGAACTCAATTTTGTCCGACCTCTGTTCAACCAGTTGGCATGTGCCATGTAAGCTTACATAGTTCATGCTCTGTTTTAATTTTATTGCCTGGTTAGTCTGTGTCCGGAGGACATTGTTCATACAGTCTATTATGGGTGACAACCTCCGAAGGAGGTCAATCCCTAGGAGAAAGTGTGTTCCCGTGGAGTGATGAATATAACCAGGTGTTTCATCTTGTGTCGCCCAATTCTGATCACCAGATCTGCCGTCCCCTCGAAGGAAATGTAATTTCTGCTGATGTTCTGGCGTTGTGCAGGAAGAGGTTTGAGGGGATTTAGGTGACTCTCCCCCTTGCTGAATTGATTTGATCAAATGTCCTTTTGGATAGAAGGGTGACTTGGGATCCTGTATTCACCAGCGCTGAAATTGCACACTGGCCTTGTACCTTGACAGGGGAATAAAGCCTGCCTTCTTTCTCCTGAAGGGGGCAGAGGAAATGTGCATTTTGAGCCAGCTGGGCAGTCAATTTCTTTATTTTGAACTCCGACACTGTGGGATCTTGGACAGTTTCCTGTGTCGGAGTCTGGGAATCTGTAAAGAAAATTTGGCATACTGAGATTTGGGGGATTTGGGAATTCCCCTTTTACCTTGATTCTGTGCTGTCCCCCTTTTCCTGGAGACAGTCACTTGAACTGGTTCGGGAGGGAGGATCGCTCATTGATTTCTGGGTCATTGGGGTGGCATTTTTGGGGTTCAGGGATCAGTGGTTCTGGGATAGCCTTCATACTTATCCAGTCGAAGTTAGGGTCTTTTGCGACCCATTTTTCTTTGGGAGGGATCGCTCATCCCTGAAAGAGAAGACTTTCTTCCCAGAATTCTCTAGGGATTCTTCCCCTTCAAACTGGAGGATGCAGTCTTCCTCCACAAAATGGGTCTTCTTGATCACTTGGTTTCTCCTACTTACCCTCTGTTCCCTAGGTTGCAGCTTTTTGGGCATAGGTGATTTGGGTTAAGGTTCAGAGGTTTCTAGGGGTTTTTCAAAGGGAAGGAAGTTTCCTCTAGGGCTTTGCACCCCCTTTTCCTCTAGGCCTCCTCCTCTGGAACATGTTGGTTGTCAGGGTTTTCTCCACGTCATTGCTCCAGGGTGCCAGACCTTGGGTTTGAACTGTTCTGGACAGCCATGTTCATTTTAAGGCTCTACTAAGCCCTCAACATGTGATTCGGGTCTTGGGTCAAACTTTGGACCTGGTGCTCCAGTTTTGACACCCTCTCTGGTTGATATGGGGGTCTAGGTTCAAATCTTTGTGGCTCCCGGGAAGGGTAACTATCCCTTCTCCCTAAGTAGTTGGGTATTGAAAGTTTCCCTGGTAGCCATCCATTCTTGGTCTCCCTTCTCCCTGATTTGATGGTCTAGAATCCTGAAAGCGAGGAGAGAGAGGTGGATTATTAAGTAAGTTGGTATTTGGAGGGTACCTAGGGAACAGTCAACAACACAAATGATCAGGGCAAATGATCATGGTGTTCAGCGTTTTGCAGAGACAGCCGTGGCATACCTCTGAATAGCGTGAGTGTTGTGGATGGTTCATCATGTCCACCTCAGATCACTTGCAACCAGTCACTAGCCGTGCAGCACGCCAAAGAATTCTCTACACTCAAGTGTGATTACATTCATTTCCTGGTTCTCAACGGGTTCAGCAAAAAAACCTGGGAACATTATTGATAAGAATTATCAGATAATTGTCAGCCCACATCCAGACTCAGTAAGAAGTCACGATGATCAAAAAACACGGCGTGGAATTATAATTACACGAGAAAAACAGGACTCTTCCACCACACCTTCTCCTCCCGTCCTGATGAAGGCCAACCAATCTTCAGCATCATAGATCAATTTGTAAATGGCCGAAACCTGGCCTGTCGATTCCCCCTCCAGTGTCAATCCTCACCCTGTTTATGTTTTGTATTGTGACACACGTTGTCCAGGTGTTCATTTGCTTTACTATGATCCCTGACTCCTACAAGGATTCACAAATGTTTTGTACTGTGATCCATTAATTTTTAGACCTGGATAAACAATGATGTAATATTTGGAGACATTGTTTCTGATTTGAGAAGTGTCCTGCAAGCTTTTAAAACAAACATTCTGTGTATTAAAACTTTTTGACAAAAAAGAAAAATTCTTGTCTTTTTCAAAAAACTCTTGTATTGTTGCCCCATTTCTGGAACAATGTTAACTATTGTGTATTAACGAGGTGAGGTATATACACCATGTTCAGTCGCCCTGATCATTTGAGTTGTTGACTGTTATCTACCTGGGTAGATCAGGGTTCAGCCAGGAGCCGATACATGTATTAGTTTGGGTACCTAGGGAAGAAACTTAAATTGGAGGGTGGAATATTGCTGCCCTCATGAGGGATGTTTTGTGGGAAATTTGGAGGGAAGTTGGGGGGAAAATTTCCTGGGGTCCTACTTACCTGGTTGTATCCCCCCCCTTGAGCAGGGGGAGTCCATACATACCCCAAGATGGGCCTGTTCCCCTTGTACTTTGGGCTAATTTAGGTGGCAGGGTCCGGTGACACATTTGTGGGGTACCCTGCCTGGCTACCACCCACTTGGGACTGGTCAGAGGGTCTTCTCTGCCTCTCAATTGATTTGTTAGCGGGAGGTTTATTTTTAGGCCCACTCATTTCTAGGTCCAAAATGGGGGTATTCTTCACCTCTGCCACCTTGGCAGCAGCGAGGGTGTTGGTTGTTTTGGGATTTTTGGGGGAATTCTTATTTTCCACAGGCTTTTGGACCTCATAGATCTGGGTAGCTTGCTCTATTACCCAGTCCAGGGTCCTTTCATCGTGGAAGAACCTAACAAGCTGTGTCAATATGTACTTGGGGATTGCGTGCGCAACTGTCTAGAGGTTTGGGAAAATGCCTGCTTCAATTCTTGTACAAACTCTCTCAGTGCCTGATCCTCTCTGCCCTGCAGGTTGTGGGCTGCCTTGCAAGCCTCCAGGGGGTTCCGGTGCATGGAGAAGTGTTTCAAGATGGCCACCTTGTAGGTAGACCACCTTGAATGATTCTGATCCTCGAGCCCAGAAAAGAAGCTAGAATATTCTGGGAGAATGTCCACTTGGCAAACTCCATAGAATTATGATAATTTGTGTATGGCAAATGACATCCTCATCTGGTCATACAGCTCCAGATGCTCTCAGACTGAGTACTTGGCATTTTTGTGGTAAAGGGTCATAAAGTTTCTAATGGCTTTTATTTGTCGAATGTGGTTCTCTTTTGTTTGGCAGCCTTCTATTTCTGCTGCACCTGAGTCCATTTTCCCTCAGACTCAGCGTTGCTGCTATTTGAGGTCCGTCGCTATCGTCTAGGTGCCGATTCTTTGAGACTGGAAGTCTCTCCCAGAATGACTGCCCCTAGTCTCATCTCCCCTGCTGTATTGTGGGCTCTCTGGGACACTTCCCTTGCACTCCCTTTTTCGCACAGGTGAGTACTCATCTGACTCCTCCCTTCTTCCGGGGTTAGTGGAGAACTCCCACCACCTCCCTGAAAGGGTGGAAGTTTTCAGGATGCTCTTTTGGGGTCTAAACTCTGACTCTTTTTTATCTGCAAAGGGGACCAGGTGGTCTATTTGTAACGTATGTCTCTGCCTGTCTAGCTGCCTGATGTTTCTTTCATAGGAGTCCTCCTGGTCAGATGTGTTTGCCAAAATATTTTTGAACCTAAGCAATGATGCACGTCCATCGGTCTCTGATGGGGGCTGGTTTTCCGGCTCAGTCATGCTAGATAAGAAGTTATCAGAGCCTTGCGCATACAAGGTGGTGAATCGGCTTGAGGCCCCTGGTACAGAGGACTTCACACCGTGATCAGGGGTGGCAATTCCATCCCCTAACAGTTTGGGAATCCTGAATGCCTGATTAAACCTAGGCCGCTCCTTCTCCGATCTCTCTAATTTATCTTTCTTAGCCCCTATTTCTTGGTAGTATATAGAGGCCGGAGCTTTGTGCTCTGCTATCAGGGCTTGACTGGCTTCTATGACCTTACCATGGGCCACTACTTGGCTATGGAGTCCCCTGCTATCATCACAAAGGGCCTAATTTTCTTTCTGAGCTCCTTGTATTGTTTTGGAAACTCAGACCATTTCTGTTGCAGGAGACTCCTCCCTCTGCGCATTTTTGGTCTGTATTGTCTGCTCTAGGTCACATTCTATCTGTCTCATATGTCCCATTAATTTTTCATTCTCTACTTTTAGGTCAGTCAGTTCCTGAAAACATGACTCGCCTTTCTCCAGGTCCGCCTTTAACTGACATATTTCCTCGCAAAGGGCATCTTTTTTCCTGATACAGGGTGCTATTCTGTTCACTGAGGTTATCTCTCTGCTGTTTCATAGCAATCAAATTCTGACGCTCTTGGTCAAATTCCTCTTGGGAATGGACCTGTTAAATAATCCACTGGTTAGTCTCCTCTTTTAATTGCTTAATCTGATTTTACAAAGTGCATATATCCTCTAAGCAAATTCTATTGTACACCACTTGGTTATTCAGTTTTAACTGATTCTCTTTGAGGTTCTCAACCCCTTCTTCACACTCCTCTTTCAGTGCAGAGAATTGGAACTCTCGCTCTGAATTAATTTGTCGCTGTGTTGCCAACTCATCTTTTAGCTGTTGAATGATATCACCTAATTCTAACTCAAAATGTTGGCTCTTTAGCACTGTCTCCTCTCTCTGCCTTAATGTCAGCACCAACTTCTAACACAGTTGTAGTACCCTTTTTTATCTCTTCAACCTCCTCACCTGTGGAGTCGAAATCCTCCTCAACTGGGCTGAGCGCTCGATGTGCCGTGTAGTCCTTTTCTTTTTTTCGAGGCTGAGCATGTCTTCCACAAGAGGAAGCCACAGTGAGAGCGTGTAAATGCGCCCTGACCGTGTCCCACTCCCGGGAGGGACAAAGAGGGGGAAAAAAGCCAGAATAGGCAAAAAACCCCTGGGACCGGCAGGTATCCTGATGGTAGCTGGGCGTGTAAGCAGATGACCAATGGGAGAAGGCAGCAACAGGACCCAGCAGGATATGTAAACGCCAGCAAAACACAGGAAGCGAAAGTAAACAAAACCAAAGGCAGAAAGCCGGGCACGAAGGAGGGAAAGTAGGGAGGAGGGAGAGAACAGAAGGCGGGGACCGGAGAAGGACCGTGAAGAGTAAGAGAGGTGAAAGAGGAAAGGCTCGAGGAGCAAGAGGAAAACAGCGTGTAGCAAGACCGCGGCCGCGAGGAAAAGCAGCTGACCGTGGAAGGTTGCAACGCGCTGGACCCAGGGAGAGGAGTGGTTAAATAACGCTACGGTCACCCTAGCGGAAAAAGACTAGACTGCTTAGTGAACGTAGCGTCAGCGTGACGGAAATCAGGAAGTCTGTAAGCGGCAGCGGGGCCAAAGACGCCAGGTGAGAAAGCGGCGCATGACAGTATGCCCCCCGCCAAGGCCCAGGCCACCCGGTTTACCGGGATGTAAACGGTGAAACTTCCGGAGAAGGACAGGAGCGTGGATGTGTGCATTTGGTTCCCAAGAGTCCTCAGCATGGGAAAAACCCTTCCAATGCACCAGGTATTCCAGGCGCCCTTTGCGGTACCTGGAGTCCAGTAACCTGGATACTTCATACTCAGGTGTATCAGGTGAGTGAGAGAGAATGGGGAAAGGGCGAGCCCTTAGTGACTGTTCGGCACTCTTCAAAAGAGATGCGTGAAACACTGGGTGAATTCGCCTAAGAGAATGTGGCAGCTTTAGGCGGAAGGCCACTGGATTGATCTTGGCAGTAATGGGATAGGGACCAATAAACCTGGGGGACAGCTTAGACGGGCGAGACCATCTAGGAAGGTATTTGGTGGATAACCACACCTTGGAGCCAACCTCCCAATCAGGTACTACCTGCCGGTGCCGGTCGGCTTGCTTCTTGTATGCCTGGAGGCTATCTCTGAGGTTCAACTTAGCTTTGTCTTGGATGCCCTTTATACGGATTAGTACCTCCTCTACCGCCGGAAGTGCAGGTTTGCAGGAAAAATGGGGAATGATGGCTCGGGGATGAAATCCATATGAGCAATAGCAGGGAGACATCTTGCTTGCGGAATGACTGGCATTATTATATGCGAACTCCGCCGTCGGTAACATATCCACCCAGTTGTCTTGTTCCAGATTGGTGTAGCTGCGCAAATATTGTTCCAAGGTGGCGTTTAACCGCTCTGTCTTCCCATTGGTGTGGGGATGATATCCCGATGACAATGCGCGGTGAATATTAAGAGCGGCGCATAAGTACTTCCTGAATTTGGAGACGTATTGGCTCCCTCGGTCTGATACTATCTTATCTGGAAGACCATGGAGTCGAAACACATCTTTAATGAAAACCAATGCCATACCATCGGCAGTTGGTATACCAGGGAGTGGAGAGAAATGAGCCATCTTGGTGAGGGAGTCGATGGACACCATTATGCATGAACATCCTTGAGACAAAGGTAAGTCCACAATGAAATCAGTAGATACATGACTCCACGGACGCTCCGGGATGGAATCTTGTTGCAGCAGACCTATGGGTTTTTTTGTGTTGTTTTTACTCTGACAGCAGACTCTGCAGGACCTGACGTAATGCTTAACATCTTCAGACAAACTTGGCCAGTAAAAGGCTCTACTAATCAAGTCCAAGGTACTCGCCTGTCCCCTATGGCCTGCCGTCTTATGATCATGGCACCAGGACAATATGTCTTTCTGAAGAGGTTTAGATGGTACCCAGATCCTCTGATTCTTCAGGAACAAACCATCCTTTTGAATCATGCCGCGGGGTTCTGGATGTAAGGAGACGGCTTCTTTTATCCGTTGAAACAAGGAGGAGATAGTGGCAACAATGTGGTTCCTGGGAAACAACTTCTCCGGGCAGGATGAGGCAACATGGGAGGAGAAAGACTTCCTGGACAGGGCCTCTGCCAAAGTATTTTGGCTTCCAGGAATATAAGTGATGGTAAAGTCATATTGTGAGAAAAAATGCGCCCATCGGGCTTGTCTGGAATTGATGCACTCCATTGACTGTAGAACTTGTAAATTCTTATGGTCGGTCCGGATTACAAAAGGGTGGCTGCACCCCTGTAGGAGGTGTCTCCAGACTTCACAGGCTCTTTTCATGGCCAGGAGTTCACGTTCAATTACAGAATAATTCCGTTGACTAGTAGTGAGAGTCTTAGACAGATACGCTATTGGGTGTTCCGCGTTTTCATGCTCTTGTAGTAGAACAGCTCCTATAGCTGCGGCAGAGGCATCTGTCTCAACGATAAAAGGTTTGTTTTGGTCCGGCTGGCATAGGATGGGAGCGCTGCAGAAGCTCTTCTTCAAGAGTTGAAAGCTCTCTTCAGCCTGAGGGCTCCAGATGAAAGGCACAGATGTCTTCTTCAACAAGTTGGTAATTGGTAGAACAGTGTTGGAAAAACCTGGCACGAAACGCCTATAAAAATTAGCCAGGCATAGGAATCTCTGAACCTCTTTGACTGAGGAAGGAGCCTGCCAATGGAGAATAGCCTCGACCTTCTTTTGATCCATTTGTACTCCTTGTGGTGAGAGGATAAACCCCAAGTAAGGGACCGAAGATGCCCCAAATACACATTTTTCACGTTTGGCCAATAAATGATGTTTCCTAAGGCGCTCCAGGACCTCTGTGAGATGCAGTAGATGCTCTGACATAGACTGTGAAAAAACAAGTATGTCGTCAAGGTAAACTACCACTGAAATAAACAATAAATCTGAGAATATTTGGTCTATGAACCTTTGAAAAATTGCTGGAGCATTGACCAGTCCGAAGGGCATAACGTAGTATTCGTACAGGCCAAATGGTGTCCTGAAGGCCGTCTTCCATTCATCTCCTGGACTTACTCTGAGTAAGTGATATGCATTGCGCAGATCCAATTTGGAGAAAACTGTCGCTCCCTGTACTGATTCCAAAATGTCAGGAATGAGGGGCATGGGATATCTGTCCTTACAAGTTACCATATTGAGTCCCCTGTAATCGATGCATGGCCTGAGGTCCTTACAATCCCTCTTTGGAATAAAAAACAAGGGAGCACCCGCCGGGGATTTAGAGGGTCTGATGAGACCGTTGCACAAGTTGTCATCCAAATACTTTCGTAATGCGTCCTTTTCAGTCTTGGATAAGGCAAACATTCGGCCAAATGGCACCAGGGCATTGGGTATCAGCTCAATGGAGCAGTCCTCCGGTCTGTAAGGTGGTAATGCCATGGGGGCGGATTCAGCAAACACCATAGGGTATTCTTCCAATACCTTGTCAATAGAATGCACCCCTATACTCGTGGGGAGAACAGTGGGAGATATGTTTACCTCCTGGTAATGTGCTTCTTGAAAGCAGTGTGTCTGGCAATAACTGGAATTAAAATGCAAACTATTAGACTTCCAGTCGACATGGGGATTATGTTGTCGCAGCCAGGTAATCCCCAAGATTAAGGGAAAATGGGCTGCTCGAATGATGTCAAAAGTAATGACTTCTGAATGCTGAAATATAGTTAGAGGAAGGGGTTCGGTAGTTTGAACAATGAGTCCTGAGCTCAAAGGTGTGCCGTCTACTCCTTCTACTTTCTGGCCGTGTCCGCGATCTATCCGTGAAGCACCTACTTTGTCAACCCATAGGGTGTCAGCGAAGTTCCCTGCGGCACCGCAATCCATGAGAGCCAGCATCTGTACCGGGCTGCCATTGATAGTAACCTTAACCGTTATAACCATCAGGCGGGAATCTTCTGAAGGGTTCGAGGAATCAATAGACATAGTAACGTAGGGACTGGAAGACTGCCCGCGATAACCCGTCCCAACTAGGTTCGAGGGTTTGCGTTTTCCGCCGGTTTCTTGGTTAGTTCAGTACAATTATGCACCGTGTGGCGATCCGAGGCACAATAGGCACATAGGCCCTGTTCCCTTCTCCTCCTTCTTTCTTCAGGTGTTAGAGAACGGCGAGTAGTGCCGATTTGCATGGGCTCATCGTGAGGTTTGAGCGCTGTTGAAGGAGGTGAGGAGGTCCTTGAAAAGGAGGTATGCGTATTTCTTCTTTCTAGGCGTCTTTCTTGCATCCTGAACTCTATCTGAAGGGCGGCCGTCATCAGATCCTGCAGGGAAGTAGGCCGAGGAAAATGAGCCATTTCATCTTTTAATTCTTCCCTAAGACCTCGGCGGAACAGAATAAATTGGGACTGCTCAGACCAACCCGTCTCCATGGCCAATCTCTTAAAGGAGGAGATATAAGACAGCACATCAACTTGTCCTTGACGAATGTCCATCAAGTCTTCACCAGCTGCCATTGAGATTTCGGGTCTTTCAAAGGTTTGTTTGACAAAATCGATAAAGGCATCGAAATTCTGTAGGACAGGGTCATTTCCGGTGACTAGAGGGGTGGCCCAAGCAAGAGCGTTCCCTGTCATTTTGGACACCAGGAATCCAACCTTGCCATGATCAGAGGCGTAGGTGCGGGTTCTGAAGGAAAAATACACTCTGCAAGCGTCAAGAAATTCTTTTAGGGTCTTGGGGGAACCATCGTACTTCCCCGAAGACAAAGGCATAGAAGGCAGGTCTGTGTTGGGGGGCTCCCTCACTGCTACCATTTGTTTTAGCAGGTTGTTTTCGGTTTTTATATTTTGCATTTCTAGAGAGAGGCTTTGTACTGAAGCAATTAGTTCCTGCACTTGCTCAGGAGTTGCCATGGTTGTTGTTTGTAGGCGTTGCAAACTGTCAGCACCAACTTCTGATCCAGTTGTAGTACCCTTTTTTATCTCTTCAACCTCCTCACCTGTGGAGTCGAAATCCTCCTCAACTGGGCTGAGCGCTCGATGTGCCGTGTAGTCCTTTTCTTTTTTTCAAGGCTGAGCGTGTCTCCCACAAGAGGAAGCCACAGTGAGAGCGTGTAAATACGCCCTGACCGTGTCCCCCTCTCGGGAGGGACAAAAAGGGGGAAAAAAGCCAGAATAGGCAAAAAACCCCTGGGACCGGCAGGTATCCTGATGGTAGCTGGGCGTGTAAGCAGATGACCAATGGGAGAAGGCAGCAACAGGACCCAGCAGGATATGTAAACGCCAGCAAAACACAGGAAGCGAGAGTAAACAAAACCAAAGGCAGAAAGCCGGGCACGAAGGAGGGAAAGTAGGGAGGAGGGAGAGAACAGAAGGCGGGGACCGGAGAAGGACCGTGAAGAGTAAGAGAGGTGAAAGAGGAAAGGCTCGAGGAGCAAGAGGAAAACAGCGTGTAGCAAGACCGCGGCCGCGAGGAAAAGCAGCTGACCGTGGAAGGTTGCAACGCGCTGGACCCAGGGAGAGGAGTGGTTAAATAACGCTACGGTCACCCTAGCGGAAAAAGACTAGACCGCTTAGTGAACGTAGCGTCAGCGTGACGGAAATCAGGAAGTCCGTAAGCGGCAGCGGGGCCAAAGACGCCAGGTGAGAAAGCGGCGCATGACACTTAACTCATTCTGTGTTTGATCTAAAAGCTCAGATTGATTTTACGCAGCGGCTACACTCTCCTGTTACCTTTCTTCCATAAGTATCATGTGCACATCGTTGTTGTTCTGCGTCATATAAAACTCTGTCAGGGCTTGACGCAACAGACCACTGTCCTGCCACACATCCATATTTATGGGGGTCACTGCTTGCATCATTCTAGATTGCCATGCTTCATGTTTTTGTTCTGCCCATTCCCCTCTAACAATTTGGATAGGAGGTGCTGTCTTGTCATGTTAATGTCCACGGTGTTCATTGTGAAAAGTGTACTGCACCTGGTGGGTTGTCTATGCAAGGGCAAAATCTCCACCCTGCTCCTGCCTAGTTTATGGTTACAATATCTTATTTTAAGACACAGGCCTGATACCTAGGGTGCACGTTTTTGGTGGTGCCTTTACAGTCTAACACAGCTTTGTATCCACTAAAAGTAAAAATACCTCCAATGAGTTAGTCTGCTGTGTTGCACTGTCACGGGTGAAATCTCTTTCACAATCACGGCACAAGCCCCCACTTTATCACAGTTTTTTACAAAGCACACGCCAGCTCCTTCCCCTACAGTGAATGTGGCACACAATAAAACGCTTTTTATTTTTACTATACTACAGATTCTTTTTGAGTAGACCTCCAACCCGTCTCGCACCCAACCTCCACAAACACCCTGTGTCACAATAGACTAGGAACAAGGCCGGTGTGTATTAACAAGATATTTTATTAATGTATTATTCAATGTAAACGAGGGTAATCAAAATACAACAGCCACCAAAATTGTGGCAACACAAATGCAATATCCCATCTAGAGCAACCAGATTGAGATAGACTGTTACACTCACTTCTGTTTTAATGACAAAACAGGAAAATAACAATTCCACACAAAGTGATTTCACCTGCAGTTAAGCACTGCCCACTGCAACACTCACTCCCTAACATCGATTGGGCTTGATTCCTTTGAAAGGAAGGCAGTGGCAAGGAGTAGGAATATAGGGGGGAAATCGGTTTTCGGGTTAATCTGACCACCACAATATGAGAAAGCAGCAAAGAAAGTGAAAATCCGTTTTTTGGAGCAAAATGGAGGAATGTTTTTAAAAAATGATTTCTCACAACTGCTAGGGGACAGAATAGAAGAACATTAAAACTGCTTACACTTAGAAGACAGACACAGTTTTAGAGAATACTAATCAGCACACCAGGGAAAATAGAAATGAAGTTGGAAAATTGTTTTTGGGAGAAAGCAAATACAAAGGGAAAATACAGTGGCAAATGGAAATTTGTTTACAGTGAGGCTTATAATGACAGGTAGGCTCTGGGAAAGAGGATTGGCTCACAAAAATAAAATTGGTTTTGGTTCAGGCTGACAGATGCAAAGAGGAAAGTCACTGGCAAATGAAAATATGTTTAGCTGGGCATAATTTAAACCCTGGGAAACATTAGTTTTTTCAGCTCACAAGAGTATTAATTATTTTGGGGCCACACTTTAATGACTATGACAATTAACAACAACACTGGGAAAAAGATTGGTGGTTTCGAACGCCACCAATCCTGATCCTGTGAAATTCAATGGGGGAATTAATTAATTTACTTACAAAAATACTAAAGATTTACACAGTCAAATGAGGGGATTTCCAATGGGGATATGCTAAGATACACAGGCAAACGAGATTCTTCTATGGGGAGATGGCTGAACTACACTGGCAATTGGGGTTTTCAGTGGGGAAATATTGGATGCACTGCTATAAAATTGAAGTGCCTAGGCAATTTAGGGCTGGGGTTATGGCTACTTACATAGCAAACCCTTGCTTAAGTTTCAGAAAGGCTAGCAGGATCTCAGGACACTCTGGAAAAATAGGGCAGGGGATCTGCTCACTCCACTCTCAAAGATGCTAGGTTTCAGCAGCCTTCTCTCCATCCTCCTTGTTCTGTCTTCCCGGTTGTTGTGTGCCTGTCTGTCCTAGAAAAGTACCCCTAATATAGCAGAAATGACATCACTAATTTTACAATCTAGGGGAAGTACCCTGCCATAGTCCCTGCTGCTAGGATTGGACAGCTACCCTCTCTCTCTTCACCCCCAGTCAAGATTGGTTTAGGGGTTTTGGAGCAACATATGTCTTTTCCCATTTATCACCATCCTTTGTTCTCCTTTCAACTTTTTGGCAAAAACTATGTATGTATCACAACTTCATAATTTTACTAGCAACTGCCATATGAAACATATGTTCTGTTTCAGATGATCATGGGGAATTAGATAAGCCAACCACCAAATCTGTATGATGTACCATGGCCATGTGTTAAATTTTTGTTGTTTTCATAAAATGTACAACAGATATGAATATGTAAATTATCAAGCATATTCCTAATTTCATTTTCCACCTTTTCACCAACTCTCAGATATGTAACCTGTTCAGATCAGCCATAAACCTAGTCTAAATGGCCATTACAGTTCCCAGAGTCACAGGTAGATGCATTTTATACCCCCAGACTACCTGGAAATTACATGAAAAATGGCATGAAAACGAAATTAATCTTCAGTCTGATTGCTGCGCAAAATGCCTAAAAAGGAAATAATCTTTTAAATTAAATGATGAGTGTTTCTGTCAGCAAATGGGGTGGCTGTTTTTTCCCTCACAGCCATCTGTTCCCCTAGCTAAGCCTGTGACCAGAGATTTTTATGAGTCGCTTGGAAGTTAGTGCAACAAGGATTCACACCTTTTAGTCATGATTCAACCAAGTATGGCCTTCTTTTGAAGGGCCTGCTTTCCTGCCAGTAAGTCTGTAGAATAGGGAATTTTGATGCTTTTAGCAGCATCAAATGTTATTGTGGGGTTATTAGGTGGGAGGTGTGACATCCAGCTGGAGTGGAGCTTTTCATTGTGATGTTTTTGCACCCAGCCAGAACAGGTTTTTCCGGAAGTAAGTGTCTCTTCAATCGTCACTGGAGTTTTGTGGGGGAACCAATATATATATTGCTTTGGCCAGCCCAGACATCCTGTTCTGCTTTCCTGTCATTTTTCTGTGAGCAGTGATATCTTTTTACATTGTCGCTTTTTAAAGCCGTTTTTATTTGCAAACACATGTGCAGGCTGGTTTTGCTTGCAATGTTTACAAATCCTGTTTTCCATGTCACAGGATTCTTTGATTCTTCTTTCTTTTGTGAATTAAACTGCTGCTTGTCCATGGATAATGATAGGCAGGCCCCTTTCCCCATGTTTCTTTAATTTTTCATGAACAACAAAAGAAAAAAACAGGCCATTTTTGTTGCAGTGTTTAAATTCCTGACATTCATATGACATGGGTAGCAAAAGGCAGGCTGTTTTTGGTTGCCTTGTTTAAATGGCTGCTATTCATGTGAAAGGGACTTCTGACGGGGCCTTTAAATGCACCCCACACAATCGACCATCTGTGTGCCCTGCCATTCATATCTGGGGGCCTGATTGACTAGAGTTCTCACAACAGGTCCATGCTTGTGATACACCAAGGAAATAGCACATTACAACACCACAAAGGCCACAACCTACTCCCTCTTCCTGTATTTAAAATGTGTAGTTTATGACAAAATCAACATACAGTCACGTACATTACTTTGTATGCAACTCCAATTCTTTACATACAAACATATAATATTGAACAATTTTTCATAAATACTATATTTATGTCTTGTATTGCAACTTGTCTAATGCAAAATATATCCACATGGCTTATACAAATGGCGAAAGTGCAAACGTGTGACTTGGGGTTAGTTAAAGTGCCAAAAATGTGTAACTGCGCAAAGCACAGTACAATATGAAAAAGATGTTTCTTCATGTACACAAGTGATGCTGTCATGAAGGTTGTAGTAGTCTCAAGACAAATCAAATGTAATTCATAGAGTATAGAATGTGAGGTGTTCATGAAGTAGGGAACATTATTTCTAATTTTGCAAACTCTCTAAATGTTGATTATCTCTGTTGTGTCTAGTAGTATACAATGATACCTTTCCTCATCAAACAAGCCTTGACAGCTTTCCATGACCCTTTAGGGCGGGATATCCGGTCCGTATGAAGTCATATCCTGGGCGTGGCCCCCTGGGGCTTCCCCCGGAAGTTCTGCCTGGGCAAAATCCTGTCCCGGAAGTGATGTAGATGTGTTTAACAGGCCCCGGGTCCTTAGCGGGGGTGTCCCACCGGATGTGACATCATGGGGGCTATCGGGAAGGCCCCCCCAAGGGTTGGGGCCCCAAGGGGACTTCCTCCGGATGCCCCCCAAAGAACCGGAAGTGTGGAGCGGGGTTTTGAAGTGTGGGGCGTGGCGTGCAGGGTGTATATATACAGATACGTATTGGAGGATGTACAAGCCGTTCCTGAAGCCTTGGAAAAAAAAAAACGAAAACTCAAAAGACCTCAATACCAGGAATTATGAAGCGCTACAGCTACTACTCTAAGGACAATACAGCTGCTGAGGATTTGAAAACCCTTCAAAAATATTACAGCCGTGAAAGTCTGCCGGCACTGGCGCTATCCGTCGATGGGGGTCCTGATGACGCAGCGGCTATGGGTACATTATGTGAGCATTTTGATATGTTGAATCTTGGGAGTGGGAAACAGCTGGGTGTCATCGACTCCGGTGTGGATGACGCCTACACCGATGCAGACTATGTGGATATGGATGAGGCTGTTAAGGCTCTGGAGGAGACCCCGTATGAAGATCTGAATGTTTTAGAGCAACTGTTTCCAGAGGCTGCAATAACCTCGACGGTAGACACAGCATCTGATGAAAACAAGCTGTTTATGGACGTTACTAGCTCCTCTATGCTGGAAGATGTTGGTTCTGAAACATTGGCTATGGTAAGTAATGAAGTATGACGATGTGGGTGTTTGTGTGTGTGAGAAAAAACCTGTGAAAACACATGCTCAAGAGCTAAACTTCTTTCTTTTTTGAATTGCAGAAAACGCCAGATAACCATAACGGAACTGTGGACCTGAACAACTCGTTTAACGCCGTCAATTATTATTGCGTGTGCTGTTCAAAAAGGACCGAAAGTTCAGCATTCCCAGTCGGTGATAAGTGTAAGAAATGCGATACTTTGAAACGTTTTGAAAGTTCTGATGAGGAAGAAGATGATAATATAACCCTTTTGGAGACTGTAACGGCTCAAGCGTTTGCGGCGGCTGTTGTGAAAACGTGTTTGAAGCGGGACTATTACCGATGGTGTGAAGGGCATAAATACGGATACCCGCAACAGGATGCTCATGATTGTTTACTCCCGAATTATCAATCTGTAGCAATACGGGTGATATGTCAAATGTTGAAGTCATATAACGTTTTTCAGATGCTTAAAAGGGTTTATAAAACCATGGGTATGCGTGTACATGCGAGTGTGGGGGGCCTGCTAACAAAAACAATCTTGGAAATTCAAACGTGTCGCAAGCCTGAGAAAAAAATGAAATCTTTATGCCTGGCAGGCCCCGTGATTTTTAGAAACCATATAACCCGTTTAATACAGAGAGACTTTTCTAACCTGTACAGGCTGAGGAGTAACCCGCAGAGGGGTCCGGTGCCGCAAAAGCTTGTTTTTTAAAAAGATGAAAACACAATAATACTGCTCCTTATATGTGTACCGTTGTTTCTAGGGTAACGTTTCTGGAGGAAAAACTGGACGTGTGGAGAGCTATCTGATGCCTGTACGGCTGTGTGGGGAAAAACCTTTATACGCTATGCGGAAGGCGAGAATAGCGGTAAACACCCCACCACGGCTGTGGCGTTTTGATGTACCGAGATTTCAAGATGCACGGATGTGTCAAAGTGTAATTTGTAGCACCATCAAGATGTCGGCGTGTGATGAATACGGTTCTGTATTCCGATACAACTGGGGTTCTTTATACATGGGCCCTAGAACCGTTTTGAGGCACCACATGGCTGAAATGTATGCAAGATTCCTACGCCTTAAAGGTCTTGTTTTACAGGCCTCTGAACTATCTGAACTATTAAATGCTACAAGTGTCTGGTGTCTACAGAGTTACAGGCGGGGTAACCACGTTGATGTGTATAGCCTGTTATATGTTGCGACCAATAAAATATCAGGGGTGGTAACTGTTCGACACCCCGTACATGTATACCAAACAGTATAAAGAAAAATTAAATAAAACGCCATACACCAACCCTGCTTCTGCTTATTTTTTTGTAGTGCATCAATGGCTAACAACACACGTTCAAGATTGCATGAATGCTACTATGATAAATCTGGTGTTGGGAGTTATGGGGGTGTTGATGCGCTTTATCGAAATTACAGCGTGATAAACACCCCATCACGCGTGGAGCTATTAAGACATGGCTATCCGGCCAGGAGACGTATACCCTTCATAAAAATGCTAGAAAACGTTTTAAAAGAAGAATGACCATTGTCGCGTCGGCAGGTATGCAGTGGCAGGAAGACCTGGCGGATGTTTCTAACCTTGAAAAGCAGAACGATGGTGCGCGGTACATTCTGACGGTGATAGATGTATTATCAAAATATGCATTTGCAGAGGCCTTGCGGGATAAGACTGGTTCAAGAGTGGCGGCGGCCTTCAAACATATCTTCAGCAAGGGTCGCGTAACTGTAAAATTACAAACTGATGCCGGTAACGAATTTCTGAATAGGCCCCTGCAAAACCTTCTAAAGCACCACGGCGTGCATCATTTTATAACCCACACGGAAGTTAAAGCGGCGGTTGTTGAACGTTTTAATAGAACCCTAAAATCTAAACTATGGAGATATTTCACAGCCTATAATACACAACGCTATGTGGATATATTACAGACGTTTATCGATGTGTATAATGACAGCTACCACCGGTCTATTAAAATGCCTCCCCGGGCTGTAACCTCTGAAAACTCATTATCAGCGTGGCGAAACCTGTATGCTGGACGGCTAATGGAGAAGATCAAGAAAGCATCCTTTCGCGTAGGGGACCACGTCCGAGTATCCAAGTTAAAAGGTTTCTTTACAAAAGGCTACCAACAGTCCTTTACTGACGAAATTTTCATAGTGGCAAAAGCATCTGTGAAAGAGGGGGCATACATATATCAGCTGAATGATTATGCTGGTGAAGTTGTAAGCGGTAATTTCTACACAGAGGAGTTACAAAAGGTGATCGACAATCCCCAGCTACTTTATAGGGTTGAGAAAATTATTCAGAGTAAAGGTAAGGGGTCTAAGAAACAGCACCTGGTAAAATGGCACGGATGGCCTGAGAAATTCAACAGTTGGGTCAACGCGGCCTTTCTAGAGGATCTAAAAAGCAGAGACGATGCCTGAGAAGAAGAAGAAGATGGAAAACACCGGCTTTTATATCACCTTGCCCAGTAACGCCTCTTTAGATATATTCCCCAAAAACGAAATATCGGATTATTCTGTTAAACTGGCTAAACCCGTTAATTTACAAGGTCCGTGGGAAGCGGGGTTGATGGAGATTCAGTACCCCCATACCTGGGACACCCTGGAAAAAAAAGAGATTCCTGGTATACCATCAGACGTGGAGAACCTGCTGAATTGATAAATGTGGGTTTTCCTCACGGCTTCTACCCCTCTGAAAACTCATTATCAGCGTGGCGAAACCTGTATGCTGGACGGCTATCGGAGACGATCAAGAAAGCATCCTTTCGCGTAGAGGACCACGTCCGAGTATCCAAGTTAAAAGGTGTCTTTACAAAAGGCTACCAACAGTCCTTTACTGACGAAATTTTCATAGTGGCAAAAGCATCGGTGAAAGAGGGGGTATACATATATCAGCTGAATGATTATGCTGGTGAAGTTGTAAGTGGTAATTTCTACACAGTGGAGTTACAAAAGGTGATTGACGATCCCCAGCGTCTTTATAGGGTTGAGAAAATTATTCAGAGTAAAGGTAAAGGGTCTAAGAAACAGCACCTGGTAAAATGGCACGGATGGCCTGAGAAATTCAACAGTTGGGTCAACGCGGCCTCTCTAGAGGATCTAAAAAGCAGAGACGATCCCTGAGAAGAAGAAGAAGATGGAAAACACCGGCTTTTATATCACCTTGCCCAGTAACGCCTCTTTAGATATATTCCCCAAAAACGAAATATCGGATTATTCTGTTAAACTGGCTAAACCCGTTAATTTACAAGGTCCGTGGGAAGCGGGGTTGATGGAGATTCAGTACCCCCATACCTGGGACACCCTGGACAAAAGAGATTCCGGGTATACCATCAGACGTGGAGAACCTGCTGAATTGATAAATGTGGGTTTTCCTCACGGCTTCTACCCCACAATACAGGCGCTGCTAGATACTATCAACAAATCAATCGCGAGTCTCGAGCGCAATGCAGATATACACCTGTTTCTAAATAACTCACGCCGTAAAGTATTTGTAAGATCACCCGATCTTACCGTGGAGTTTATATGTAGCGGGAAACTCTCGATGGTGTTGGGGAACGTTCAGCATATAAAAAATAATACTAAAAATACGGACAAAACACGTGCAGATATTAATGGTGGATTTTACAGCCTCATGATCTACAGCGATATAGTAGAATACCAAAGGGTTGGTGACTCATACGCCCCCCTGATGCGGACCGCACAAGTCAAGGGCGAAAATAACGGCATTGTTAATATACAATACATGAAGCCTGATTATATTCCTGTTTCTAAGTGTCATTTTGATACCATCAACATCCAGATAAGGGACGATCAGGGAGATCTGGTCTCATTTAAATACGGGAAGGTCCTGGTGAAACTACACCTGTGCCCTAGATGCGAGAGAGACAATTAGAACATGGTAATCATGAAGAATTACGGGGAGCCGCACGCTTATAGGGATAATTACCGCAGACAGGCCGGTTATGGAAATCAGCCCTACTTCCAAGGTGCGCCTGTGATGTATGGTGAGGGGCTAGGAAGTATTTTTAGAAGTCTTTTTCGGAGAGCCATGCCCTTCCTGCGCAAAGGGTTTGAATTAGCCAAGCCCATATGAAAACAGCTGCTACAAACATTGCTAAGGATGTGGTGTCTACTGCAATAACCTCCATCGCAAATCGTTTCAACCAACCATCACAAGAGGGCTCTGATCTGGTTTACCTGGGTAAAAGCCCTGCAAAAAGAAAAAGGCGAGCTTCGCGCCGACGGGGGCCTCCGAAGCCGAATAAAAAACGAAGAACAACCACCAAAGCCGCTCAGAAGAGAAAGCGCACGTCAAAGAACAGACGGGTCAAGCGAAATAAAAACAGACCCGGCATCAATATTTTCTAAAAGATGGCCTTTATCCACTGTGCCTCGGAGGAATGTGTGAAATCGGAACTAGATCTGTTTGTCGTGCCCCCGACACAGACAAGCATCGAAAACAGTTTTTTCATGGAAGTTGCGCCCCTAGCGGCACTATCACCATTAGCCCCATCGAGTTTTACATATCGGGCTCAACAGAGACGTACCTGGATTTGAATGACACCTTGCTCTACCTAACTTGCAGAATACCAAAAGAGGATGGGACGGCTATCGGTGCAGCGGCGAAGGTGGCCACGATTGCCTATCCGGTGGCCACCCTTTTCAACCAGGTGGACATCACTCTAGGTGATCGCATGATTACACAGAGCGACAATATGTATGCCTATAGAGCGTATATTGAAAGCATTCTGAACTACAGCAATGACACTTTGGACACCCAGCTGACTGCAGGGCTTTTTTATAAGGACACGGCGGGGCATATGGAGGATTATGCTCTAAATGGAAACAACAAGGGCTTTAAAAAGAGATCAGCGTATGCGACAGGTAGCAGAAACTTTGATTTACTAGGGCGTCTACACTCGGATCTGTTTTTCCAGGAGAAGCTGATGGTGAATGGTGTTGATCTGAAAATTAAACTCTTGCGAAATAAAGATGCTTTCTGTTTGAACAGTGATGATGCCGAAGCCTACAAACTGGTAATAATATCAGCGGGTTTATTCATTAAAAGGGTCAACATGTCACTGACGGTCAGACTCGCGCATGCTGATGCTCTACAAGTATCTAACTTGAAATACCCTGTGGAGAGGACTTGAAAATCTTCAGTGTACCAGCGGGCAGCCGTGTCGCCAGTCAAGATAACTTATTCTTGGGACAGCTACCTAAAATAATCGTTATTGGCTTTGTGGATAACACCGCTTTTTCAGGGGATTACGCAAGCAATCCTTTTAATTTTAAACATTACAACATTAACTACGCCGCCCTTTTTAAGGATGGGGTCGTCATCCCCGCCAAAGCCTACAGCCCTAGTGTTCAACAGAAAAATACAATTAGGGAGTATCTGGGACTAGTCTCCATCAGCGGCAAGCACATGCGCGATAAAGGATTTGTGATACCACGTGACGACTATGATGGTGGCTACACCTTGCTGGCTTTTGATTTGAGACCCAATAATGCATCATCAGGACATTATAATCTGATTAGGAATGGTAATTTACGACTTGAGGTCCGGTTTGCTGCAAATTTACCAAGTACTGTGAATCTCATTATTATGGCCCTATTTGACTCTGTCATAGAACTCAACAACCAGCGACAGGTGCTGTACGATATGTAATGGATACCTACCAGATCATGCGTTTCCTGCGAAAAGACAAACATGCTGTGAAAACATTTCGAGGTGTGTATTCGTGTGATAACATTCCACGGGGTATACCGGGGAAGCTGCCCATCAGCTTTGTTGTGAACACCGACCCCCAGCATCAAGAAGGAACACATTGGATAGCAATGTTTATAGACGCTGTTGCAATAACTGTTTTTGATAGTCTGGGGTGTTTCCCAAGCCACCCTATATATGACGGCGATCTACTGGACTATGTTAAACATATAGCACCCATAGTACATTATAATAGAGCACAGGTGCAGCATTCTGAAGCCGTGACATGTGGGCAGCATACTTGCTACTTTGTATCTAAAATGTCTGAGAAACAGTCACTGCGGGCTGTTATGCAAACTTACTCTCTTGATCTCAGGCAGAATGATCGGATGGTGACGGCTTTTGTGATCAAACGTAAATATCGCCGGCCACCTGTATATAGTTTTTGCCAGAAATGTAAGTGTGTTAATAATCAGTAGATATGTGTACAGGGCTAAAAAAAAACATCTTGTACTTTTAAACAACCGTCGCCTTCTTACTTGTGTCATGTTTAATATTTTTTTTTTTTTAAACAAACAAAATGTTGTACTAGCCATGCTTGAAATAATTAGACGCAAAACGTATGGTTGGTATAAATAATAATGTTCTTTTATTACAAACAGAACCTTTGTTTATACAGGCTGTAGTGGGTATAGTTATAAAGACATTTACATAAACACGTATTTTATTACAAACAGCTCATTTGTTTAATCAACAGGTGTGCGTATACTTATAAAAAACAGATACATAAACCATATACACATACATATGACAAAGGTTAAAAACTGTTCTTAAAATTAAGAGAAAACACAGTTACACACTAAACCAGGCCTCGCGTTTGGGTTTATTTTTCTTTCTTCTTCTCTTTACGGAAATATCTAGGGACTCAACATCCTCGGACGTGGTTTTAACACCAGTGTCTTTCAATGTCTCAAGCAGCTTGCGATGCCCCATGTTTCCCACTAAAGTGGCAGGAATGTTTAAGTCCGCAGCAGATTGCATGAACAGATCCCAGGCTCTAGGCTTTTTGTGTCTTCCAAAGGCCTGTGGGTTGGTAATGCTGCGAACTAAATCATGGACATTTGAACCTTTGACAGGCGTACCTTTATATACAAACTCCCCCTTTGCGTTCCAGGATACCAGCCCCTGCTCACCGGTCATCTTGTTCAACAATAATTCTGCATTCTTACGATAACGGGGGTTAATGGTATTCAGGATTTCAGAGACCAGGGGATCAGAAACGGGGTGTCCGGGATTTGTGTTGCTGAGACTCGTAGGCTCTTCAGGGGGCATGTACAATGTTAGTTTGTTCTTCTCATTGGTGGCTTGTCTAAAATGTGTTAAGTATTTCTGGAGAATCGCGGAATAGAGGGTAACCTTGTCGTAGTCTGATAAATCATGCCGACGTAGGACATCTTGCATTTCAGAATCGATCCGGAGGGTTGCTGATTTTCGAATATCAGGCTCTTCCCTGTTATGGGTGCTCAGACCATCCAGCTGACAATTGTCAACCAGATACATCTTCTGACTGTGCTCCATTAACCGCCCCCTAGAAGCCTGGTGATCAGAGGCAATGCAAGGCCTAGGAGTGCTCCTATGAAACCTCCAGATTGTTTTAAAAGCTTTCTTTTAACTTTTATGGAGGCCCGCTTGTTACCCAGCTTCTTGAGGATTAGCTTCTTCTTTTTTAAGACACCTAGTTGACGACCGGATAGCGGTACGTTCCCCCTGACGGTATTGAAGGCAATCTCAGCTATAGCCGATACTAGATCATCAGAAGCCGAGCACAGAATGGCCCTGCGTTGCTGGGGCGGTGCCGTTACTAGCATTTTAAGGAGAGCGTAGTTCCGGCGTATACGTGCCGTCATGATGGTCGGTCGCTGGTACTAATGAGGTCTGTTTTGCACCTCACCGGGTTTTTCTAGAGGGCTTCTGTATGTAGACGACCGGTATATCCGGATGGAAAATACCCGTGCGCAGTCGGTAGTCCTCTAAGGTGTTTGTCTTTAAATCCACCAATAAGTAGCCATAAGGTTTACGGGTAGCGTCTTCAAAGGCCTCCATGAAAAATCGGCTGTTACCCGGATACATCTGGCGTGCTAGAACCGAGAGTTGTTGTTTATCTCTGGGGTTCTTAAACAGAATGATATAACTGGCGTTTAGAGTTATCGAGCGGTTGCCCTTGCCCTTGTAGAATAAATTCTGTACAATGTAGCAGATACTAAGGCTCCTATGATGTGAGTATTGGGTAAAAGCCTTTTCCAATTCGGGGCTCTGACCGCCCTCCATCATGAGATCATCTACGATAATCATGTTAATAAGGTTTGGTGGTAGCAACCGATCATCATTCAGAGTCTCTGGTAACCCCTCCACAAACTTCAGATGCGGTATTTTAGAGGCCAGTTCGTTATACAAGTTCTGCCAGCACGAATAAAACCAGATGACATTATCAGGTGGGGCCACATGGTGGTGCGGGCATTTTCTAGGAGCTGTTTGATAAAATAACTTTTACCGCAGCTGGAAGGACCCGCTAACACGAATGAAAAAGGGGTGTTGAAGGCACGTGTCCATCATACACGATGCTTCCTTTTCAGTAACCGTAGGGTAATGTTTTGTAGTCGTTTGTGAGCACCCTTTTATCAAACACCACCCTCAAAGTCTTCTGCAGTGTCTGGGTGCTGATCTCTCAGCGTTTTTTCTCCCGCACTATGGATGGCTGCTGCACCACAATAGATTTGATGGTGTTTTCTAAAGTGTACTCACGCACCAGCTCTTTCAAACTGTCAAAATTGATCTTCAAGCTGTTGCTGACGTTCAAAGTGATGCCTTTTACTTTCATACAGACCGCCCCTGAGGATGTGCGATAGGAATATGTTTTGGGACCTGCAGAAACAAATTCTATAATGTGCTCACCAGGAGCTAATTCACTTGTTAGATTACCCAGATAATCACCCAGTGGGGGATTCTCCTGGCCGGGGGCGCTAACAAAAATAACCGAATCGGTGTCGTGGTACAGACACCTCTCCTGGAGAGCATCCATGACTGTATAAAGTTCCAGACGGGCATGAGCGGTTGTGAAACAGGCGATGAATATGTTTATATTGTTGGAACACGTAGGGTACTCCTCAGCGTATTTCCAACAGAGGCATGCCGTTTCCTCATCTATAAACTGCAGGCTTGAAATGTCATAACCTGCGTCAAAAAGATAGGCTGTCAACTTATCAGGGTCGGTTATAATAGATGTGTTTGGTAAATTTGTTCTCTGAGCAAATTTACCCCATAAGGAATTTAAGCACAGCTTGGCTAGCTGCCGTCTGGAAGGGTTATTCTCGATGAATTCTGGTCTTAAACGGATACCCTGATGTGTGTAATAGTCATCTATGTACTTCTGGCGGGCTGCGGGGTCATCACAGCCCTCAGTGTATCCTGAAGCTTCTTGTTTGCTCCGCAGGAACATACGAATGTACTCGCAAAAGAGTTCTACCGTAATGTTCTCAAAGTGCCATATTTCATGGATCTTCCCCAGACGGTACCCTTTCTGCAAGGCTACTTCTAACTCGACGGTACACCAGGTACCCGTGATCGAGCGTTCCTCATCGCTATGTGTGCATTTTTCAGTCTGTTTTGACTCTGCACAAGCCATGCACAATGGGAACATGAGCTTACCAGAAATCCTCTGAGGGAGGACCAGAAAATAAAGCTTCTTAGGGGGGTACACCTGGAATTTGATCAGTCCAAAATACTGCTTAATATCCCCAAAATGTTCATAGATGATCCGTGGGTGCCCTAAAGGATAGGGTTTTTGAATGATTGATAAAGGGGTAGAGGCTGGTGAAGTCTAAGTAGTGTATCTTCTCACTATGGGCTGTTTCGTGGTAGAGCTTGATGGCATTAGTCCTACCTCCAAAAAGAGCGTCACACGGTTCTAGGGGTTCTGGTAAATTCTTATGCTTGAGAAAAATCTTTAAATCAGAATCTTTTTTCAACATTTCGGTCCACTCATGCTTCCAAAGCTTAATAACGCGCAGACCCCTGGTCTCAAGAAAATTCTTTTTTAAAAGAGTTCTCCTGTAAAGATGATCATACGTACACGCCGTCAGGGTGTTATAGTCATCTTTCTTATAACATTGTGGACACCCGTGATAAAAACACCCATTAAACTCATAGGCCATCTGCACACCGTTTAAAGACGCATAGCCGTCTAGAAAATAGGGTCCAATCTTTTTCTCTCCTCCGCGCAGGGCATGTTGTATAGGTGTCTTGATCTGTTCAGACATATACATAAGCCACTGGATGGACGGTGTGGAAAATCGTTTCTGGCGGCCGTGATACATGTCTGGGGGTATGAGGGCTATTGTTTCAGACTTTAGAAACAGTTGCTTGTATATATGCATACACATGCTAGCCAGGGTGATGAATGTAAAGGGATCTACATATGTAGCAAAATGTATCTTCATCTCGGGGTTTTCAGGATCATCCATAGTGTGGACCTGTCGGTTCATGTCTATGATGCCGTCTCGAAAACTGTTGCAGGCTGTTCTCAAAATATTGACGTCTTCACGACAATAGGTTTTTAGTTCTCTCTTAAAATCAAAAACCTGTGTTCGGGCCTCCGTATACCATTTAAGAAACGCCTCCTTGTCATCAGGCATCATGTATTCCGACCCATAACACTCCATAGGGGGGATGGCTCCCACATAGCTCTGATTCTGTACCGTATTAAAGAAATGGGGGAAATACCCTTTGGACCCAGGGAAGCCAAAAGCCTTAGGCAGTTTGCTTAATTTCATGGGTAGAAAATTCAAACTGTCGATAAAGCGGATTTTAAGGTCAGGCACAGCGAGGAGTTTCAACTTTGCACCCTGAGTTATCAGCTTGACGTCGACTCTCTCTTTAATCAGTTGTTGTATTATGAAGAAGCCATCGTAGCCCTGACTGTTGTGTGCCAAAAAGCTATACCCGTGGAATTTTTTTGTCAGAAATGTTGTAATGAAGCGGCTGACGCAGTCAATTCTAGCGAATGACCAACTGTCGTCACGAGTCAGATGCCTGGCATAGATATAGTTGGGTATGTGTATGCCGGTCTCCTGCATGCACTCCATATCAAAGATTGTGTAATTCTCGGTTTTGGCTATTTCTTTCGGGTGTGTCATATAACACTGGTGTTCATCCACGGAGACCACTTCTACATCACAGCGGGGACATATCTGACCCTTACATTCATGATTGGCCTTTATATAACGGCCACAGGAACTGCAGTCTGTTTTAAGATGACATACGACTGTACCTTGAGCCGCCTTTTCAACGTGTTGTTGAAGACAGTCTTTGGATCGGGCAAATGTTTTACACCGGGGACATTTAAAGCCTGATGCACTGGTCAACATGCAACCCTCTCTCTGACACATGTTACAGTGTAAGTGGCACCTGTGAGAGGTTTTATTGCTGTATATGTGACAACAATGCGGGCATAAATTGCGAGCCCCTAGGAAACTCTGAAGGTTTAAGATTCCATAATAGTGCTGCTCGTGGTGTAAAATATATATAGTGTTCTTATTCACATTGTCACCTGCCGGGAAGTATTTCCAAACCCTGTCCTCATTATACAGGATTTTGATAGGCACACCAAAGTGATCCTCAAATAAACGCAGATCATTAAAACCAACCATAACATCAGGCGGTATGCCCAATACGCTGTGAACCTCCATAGCTCTTGCCTGAATGTATCCATCCGTAACGGTTCTAGGCTCTAGCAGGCCTATAATGCTTGCAGCGATACATATGTTCAGGTCCCCGTAATTAAAATCCAAGAGCCAGCGTTTCTTCTTGGAAACCACCATACTGTAAAGGGTTTTCTTCAGGGGTCTGTACACACCACCCTCTCTAGCCCTGACAACCACCGACACGAGCCTTAAGAGCTCGGTTACGACCAGTTCCGCCTTACTTTGTAGTAGTTTTCCAATGTTTTCTAGAAACTACAAAACATCAAAGGTCTGCCGAAACGATCGCCTGGTGAAAAGAGGCCTGTTTAAAAGAGTGCTGTCTAGGCGTATCTGGACAAAATCGTTAGGCCCAACCGTTTCAAGAATCTGAGAGATGAGCCTTTCAGTAGTTTCTGTGATCACTAAGAGACCTTGACCGGTTGATCTTAACCTATACAGATTTATAAAGCGGAACACCTCATAGTGTTCAATGCTTCGAAACTTTGGTAGATCTCGCTGGTATGTGCCCATACTCTGCAAGAAAACCGTGTCAGTTTCATCTGGAGGGGGTGTGTTTTGGGGTTGAGCCTCTAAATCTTTAAGGGCTCGCTGCATGATTATCATTTTAGCTTTTCTCAGGCGTTTGAGAAACATTTTCCGCTGCCTGAGGGTTTGAAGCCATTTTAAACGGCGTGCCGGTAAATCTTTTAAAGAGATACCTCGTTTTTTAACAAGGTTTGAGGGGGTGTTTATGTTTTCCAACACTGGCCGCAGTGTTTCGGGTGCAGCATTTAAGCAGGACTCGGATGTACCCATCCCAGGGTCCACCCCTGTGCTTAAAGGCTCTGGGGGTTCTGCAAAACCAGGCCGGGGCGGTATATGCTTTTGTAGCGCCCATTTCTTTTCAAGTTTGTTTTTAAGAGTTGGTGGTGTGTTCTTTTTCATCCTTTTTTTAGCTATGGTGTTCACCCTGTTTTTAGAATCCCTAGCGAAAAGGGCTTGTTTGGCCTTAGACATGCGCTTATGCATGTCTACTAGATGTTTTTTACCAAACAGATGTCTCAAGCACCAGGCCTGGCGTCATAATCTAGAGCTGTTATGCGGGCCTGATAAGTGTTTTTCCTTTCGCAGTTTTTTTAAACCGTGAGCCCGAAATAACTCTTTTACAACGTGTCCCTTTTTCGAAGCACGTATATTTACAAAACTGTTGGCTGTGTTGAGATTCACAGGCGCTGGGTTATTTAAGGGTTGTATATTCGAATCTATACAATAAATGACGGGTATGCGTCTTTGTTGGTTTATACCGTTGGGCCCCCTGTAGGACAGATCAAGGCGTTTTGGGGAATATCCTGTTTCACGGATGACGGATGCATATCCGCAGTTTTGAAACCGTATTTTTATGGGGGAATCTGAAATTATTATAATAGGCGTCGCCTCTAGGACGGCCCTGGTGTTAGGTTGAACACCCCCACCTTCTAGAGCTTCAGAAGTCCTAATAGATCTCTCGGTGTTAGGGACCGTAGGTGTGTATGCCTGGGGTGGTGTTATATCTCTACAGCCCGGGGGCCACAAGAGCTGATGAAGGCAGGGTGCTTCCTTTTTAATGACGGGTTCGCCGCGGGTGTTGGGTATCTGGCATGGGTCCTGGGGGTGGCATCAGATGTTGATGGTCCAGTGGTCTGGGGATCTGAGGAGGGTCGTGATGCCGTTGGTCCTACAATGGGTGTATCTGCAATAAAAACCAAAAAAAACAGTTACCACCAGGTTCTACATCAAAGAGTCGCATGGCAGACCTATGCTTCAAATACCAAAGAGTCGCATGGCAGACCTATGCTTCAAATACCAAAGAGTCGCATGGCAGACCTATGCTTCCAATACCAAAGAGTCGCATGGCAGACCTATGCTTCAAATACCAAAGAGTCGCATGGCAGACCTATGCTTCCAATACCAAAGAGTCGCATGGCAGACCTATGCTTCAAATACCAAAGAGTCGCATGGCAGACCTATGCTTCCAATACCAAAGAGTCGCATGGCAGACCTATGCTTCAAATACCAAAGAGTCGCATGGCAGACCTATGTTGCAAATACCAAAGAGTCGCATGGCAGACATATGCTTCAAATACCAAAGAGTCGCATGGCAGACGTATGCTTCAAATATCAAAGAGTCGCATGGCAGACCTATGCTTCCAATACCAAAGAGTCGCATGGCAGACATATGCTTCAAATACCAAAGAGTCGCATGGCAGACGTATGCTTCAAATATCAAAGAGTCGCATGGCAGACCTATGCTTCCAATACCAAAGAGTCGCATGGCAGACCTATGCTTCCAATACCAAAGAGTCGCATGGCAGACCTATGCTTCCAATACCAAAGAGTCGCATGGCAGACCTATGCTTCCAATACCAAAGAGTCGCATGGCAGACCTATGCTTCAAATACCAAAGAGTCGCATGGCAGACCTATGCTTCCAATACCAAAGAGTCGCATGGCAGACCTATGCTTCAAATACCAAAGAGTCGCATGGCAGACCTATGCTTCCAATACCAAAGAGTCGCATGGCAGACCTATGCTTCAAATACCAAAGAGTCGCATGGCAGACCTATGTTGCAAATACCAAAGAGTCGCATGGCAGACATATGCTTCAAATACCAAAGAGTCGCATGGCAGACGTATGCTTCAAATATCAAAGAGTCGCATGGCAGACCTATGCTTCCAATACCAAAGAGTCGCATGGCAGACATATGCTTCAAATACCAAAGAGTCGCATGGCAGACGTATGCTTCAAATATCAAAGAGTCGCATGGCAGACCTATGCTTCCAATACCAAAGAGTCGCATTGCAGACCTATGCTTCCAATACCAAAGAGTCGCATGGCAGACCTATGCTTCCAATACCAAAGAGTCGCATGGCAGACATATGCTTCAAATACCAAAGAGTCGCATGGCAGACGTATGCTTCAAATACCAAAGAGTCGCATGGCAGACCTATGCTTCCAATACCAAAGAGTCGCATTGCAGACCTATGCTTCCAATACCAAAGAGTCGCATGGCAGACCTATGCTTCCAATACCAAAGAGTCGCATGGCAGACCTATGCTTCCAATACCAAAGAGTCGCATGGCAGACCTATGCTTCCAATACCAAAGAGTCGCATGGCAGACCTATGCTTCAAATACAAAAAGTCGCATGGCAGACCTATGCTTCAAATACCAAAGAGTCGCATGGCAGACCTATGCTTCAAATACCAAAGAGTCGCATGGCAGACCTATGCTTCAAAAACCAAAGAGTCGCATGGCAGACCTATGCTTCCAATACCAAAGAGTCGCATGGCAGACCTATGCTTCCAATACCAAAGAGTCGCATGGCAGACCTATGCTTCCAATACCAAAGAGTTGCATGGCAGACCTATGCTTCAAATACCAAAGAGTCGCATGGCAGACCTATGCTTCCAATACCAAAGAGTCGCATGGCAGACCTATGCTTCCAATACCAAAGAGTCGCATGGCAGACCTATGCTTCATATACCAAAGAGTCGCATGGCAGACCTATGCTTCAAATACCAAAGAGTCGCATGGCAGACCTATGCTTCAAATACCAAAGAGTCGCATGGCAGACCTATGCTTCAAATACCAAAGAGTCGCATGGCAGACCTATGCTTCCAATACCAAAGAGTCGCATGGCAGACCTATGCTTCCAATACCAAAGAGTCGCATGGCAGACCTATGCTTCAAATACCAAAAAGTCGCATGGCAGACCTATGCTTCAAATACCAAAGAGTCGCATGGCAGACCTATGCTTCAAATACCAAAGAGTCGCATGGCAGACCTATGCTTCCAATACCAAAGAGTCGCATGGCAGACCTATGCTTCCAATACCAAAGAGTCGCATGGCAGACCTATGCTTCAAATACCAAAAAGTCGCATGGCAGACCTATGCTTCAAATACCAAAGAGTCGCATGGCAGACCTATGCTTCCAATACCAAAGAGTCGCATGGCAGACCTATGCTTCAAATACCAAAGAGTCGCATGGCAGACCTATGCTTCCAATACCAAAGAGTCGCATGGCAGACCTATGCTTCAAATACCAAAGAGTCGCATGGCAGACCTATGTTGCAAATACCAAAGAGTCGCATGGCAGACGTATGCTTCAAATACCAAAGAGTCGCATGGCAGACGTATGCTTCAAATATCAAAGAGTCGCATGGCAGACCTATGCTTCCAATACCAAAGAGTCGCATGGCAGACCTATGCTTCAAATACCAAAGAGTCGCATGGCAGACGTATGCTTCAAATATCAAAGAGTCGCATGGCAGACCTATGCTTCCAATACCAAAGAGTCGCATGGCAGACCTATGCTTCCAATACCAAAGAGTCGCATGGCAGACCTATGCTTCCAATACCAAAGAGTCGCATGGCAGACCTATGCTTCAAATACCAGAAAGTCGCATGGCAGACCTATGCTTCAAATACCAAAGAGTCGCATGGCAGACCTATGCTTCAAATACCAAAGAGTCGCATGGCAGACCTATGCTTCCAATACCAAAGAGTCGCATGGCAGACCTATGCTTCCAATACCAAAGAGTCGCATGGCAGACCTATGCTTCAAATACCAAAGAGTCGCATGGCAGACCTATGCTTCCAATACCAAAGAGTCGCATTGCAGACCTATGCTTCCAATACCAAAGAGTCGCATGGCAGACCTATGCTTCCAATACCAAAGAGTCACATGGCAGACCTATGCTTCCAATACCAAAGAGTCGCATGGCAGACCTATGCTTCCAATACCAAAGAGTCGCATGGCAGACCTATGCTTCAAATACCAAAGAGTCGCATGGCAGACCTATGCTTCCAATACCAAAGAGTCGCATGGCAGACCTATGCTTCAAATACCAAAGAGTCGCATGGCAGACCTATGCTTCAAATACCAAAGAGTCGCATGGCAGACCTATGCTTCCAATACCAAAGAGTCGCATGGCAGACCTATGCTTCAAATACCAAAGAGTCGCATGGCAGACCTATGCTTCAAATACATAATCATGTTTTACACTAAAGACTTAATTTGTGGAAAGCATCAGGACTCCTATAAAAAAAAGCACACAAGCTTTACAGAGTTCACCTATAATAATTACCTGCTACAAGAGCCGATGCCTCTCGCACATCTGCAGAAGCGGCGCCCGCATGGATCACCGCTAGAAAATAAGGAAACAACATAAGTTATTGTAAATACCCATTATTAAATAACTATAATCATCTTATGCTCGTGCCATAAAACTACATTATGTATATTAATAACAGTTACTAATAACATCTGTATTAAAAGTACACACCGGCGGTATCGATACTAGGAATTCCGTATTCTGCCAAGAGGTCGATAAGTGCTTGGGAATTTATACATGCGTCTTCCAAGGAGGCATCCCATGCAGCAGAGCCATCTGCTGGACGCAATAAATAAAATAAATAGATAAATAACTAAGCCTCGGGTCTCCCATACTGCAAATGCCCGAACCTTGGGGCAACAGACACCCGCCCCACAAGAAGCACAACACCCCCTGCTTGGGGCCCTTATTAACTGTAGACCCTTGGGGATCAACTCGATGGGGACCTGGACAGGGAGGCTAATAGTTCTGCCCAGCCTTGATGCATAACATTCTTTAAAATGTACAATATACCACACATTTTATCAAAAAAAAACCTTATCCCTAGTGTGCGGGTCAAACCGTGTCACAAAAGAAATGAATGGCCATTTTGCAAATGTGGAATACTTTTTTTTCGTTGGTGCCTGAGACACTCTTATGGCCCAGGCATACCCCAGCCAACCCATAGTTCTGGGTTGGGGCTAGTCACTTTGACCGGGGTTGATGAATAAATATTATTTAAAAACCCAAAGTGCCCCATTGTGGTGTTTCCTTGTGCTAGCTTTATCAAACAATAACATCAAACATAGTGCAAATGCCTTCCAGAGTTATTTCACAACAGCTTTCTGAAAGTTAATGGCTTAATTGGAGCAGTAAATATGCTCCTGTTGTAAAATAAAATGCCTAAACCAGGTGTGCCATCATCCCTTTGATTTATAAAGAACAGGGTGTATACTTCGATGAATGCCTGTAACCCGCGGGTCCTTTAAAGCTTCTGTAAACCTTTATTTATTTATTTATTTTTGTCTTAAAAGAACATACATGTCTTTTAAAAATGAATGCGGTATTCCTCACGTGTGTTTTATAGATACTTTAAACCAGGGCTCAAGTCAGGGTAGATGAGAAACATTGACTGGCCACTTTGAATTTATGAGTTAAAGTCGACCTCATGTATCAAACATCAGACGGCTTGCCTCCAGACACATCACCAGTGCACTATAGAGCATGATGAAAAATAAACAACTAAAAGTTAAATGGCCCATTTTGGTACTGCAATATCCAGGGAAAACATTTGTATTCGGCCTTGGATTTTAAAGGATGCCCACTTTTAAACCTTTTCAGAAACACGATCAGAAGAAAATATCCTTGCTTGGTTTTGTGAGTGTGTTGATTTTATGGAAGGCAAATGCCATTCAGCCTGTGCAAGTTGGGTGGTTATGCAAAGCCAATTCAATAAAATGTGCATAATCGACATAAATTGCACAGGACGAATGGCCTTTTGTTTTTGAGCCCCCCCACTTTAGATTGTATTTATTTTTTAGCTGTAAAGTTGGGGCTCTGCAGCTGCTGTTTGCGGCTGCAGAGCCCCTTATTTGCAGGATGGGTTTTTTTTTTTTTAAATGGTCGTGGAGCTGCAAATTTCCGCAGCTCCCCGGCCTCTGGAACACGTGTGGCACACATGCCCCCACCCCCTACCCATGGATCAGGGAGGGGGCCCATTTTTAAATGAGTCCTGGAGGGGTGAACAGGAATGGCTAGGCCCTGTTCACCCCTCCAGGACGAGCACAGTGAACAGCCTCAGCGCCGCCTGAAGCCAGAGCCCCAGGCAAGCGCTTTTCAATAGATGAGGATTATCTTATCTATTGAAAAGCGCTTGCCTGGGGCTCTGGCATCGAGTGCGTGTCTTTGTTCACCAGCCCCCAGCAGCACAACATCAGAGGCACAATGTGCGCCTCTTGCTAAAGATACATGTTTTTCTTTTTAAAAAGAAATACAGACTTGTATTTGCATTAAGATAACAGCGGTTTGCAGCTGTCATCGTAATGCGGATACAAGTCTGTATTTCTTTACAAAAGAAAGACGTGTATCAGCATTGGGATGTCTGCGGTTTGCAGAGGTCATCCACCCCATGTAGATGCTAATGCAGCTACAATGGGTGGGTGATGGCTGCAAACCGCAAACATCTTAATGTAAATAGCCTGCGATGGTGCGGGCTGCATCAGGGGCACCTGCTCCACAGAGCTTTAGAGGAGCTGGGCCCCCAGGACCTCATAAGGAGGCCTGGCTCATGAAGGGGGGCTGTCAAGGGGCTACACTTAAGGCACGTTTGGAGGGGAATGATGGTTTGAGCAGTAATACTTAAACCCTGTCGCCTCCAAACGCTACTTGTGTGTGTGTAGCGCCTAGACAACCCCCTTTCAAGGACTAGGACTGCTTTTCATAAATGCAGCCCTATCTCATGAAAGAGGGATGCCAAGGCGCTACATTTAAGGTGCATTTGGTGTAGCGCCTAGACACCCGCGTTCATGAGATAGGGCTGCATTTATGAAAAGCAGTCCTAGCCCTTGAAAGGGGGTTGTCTAGGCGCTACACACACACAAGTAGCGTCTGGAGGAGACTGGGGGTTTAAATGTTACTGCTCAAAGAAGCACATATTATAATTCATTCATCACTGCCTAAAATGCGCTTAAATTGTAAAAAATAAAAAACATTTCAGATGTGTGCTATTGTGCGTGCCTGGCAATGCCCCCCTACTACAACAACAAGATAAAACAGGGAACACTGCAGTTTCCAATGGGCGCATAATCTTGACAAGGGGACCAGAGCCCCAAAGACAGACAAAGACACCCGCAAAACCGGGACACCTCAGCACACCCCGCCACGGGGTCCCATGGCTACGCTTGCACAATACAAAGGGCCACATTATTATTATCATTATTAATATTATTATTATTTTTTCAAAAGACAGGCCAGACTGGCAATTGTTTTTTAAAAAGCTAATACGGTGCAACTACACATATGCCTTTAAAGCACCAGACGCTGACCATTGTTTTAAACATAGAGGCCCCCAGCATTTACCCCAGAGTCTAACAAACAAACATATTTTGTACCTATGCACATGTATATATTTTTAAACACAGTGGCATGTCAATAATTGAATATAGAAGATAGTACCTGGGGCAGGACTAAAATCTAGCACAGCCCCTAGTGAAAGGTCTGGGAAGAGGTCCTGTAGATAAATTAGGAAAAGTTAGCATTTTACATAAAACTAATGGAGGCTGCAGCATGTCAGAGTTTATAGACCCCTTACCTGATAGTTTGTCTGATCCTGCTCCTGCATGGTAGCTGTAACGAGCACGATGACTTCACACACACACACTGGGTCTGCAGCTGGTTAATTCTTAACAGGCGTCGCACAAGGGCTGACAACAGTTAAGCCACCCCTCTTTATAATGGTATCTCAAAAGTGGCGGGCTTTGCAGATATCTGTGAAATTAACTCCAGATGGTCACCAACTTCTGCCACTCAAGATAAGGCCCTAGGACTTTGAGACCGGATCTAAGGGTGTTGGGGGAAGGGGAGGGCTGGGGGATGCATGGTCAGCCGGATACCATCCTCCCAGAAATTTCAAGGGCTCCTCCACCGCCTTGGGCTGCATGGGTGTGGCAACATCCCCCGGAAATTCAAAGTGATCCATCAGAGCTGCCCCTCGGGGCTCAGACCACAGCACTTCCACCCCACACATCCTGCTGAGGGCTGCAAGAACAGACCATGCGGACACCGAGGCCATTTCCGGCCTCCCCTGGAATTTCAGAGATCAACAGCATGTCCACTGGGCCTGTTCCTGTTGAATTACAGCTGTAACACCACGGGGCTGGGCCCAACATCTTCTTTTGAGCTCTCTCTATATATATAGACGGCTGGCAGGGGTGTGGGGTGAACATGGCTTGCGCAGACCCTTGTGCATGTCATTTTGCAGTCTGAGTGCCTTGAAAAGGACAGAGACCTCCACCGATGGCCCAGTATTCACAAATGGACCCTTGCAGAACCATAGGGTCTTGCTTCACAAGCCTGTTGGACTCAGACCCATAACCCCAACATTTATTATGAATATTATTATTTATTGTTTTAAATGTTTTCTCCCCAGCATAACCGGCCGGAAAATTATGAAATATTAATTTTTATAATCATAAAAAAATTATAATTAATATTCAATAATTTCCCATTTTTTATATAATTACAAATGTATTTCGATTTTTTTTAAATTTTTTTTAAATTTTTTCTTTTTCTAATTTTTACCTGTCTTATTATAAGTGTAGACACCCTGCCATCCTATACTCAAGACCCTCTTTAACACAGCCACCCCTGGTCAACGCCCAAAGCTTCAATCTTATGTATACCTTACCGCACCTGCCCGGTCGCGCTGTTGCTGTTTAATCAGAATTTCAACCCGGTCCTCAGGATTGGCTTGGACCTACAGCCAAAACACTGCTATATATATATACACCCTGCACGCCATGCCCCACCCTTCAAAACCCTGCTCCACACTTCCGGTTCTTTGGGGGGCATCCAGAGGAAGTCCCCTTGGGGCCCCAACCCTTGGGGGTACCTTCCCGATAGCCCCCATGATGTCACATCCGGTGGGACACCCCCGCTAAGGACCCGGGGCCTGTTAAACACATCTACATCACTTCCGGGACAGGATTTTGCCCAGGCAGAACTTCCGGAGGAAGCCCCAGGGGGCCACGCCCAGGATATGACGTCATAGGGACCGGATATCCCGCCCTAAAGGGGCGTGGAAAGCTGTCAAGGCTTGTTTGATGAGGAAAGGTATCATTGTATACTACTACTGTGTCTCTTATGTAGGATTTCATTTTGGCTGTGAGTGGCCTAAGGAAACAATAGGAATAGCATATACAATACTAAGATAGGTTATTCATAAAGGAAATGTCACTGGCTTGGCACCGCTGCCAGCTATCTTTGCACTCGATATACTTATTGACATTTGGGTTCTGGGTGTAACAGCCATTAGGGCGGCCATTCATTGTGTTGGGTTCATAGGTGACTTAAAAAACCTGCTAATTTTGGAGATGGAAGTTATTCTGTTTTCAAGTAGACAAAACATTGCGAGGTTAGTAGAAAACCTAGCTAAAAAGGAGGATTGACAATCAATATCAGATTTATGTGGTGGGATTCAGATAGGCACAATATGCATGTTCCAGATCATTCTGTGCTACACTGATGCAGACCTAAGAAATAAACTGTGCTCCTCTGAATCACTACGCAATAAGGTTAGTGGTAAGCTTATGACAATGCAATGTCGGCCGGATAGGCCTGTCTCTTCAGGACACTCCAACTGATCGTTTCATTATTAGTCTTTGCACTGTATTTATAGAATGAATACAACCTAAATAGGTTAAAGGAGAGATTGGATCTTGATACATTCACAACCGCATTTTATCCCGAGGGAGGCCCAGAAGAGAAATGCAAAGGGATTGCATCGGATGCTGGAATCTCGAGAGGAAAAACTGAAACGCTATCTGTCGACATTGTTTTTAGACTACACTCTGGTGTAGAGAGATGTGGAATAATACAAAATAACAATCCATTTCAAGCAATTAACAGACAGTGGGCCTCGTTAGGGGTTCGGCGGTAAACCTGCCGGTGCTACCGCTGTGTTGCTGCCGGACACGTAATCATTTACCGGTGCCTGACTTCCCGGTGCCATCAGGCTATTACAATGCCGGCAGCCAGGAAGTCAGGCGCTGGTACAATTGAGACTCTATGGGATTGGGGACATGAGAGCAGTGGCACCGTTAGCAATGATGCCGGTGCTCCCGTGACACGTCTGCCTAACATGGCTGCTGTGCCCGTCAGGGTCGGATCTGTCGGGCACAGCAGTCCCGGCAGGCAGACTTCTAGTTTGCAGGTCTGGAAACAAGGGTTCCGGCGAGCTTACCAGCACCCTTGTTTCCTGACCGGAAAACTTGTAATGAAGCCCAGTGAGATTTTGCAAAATTTGAAAATAATATTTGCTACAACTCATTTTATTATTCTATGAATTAAACTTGAATTTTCTTGAAGCTACTACAACCATTCCGACAGCATCATTTGTGTACATGAAGACAAATATTTATGATATTGTACAGTTTTATACATAATTGCACATGTGTGGTAATTTAACCCCATGTCGCACTTTTGCACACCATTTTTATATGCCACGTGAATACATTTTGTGTTAGATGGTGGTCATGGGTGTGGGTGTTGGTGTCCCACAGGGCCTGGAAAAGCAGTCTGCAGTCATATTTGCCCTGCCGCTGCAAGCCCCCCTCAGCTGAGGCTTGAAAATCCCACCTATACCCCACGAGTGTTAAGCCCATGGGGGTCAAGAGTGCAGGTGTTGGCATCCCGTAGGGTCTGGAAAAGCAGTATGCAGTCATGTTTGCCCTGCTGCTGTAAGCACCCCCCCCCCAACACCTCCTAGGCTGAGACTTCAAAATCGGGCCTCTCGCCTGTGAAGGTGAAGCCCACGGGGGTCAAGGTGCGGGTATTGGCGTCCCCCTGGGTGTTTGCAGGCTTGCAGGGGTGTGCGCCTCTACTCAGAGCATCTTTACATCTTGCTTGGGCTCGGATGCTCGGATGCGGCGTTGTGACCTGTGAAGGTGAAGCCCACGGGGGTCAAGGTGCGGGTATTGGCGTCCCCCTGGGTGTTTGCAGGCTTGCAGAGGTGTGCGCCTCTACTCAGGGCATCTTTACATCTTGCTTGGGCTCGGATGCTCGGATGCGGCGTTGCGAATGCTGTGAGTCCGCGTGTCCTTGCTTGTGCTGTGTCGTCCATACTACTAAGGATCTGATTGGTGGAAGTGTTTTATAATGGTGCAATCCCATAGGAAAACGTTCTGTGAATCAGGGCCTAAATAACTGCGACTTTGCTACTTTCTCTCCACGCTGCACATCCTTTTGCTGGCCCCTGGGCCATGCAGAAATTCGTGGTGCACTTTTTTTGTCTCATCAGGGGTCGGAAATCCTCAGAACACAAAATACCTGAGACCAGGGGGCCGTTAAGTGTCCTTGGTCCGGTCGCCCTGGTGCTAACCCCTGTCACTATCATCGCCGCTGCTCCCCTTCCCATATCAGGACGCCGGGGGAGCCATTGTACTTCGCCCCGAATCAAAACCTGGTCACTTAGTGGGGGGTGGAGCCCCGCCACCATCTATAATGAATGCCAATGAGCCCACCGACCAACCCCCTACACCACTAGTTGTACGCGTGGTCAGGAAGCCTGGGGGGAGCCCAGAGCACGTCCCTGTGACCTTTAAAGCGGCCTCATTGGATTGTACATTCAATCTGGCAACCAACCTCATGGAAATGCTTAATGCCTTCCCTGAACAGAATGGGGATCGAGTCTCGAACCAAAGGAGTGTTGCAGTACTTGCAGTGTGGTTTTGGTGGAACATTTGCTAATAAAGAACCTGCTTTGGTCCCCAATTAACCAGAAGGGAGAAAAAGGGGTCCCGAATGACCTACATAACCCAAGGACAGTTGATTCCCTTACTCAGGAATCCTGTAAAAAGTACAACGACCCCTAAGGCGCCCCAGGGACCCGGCGGGCGGGCCCTGTGATGGGAATAGAGCAGGGTTCAAAATGTCAGTTACCAAAGGGGCAAAGGGACATCGTGCAAACCAGCTGACCCCGTTCCTAAAGGGACCCTGCACCTTGCCGCTCTGTCTTTATCGAGGCAGCCCCGCAGCGCACGGACTGAGAAAACTCCCAGGGCGAATCCGATGCCCACGGAAACAGCTAGCGACAGAGTCAGGATCTGCCGAAAGCAACTGACCAAACCAGCAGGCCCCAAACTAACATCAAAGCGGCATGCACCGAGGGGCGCTCTCCACAAGTGCTCACACTGCTTACGATGTGCGAGGGGTTGTCATCTTGTCACTAGGGAACTTGCGGCTGACTGCACAAGGATCTCCAAAATGGAGGAGGGAGTTTCCGGTTCTGTCGAGATTACGTTTGAAGGCCCCAGAGTGGCTATGGATACACTGAGCGCCAACAGACCACGCAATACCACTGCAACCAGTGTCACTGAACTGATCCCTTATAAAGGAGTCTCTTCTGTCAGGGGGTGAGTGCTGTTCCGTTGAGGGCAAGGACTGCAGGCGCTTCCCTCTTCATGGGCATTCATGGTTGCTGAAGCATTACCCAGATGAAGAAGTCACTGCTTTTCCTCGTAATGATCCAGGATCCCAGCATTACTGTGCTTTGTGTCACTTATCCGCGCTATTGATTGTAATGAGAAAGCCACGTAATGTTTCATTGTTGTGAAAACCTTTATGGCTCTGCGCCGAAATAAAGGTATGAACGAACGGTATAAGATGAGTTGCAATAAAAGACATGTATATCATCTGTATGCATAAATGTTGAATTTTATATGTTTATATATAAAAGGTGGAGTTCCATACGCAGTCCTGTATGTGACTGTATGTTCCTATGGTAATAATCTACACAATGAAATACAGGAGGAGGGGGTAGCAGAGGAGGGGGTAGCGTGTGGCTGCTACATTCGGGAGGACGATTGTGAAATACAGGAGGAGGGGGTAGCAGAGGAGGAGGTAGCGTGTGGCTCACTACATCCAGGAGAACGATTGTGAAATACAGGAGGAGGGGGTAGCAGAGGAGGGGGGTAGCAGAGGAGGGGGGTAGCAGAGGAGGGGGTAGAGCATGGCTACTACATTCGGGAAGAAGATTGTGAAATACAGGAAGAGGGGGTAGCGTGTGGCTCACTACATTCAGGAGGACGATTGTGAAATACAGGAGGAGGGGATAGCGTGTGGCTGCTACATTCGGGAGGACAATTGTGAAATACAGGAGGAGGGGGTAGCGTGTGGCTACTACATTCGGGAAGAAGTTTGAGAAACACAGGAAGAGGGGGTAGCGTGTGGCTCACTACATTCAGGAGGACGATTGTGAAATACAGGAGGAGGGGATAGCGTGTGGCTCACTACATTCAGGAGGACGATTATGAAATACAGGAGGAGGGGATAGCGTGTGGCTGCCACATTCAGGAGGAAGATTGTAAAATACAGGAGGAGGGGGTAGCGTGTGGCTCACTATGTTCAGGAGAAAGATTGTGAAATGCAGCAGGAGGGGGTAGCGTGTGGCTCACTACATTCAGGAGGAAGATTGTAAAATACAGGAGGAGGGGGTAGCGTGTGGCTCACTATGTTCAGGAGAAAGATTGTGAAATGCAGCAGGAGGGGGTAGCGTGTGGCTCACTACATTCAGGAGGAAGATTGTAAAATACAGGAGGAGGGGGTAGCGTGTGGCTCACTATGTTCAGGAGAAAGATTGTGAAATGCAGCAGGAGGGGGTAGCGTGTGGCTCACTACATTCAGGAGGAAGATTGTAAAATACAGGAGGAGGGGGTAGCGTGTGGCTCACTATGTTCAGGAGAAAGATTGTGAAATGCAGCAGGAGGGGGTAGCGTGTGGCTCACTACATTCAGGAGGAAGATTGTAAAATACAGGAGGAGGGGGTAGCGTGTGGCTCACTACATTCATGAGGAAGATTCTAAAATACAGGAGGAGGAGGTAGCGTGTGGCTCACTATGTTCAGGAGAAAGATTGTGAAATGCAGCAGGAGGGGGTAGCATGTGGCTCACTACTTTTAGGAGGAAGATTGTGAAATACAGGCGACGGGGGTAGCGTGTGTCTACTATATTCGGGAGGAAGATTGTGAAATACAGGAGGGGCTAGCGTGTGGCTACTGAATCCGGGAGGAAGATTGTGAAATGCAGGAGAAGGGGGGTAGCGTGTGGCTCACTATGTTCAGAAGAAACATTGTGAAATGCAGGAGGAGGGGGGTAGCGTGTGGCTCACTACATTCAGGAGGAAGATTGTGAAATACAGGAGGAGAGGGTAACTTGTGGCTCACTACATTCAGGAGGAAGATTGAAGAAGCCATCTGTATTTCATCAATTGGGGTCCGCCAAGGTCCAGCGCAGACACCGTACACGCCTCAAGTTGCAGCATCTAAGCTGTGTGTCAATGAATCGAGAGCCGCCCGCATTCGCCATATTGGCGTGGCCCGAGACCACTTGGTTGAATACGGACTTTGCCATTGAGCTACAAAGGCTGGAGGGTCTAACACTACAAGAAGATTCGAGAAGTAAGGGTGTGCAGGTGGAGGAGTGCGGATGGATAGGGGAGTAGGCTGCAGGAGGGAGGTATTGATGAGAAAAGAAGTAGCATAAGGGATAGGTTGGTGCCAGAGGAAGGCAAGATCAGGGAGGGCGAAGCAGAGGCGGGAGGGGGAGTTTGAGATGGAGCAAGGAATGATCAAGGAGGGAGGCAAGAAGGAGGAAGACGGTGGCATGGGAAGAGAGAAAAGGAAAGAAAAAGGGGGGGTTGAGAGATAAAGCAGCAGCAAGGAGGTGAAGGGAGTGAGAGCCCTCACCCAGCCTGTGTTGGCAGTGGAGGACCCTTGCCCAGTACTTTCTGAGGCTCTTTCCCAGAGTCTAGGTAGAGTAGGGAGCCAGAGCTGAGGAGGGAAAACTAAGAGGACTTTGCCGAAAAATCTACTCAGGGCAGAAGGGGAAGTAATAAGTCATTGAGTGTCATTAAGATATCGAGCAACAAAGCCCGGGGCTGGTGGTAGGGGGAACGGGGTGAGGGGGGGTGGCATTTGCCACAGAAAATGAAAGAAGGGCCCCGGCACTTGGGAACCACCAGCAGTTCTGGCTTTAAAATAAAACTTGGACTAAAGTGTTGCCATCTTGCAAACTTGATCTCAGGGCGATGAGCCACTTTAGCCTAAGGTTGGAACATCCCTCTCTCCCACGTGGTTTCCGTCCACGTGTTTGCACTGTTATAATAAGACATTATAATAAGACATACCCTTGTTTTGTTGGAAGCACTCCCTTTAGGCTTTACACCCACCTTTAGGGCGAGCTATACTTTTTTTAATGTTTGTAGCGCTGGAACTAAACGAGAAAAGACGTTGGCCGCGACCTACAAAGCGTTTTGCGATGGGTTTGCCCCATTGTAAAACTCTTTTATAAATCAGGCCCGTTCTATTTCCGGAGTGAGTATACTAGAAATGTTTCAAAAGTAATTCTGCACATGGCTAGCTCATCGCTACTAGTTTCTACGTATAGCACAGGTGTGTCACATCTAACACACACAGCTGCCCCGTGAGACGTGTTTACCATTTTCAGCGTGTGCATACCCACTCCCATAAAAGCAGAAGCCAGAAGTGCAGGTGGGCTTCCGCCTAAAAATGCACCGATTTCTATGTCTAGTGACCCCAGGCAGCCTAGGCTATCCTCGACAACAAGGGGCGCGGGAAAGCGGAAGAACACGCAACTGTTTCCCGGATGGAACTAAACAGTGCTATGCAAAGTAAGGCAATGTAAGGTCCCTGGGTCTTGTACAGTGTATGTTTGGCCGTTTTGGTCACCTCTAGAGGCAAGGTCCCCCAAGAGGGGCAGAGGGTTGGACTGAGTGCATATAGAGGGGGAGGCAAGAGTTGACTTGAAGCACTTAAGCTTGCGGATGTGAATCACTCTCTCAGTGAGTGCTAGAGACAGACCTGTGTGGGGGTTGTGCTGTCGTAGTGTGCACACAGATCTGGAGCACCCAGTGAGTGCTAGAGAGGGGCTTGGGTGGGGATTGTACTGCCTTGGTGTGCACACAGATCTGAAGCACCCTCTCAGTGAGTGCTAGAGAGAGACTTGTGTGGTGTTTGTGCTGCCGTAGTGTGCATACAGATCTGAAGCACCCAGTGAATGCTAGAGAGAGACTTGTGTGGGGGTTGTGCTGCCAGAGTGTGCACACAGATCTGAAGCACCCAGTGAGTGCTAGAGAGAAGCTTGGGTGGGGATTGTGCTGCCGTAGTGTGCATACATATCTGAAGCACCCAGTGAGTGCTAGAGAGAGGCTTGTGTGGGGGTTGTGCTGCCGTAGTGTGCATACAGATCTGAAGCACCCAGTGAATGCTAGAGAGAGACTTGTGTGGGGGTTGTGCTGCCAGAGTGTGCACACAGATCTGAAGCACTCACTGAGTGCTAGAGAGAGGCTTGTGTGGGGATTGTACTGCCTTGGTGTGCACACAGATCTGAAGCACCCTCTCAATGAGTGCTAGAGAGAGACTTGTGTGGTGTTTGTGCTGCCGTAGTGTGCATACAGATCTGAAGCACCCAGCGAATGCTAGAGAGAGACTTGTGTGGGGGTTGTGCTGCCAGAGTGTGCACACAGATCTGAAGCACCCAGTGAGTGCTAGAGAGAAGCTTGGGTGGGGATTGTGCTGCCGTAGTGTGCATACATATCTGAAGCACCCAGTGAGTGCTAGAGAGAGGCTTGTGTGGGGATTGTACTGCCTTGGTGTGCACACAGATCTGAAGCACCCTCTCAGTGAGTGCTAGAGAGAGACTTGTGTGGTGTTTGTGCTGCCGTAGTGTGCATACAGATCTGAAGCACCCAGTGAATGCTAGAGAGAGACTTGTGTGGGGGTTGTGCTGCCAGAGTGTGCACACAGATCTGAAGCACCCAGTGAGTGCTAGAGAGAAGCTTGGGTGGGGATTGTGCTGCCGTAGTGTGCATACATATCTGAAGCACCCAGTGAGTGCTAGAGAGAGGCTTGTGTGGGGGTTGTGCTGCCGTAGTGTGCATACAGATCTGAAGCACCCAGTGAATGCTAGAGAGAAACTTGTGTGGGGGTTGTGCTGCCAGAGTGTGCACACAGATCTGAAGCACTCACTGAGTGCTAGAGAGAGGCTTGTGTGGGGATTGTACTGCCTTGGTGTGCACACAGATCTGAAGCACCCTCTCAGTGAGTGCTAGAGAGAGACTTGTGTGGTATTTGTGCTGCCGTAGTGTGCATACAAATCTGAAGCACCCAATGAATTCTAGAGAGAGACTTGTGTGGGGGTTGTGCTGCCAGAGTGTGCACACAGATCTGAAGCACCCAGTGAGTGCTAGAGAGAAGCTTGGGTGGGGATTGTGCTGCCGTAGTGTGCATACATATCTGAAGCACCCAGTGAGTGTTAGAGAGAGGCTTGTGTGGGGGTTCTGCTGCCGCAGTGTGCATACAGATCTGGAGCACCCCCTCAGTGAGTGCTAGAGAGAGGCTTGTGTGGAGGTTGTGCTGCCTTAGTGTGCATACATATCTGAAACACCCATGAAGTGCTAGAGAGAGGCTTGTCTGGGGGTTGTGCTGCCAAATTTTGCATACAGATCTGAAGTACCCTCTCAGTGAGTGCTAGAGAGAGACTTGTGTGGTGTCTGTGCTGCCGTAGTGTGCACACAGATCTGAAGCACCCCCTCAGTGAGTGCTAGAGAGAGGCTTGTGTGAGGGTTGTGCTGCCGTAGTGTGCATACAGATCTGAAGCACCCAGTGAGTGCTAGAGAGGGGCTTGTGTGGGGGTTGTGCTGCCACATTTTGCATACAGATCTGAAGCACCCTCTCAGTGAGTGCTAGAGAGAGACTTGTGTGGTGTCTGTGCTGCCGTAGTGTGCACACAGATCTGAAGCACCCCCTCAGTGAGTGCTAGAGAGAGGCTTGTGTGGAGGTTGTGCTGCCGTAGTGTGCATACAGATCTGAAGCACCCAGTGAGTGCTAGAGAGAGGCTTGTCTGGGGGTTGTGCTGCCACATTTTGCATACAGATCTGAAGCACCCTCTCAGTGAGTGCTAGAGAGAGACTTGTGTGGTGTCTGTGCTGCCGTAGTGTGCACACAGATCTGAAGCAACTCCTCAGTGAGTGCTAGAGAGAGGCTTGTGTGGGGGTTGTGCTGCCGTAGTGTGCACACAGATCTGGAGCACCCCCTCAGTGAGTGCTAGAGAGAGGCTTGGGTGGGGATTGTGCTGCCGTAGTGTGCACACAGATCTGAAGCACCCAATGAGTGCTAGAGAGAGGCTTGTGTGGGGGTTGTGCTGCCGTAGTGTGCATACAGATGTGAAGCACCCAGTGAGTGCTAGAGAGAGGCTTGTGTGGGGGTTGTGCTGCCGTAGTGTGCATACAGATGTGAAGCACCCAGTGAGTGCTAGAGAGAGGCTTGTGTGGGGGTTGTGCTGCCAGAGTGTGCACACAGATCTGAAGCACTCACTGAGTGCTAGAGAGAGGCTTGTGTGGGGATTGTACTGCCTTGGTGTGCACACAGATCTGAAGCACCCTCTCAATGAGTGCTAGAGAGAGACTTGTGTGGTGTTTGTGCTGCCGTAGTGTGCATACAGATCTGAAGCACCCAGCGAATGCTAGAGAGAGACTTGTGTGGGGGTTGTGCTGCCAGAGTGTGCACACAGATCTGAAGCACCCAGTGAGTGCTAGAGAGAAGCTTGGGTGGGGATTGTGCTGCCGTAGTGTGCATACATATCTGAAGCACCCAGTGAGTGCTAGAGAGAGGCTTGTGTGGGGATTGTACTGCCTTGGTGTGCACACAGATCTGAAGCACCCTCTCAGTGAGTGCTAGAGAGAGACTTGTGTGGTGTTTGTGCTGCCGTAGTGTGCATACAGATCTGAAGCACCCAGTGAATGCTAGAGAGAGACTTGTGTGGGGGTTGTGCTGCCAGAGTGTGCACACAGATCTGAAGCACCCAGTGAGTGCTAGAGAGAAGCTTGGGTGGGGATTGTGCTGCCGTAGTGTGCATACATATCTGAAGCACCCAGTGAGTGCTAGAGAGAGGCTTGTGTGGGGGTTGTGCTGCCGTAGTGTGCATACAGATCTGAAGCACCCAGTGAATGCTAGAGAGAAACTTGTGTGGGGGTTGTGCTGCCAGAGTGTGCACACAGATCTGAAGCACTCACTGAGTGCTAGAGAGAGGCTTGTGTGGGGATTGTACTGCCTTGGTGTGCACACAGATCTGAAGCACCCTCTCAGTGAGTGCTAGAGAGAGACTTGTGTGGTATTTGTGCTGCCGTAGTGTGCATACAAATCTGAAGCACCCAATGAATTCTAGAGAGAGACTTGTGTGGGGGTTGTGCTGCCAGAGTGTGCACACAGATCTGAAGCACCCAGTGAGTGCTAGAGAGAAGCTTGGGTGGGGATTGTGCTGCCGTAGTGTGCATACATATCTGAAGCACCCAGTGAGTGTTAGAGAGAGGCTTGTGTGGGGGTTCTGCTGCCGCAGTGTGCATACAGATCTGGAGCACCCCCTCAGTGAGTGCTAGAGAGAGGCTTGTGTGGAGGTTGTGCTGCCTTAGTGTGCATACATATCTGAAACACCCATGAAGTGCTAGAGAGAGGCTTGTCTGGGGGTTGTGCTGCCAAATTTTGCATACAGATCTGAAGTACCCTCTCAGTGAGTGCTAGAGAGAGACTTGTGTGGTGTCTGTGCTGCCGTAGTGTGCACACAGATCTGAAGCACCCCCTCAGTGAGTGCTAGAGAGAGGCTTGTGTGAGGGTTGTGCTGCCGTAGTGTGCATACAGATCTGAAGCACCCAGTGAGTGCTAGAGAGGGGCTTGTGTGGGGGTTGTGCTGCCACATTTTGCATACAGATCTGAAGCACCCTCTCAGTGAGTGCTAGAGAGAGACTTGTGTGGTGTCTGTGCTGCCGTAGTGTGCACACAGATCTGAAGCACCCCCTCAGTGAGTGCTAGAGAGAGGCTTGTGTGGAGGTTGTGCTGCCGTAGTGTGCATACAGATCTGAAGCACCCAGTGAGTGCTAGAGAGAGGCTTGTCTGGGGGTTGTGCTGCCACATTTTGCATACAGATCTGAAGCACCCTCTCAGTGAGTGCTAGAGAGAGACTTGTGTGGTGTCTGTGCTGCCGTAGTGTGCACACAGATCTGAAGCAACTCCTCAGTGAGTGCTAGAGAGAGGCTTGTGTGGGGGTTGTGCTGCCGTAGTGTGCACACAGATCTGGAGCACCCCCTCAGTGAGTGCTAGAGAGAGGCTTGGGTGGGGATTGTGCTGCCGTAGTGTGCACACAGATCTGAAGCACCCAATGAGTGCTAGAGAGAGGCTTGTGTGGGGGTTGTGCTGCCGTAGTGTGCATACAGATGTGAAGCACCCAGTGAGTGCTAGAGAGAGGCTTGTGTGGGGGTTGTGCTGCCGTAGTGTGCATACAGATGTGAAGCACCCAGTGAGTGCTAGAGAGAGGCTTGTGTGGGGGTTGTGCTGCCGTAGTGTGCATACAGATCTGGAGCACCCAGCGAGTGCTAGAGAGAGGCTTGTGTGGGGGTTGTGCTGCCGTAGTGTGCACACAGATGTGAAGCACCCAGTGAGTGCTAGAGAGAGGCTTGTGTGGGGGTTGTGCTGCCGTAGTGTGCACACAGATCTGAAGCACCCAGTGAGTGCTAGAGAGAGGCTTGTGGAGGGGGGCGAGGGGGTTGTGCTGCCCAGGCTTTGTTCTCCGGCTCTGCAGTTTGCTAACTGGGCTGGTCCTGGTGGGTGGCGTTATGTTGTGCTGGAATGCTTGGCAAAGGTAGAGGATTCCAATTGTGTGATTGGGGAGCGTGCTTAAGCGGCGAGGCTGATGCTGCTGTGTGTATTGACTGGTTGTTGTATGTGGAAAGTTGGGGGTGAGCAGTAGGATAGTGGGGAGTTGGTTGGCTTTGCATACCCGTGTCCATGGCTGCTTGTTTCGTGCGTATTTGTTAGGCAGTGCCAAGCCGTTCTCCTGCCTCTTTCTGATCACTTCACTGAGAGAAGGTGGGGAGTTGATGGGAGGTGGGGTGTATCTTTCAACTAGGCCCCTTCCCAGGTATTTCTTGTAAATATTTCTGGTCACAAAACGTATGAAAGTGTAGCCCACGAATATTCGATGTTCATGCCTGTGGCATTCGACCATGCCAGGTGAGGATTGACATTTGTTGATAAACGTGTCCTTCATTGACATGGATTTTGGATAAGAGGAGAAACATGGACGATTGCTTTTCTAAGTAAGACAGTCATTGCTTTTTCTAAACCAGCACTCATAAAACGGTGGCTTGTCTGCTAACGTCGGGCGTTTTTTTTCTGATCTATTTCCGGAGCCTCTTTGGCCATTTAAACAGGAAAAAAGCAGAAAAGGACCACTGGTGTCCTTCAGAATGGTCAGTAGTACAGACTCAAAGAAACCGAGGGGGTGGGGGTGTCTGTATAAAGAAACTATTTTCTGGTGCAAACTGCGCTTATCACTATGCCTGCGACCCGAATGAAAGTTGATGTGGGTGGCGTCTCACAAAGAGTCCATATAACCAGTGTATAATGTGTACCTAACACTCACTGAGCTAGGCCAGGAGTGACTTCTGTCATCCCGAGTAATGGCTACTGCGCCTCCTCCACCCTCAAACTGCTACAAACCAAGAGGGATCATAAAGGCAAAGGCGGCACAGTTAATGTACCTCACTCACCTTTTGCGGTACTATGGGCTGAGGGAAGGCTGTACTCTCACAAGGGCTGTGCATGTGATCCAGTAGCCACGCACCCAGCAAGTGTACTGAGGGACAATGCAATGTGATGCCACTTCCTGTCATGTCAAGGGGTGAAAGGGGGCGTACCACCACTTCCTGCAATGTCATTTTGGGCCAGGGTGAGATAACATTACACCACTCGCTGTGATGTCACTTGGGGGCGGGCCAGAAGACAACGCTTCCTGGGATGTCATCAGGGAGGTCAAAGGTCGTGTGATGTCACTTCCGCTACCCCAGGCATTTTGGTGAAATGACATCCCTGGTAGGCTACTAGATGAAGCTGAAGAAGCATTTTCAAATTGTCCACATATCCTGGGAAACAGAAACACATTTATTGATGCAAAGAATTGGCAAGAAGGGAAAATAATTGCTTTCTTTTTTTGTTTTGACATTTTCTAAGTAAAAAAAAAAAAAAAAACACAAATACGTACATTCAGTCGGACAAAATACAAACACACTTCAGAAGGATTAGACCCCAGGGGAGAATATCCTAGTCAAGGGCGGGGGCCATTAGGGCGAAAAATGCAGAACATCACCCATTTCACCGGCAAACCAAGGGTAACATATAAACTCTAGTGAAAATACTGATGGAATCACATTGATCCATGCTTCTCTCATCAATATGTAGAGGCAAGACACACGATAATAAAAATGAGGGGAATTCGAAGGGGAAAACTGCACTTCATTCACCAAACTGTCAACTGGCCCCGCGTGATGCGTGACACCTGCAACCAGTTCTAGCTGTACGCCTGGCAGGCCGGTATTAGCACACACTTTCTATTGGAAACACTTATTTTTAATACTTCTTTTAACTCGAAACCAAAGGTCTACGTCTGTCGTCTCATGCACACTCTTGTGAAATGCTTGGGCCCTGCACTTCACTGAGAAAATGATGTGTTGCCCTTTGCTGCCATCGTGTGGTCACTTACAGCTATAGCTATGGTTTCAGCGGGAACACGCTGCTAGATTCTGTCGTTTACTCTCTATGCGCATCTGCAGGGCCCCCGCTTGGATTTTCTATGTGAATTCAGTACGTGTGCGGCCTGTGTCCGGGCAGGCCTGTTTTATTTATGTACTGTTTTTGTTCCCAACGCAGTCGATACATTCATTACTTCGCGACCTCTTTTTAAGAACTATTTCTTTATGTTGCACCTGAGTCACCTGAGTCACCCTGGTTTCAGGAGTAACGTTATCATTGGAAATTGTAATTACTTGGACTGTGCTTATCCTCTTTAAAGAATGCAGCATTATTGAGTTAGCCTCAGCCTGTTCCCTCAGATATGTACAGTTTTCCCTTTAACAGTAGCGTTGTTGTAAACCCACTGCCACACTGCTCTTCACTTTACTCACTGTCTGCCTTCTACATTTGTGGATTGGTTCCCTGAATTAAACAGCTCCCCGGAGTAAACCTATCCGTGTGGACCTGAAACGCCCCCAGCAGTGGACAGAACACTCCACACGTGGCCTCCAGAAACAGGCCAATCACCTCGCGTGGAGACTCCGGAACTGCACACTTCATTCCAGATGCAGTCTCCAGCCCTAAACACAATGCTCATGAGAAGGGCATCCAAACTGGACCCAAGAACCCAGAGCACCTCTTAGATTGGACACAATCATTCAAACATGGCCTTCATAACTAAGAGAAAAAGAAAGGCAACTCGACCAGATGTCCCCTTAGTACAGAGGTTTGTCTCCATGTGCAGTGGAGTTTCTTTCTAATGGGCCTATCCCATATCCCCCTTACACCTCTCACCCCAAAACCCATATTGTACCAATACCCCATCGCCTTATCCCCCGGAACCTACTGTGGTAAAATGCGGTAAGCTGTCTCTCTGAGTAATGCAGCCAGATATCATTAGATTTCAATTAATTAGATAGTTTAACAATCAATCGATAAAAAACAATCTCACCCTTCGGCTTGACTTGAAGCTATAGTACATATAAACAAGCCAACATTAAATACATCAATCCAAGTACAACACATATAACAACACAATAAAAAGTACAATCGTGCTGAAGTGTCACTGTGCTGAATCTTTTCACTACTATTCACGAACCCTACCTCATGTACAAAACTTCCAATTGTTCTCTAGATCCTTTTAGAGATCCATTCAATCGTCATGGACCCAACATGTTCCTTTGTCATTAGAATTAATCTATACAACGTATTCAGGGGGCCCTACCCCTTCTCAAACCTAATGTACAATTTGCTGTACCTGGGTGAGGTGTGTGTTGAGTTCGCGGGCCCGCGGTCTATGCGCAGGGGCTGGCAGTGAGCAGATAGGCCGCTGGAGCTTGAAATAATGTACACCCACGCTGGTGCTGGGTCTGCCCCGGAACTGCCTCCCGAACGCGGGGGCGGGGCTTTTATTAGAACGCCCTGCGTCACCGCGCAGCGGGACGCAGGGCGGAACGTAACATTCCTCCTTTATTATAAAACAAAACAAAACACATAGCTGTAACTGCCAAAACCAACTGCGAGGTCCAACAACAACTGTCTGTCTTCAACACTCAGCCGCCCTGCTATTAGGGTTCAGGGTGCCAACGCACCGGCTACCACACATAGTCACTTAGCTTAGCTGGGGGCCTTGTTGTTGTCCTCAGTCCGTATCGTCCTTCGCGGGGGTCACTCCCCCTTGCTTCCGGCTCTGTTCCATCTTCGCGGTTCAGGTCCTCGCGGCCGGGTCCATTCACCGGCTCCCAGTCTCCATCCCTCGCTCCGTCGTTCTCAGGGACGGCCTCCGGCTCTTCTTCACTGGGAGGAGTGTCCTCGCCTTCACAAGGGCCCTCCTTGTCGGTCCACAGTGTACGTGGTACGGCCTTGAACCAGGACGCATTCCTCGTCACTTGACGGTTTCCCCGTGCCACCGTCACCATGGTTCCATGCCGGTTGCTGACGGTCCATGGAAGTTCTTCGTACCTGGTGTCCAGTTTAGACTTGGAGGGGTTTCGTAGCATGATGACCTGGTCACCCACTTGATAATGGGACGGCCTCGCTCTCCGCTTGCCACTCATGTGTTCGTTGGCATCCCTTCTCCTTCTCTCTGTGCGTTCCTCGTTCACTGTGTCCGGGGTTCTGCTTGGGTGATGCGGGATTGAGGATCTGATTACGGTGCCGAACATGAGGTCCGCTGGCGGAATGCCGGTTGTGCTGTGAGGCGTGACCCGGTAATTTCGGAGGAATCGGAAAAGGTCAACCTTCCAAGGGCTGGCGTTAGCCTTAGATACTCTGAGCACCTTATTTATAGTCCTCATAAATCGCTCCACATCCCCGTTTGCCTGGGGGTGTCTTGGAGTGATGTGGTGATACTTGACATTGAGTTCCTGTAGATACTTTTTGAACTCCTCCCCTGTAAACGGCGGCCCATTGTCGCTCTTGATTGAGACAGGTAGTCCGTGAGTCGCGAACATTTTCTCAAGTGCCGGAATTACCACTTCTGCTGCTGTGGACTCAACTACCTCGACTTCCGGGTATCGAGAGTGATCATCAACCGCCACCAACAGGTGGAGACCTTCTCGGAGCTTGCAGAAGTCAATGCTGATGGCCTCCCATCGAGAGCGGCCCCGTTCTGCTGATATGATAGGTTCCGGGTTTGGCGGGGCCCCCGTGATTTGACAGGGTAGGCACGTGGCAACGAGTGTCTCGACCCGCTCTTCGATCTGGGGAAACCATACTCGGTGCCGAATGCGGGCTTTCGTCCTCACCAGTCCTTGGTGTCCTTCATGTGCTAGGGCCACTATCCTGTCTTGTAGTTTGAGGGGTATCACGATGCGGTTTCCCCGTAGCAACAATCCACCTTCCGTGACTGACAGGTCTTGCCGCACTGTGAATATGCCAGACAGAAAACCTTTGGCTTCGGCTGTTCTGTTGTGGGTGTGTCTCATGAAAGTCTTCCAATCACCGGAAAGGATGGCATTTTTCACTAAGTCACAACACGGGTCCTGGTGTGTTTCCGCCTCTATCTCCTCGATGCTCACCGCCTTGGGTCTCATTGCGCGCACTACTTGGCATATGTGTTCCTCTGTCTCTGCCGCCACTTGGATCTCTTGTTGAGTGGCCTCTCGCGGATGCCTGGAGAGATAGTCCGCAGGGTTTCCGCTGCCTGGTTGATATACGAGATCAAAGTCATACTGCTGGAGGTGCAGTAACCACTTGGTTATTCGGGCCGGAGGGTGTGCAGATGTTCCCATGAATATTGGTAGCAGGGGCTTGTGGTCCGTGATTGTTGTGAAATGGCGCCCATAAAGATAGAGGTGAAAGTGTCGGCACCCCCACAGCACGGCAATGGCCTCCTTTTCGATGTGTGAGTACCTTTGTTCAGTCTCTGTGAGGGCTCTCGACGCATATGCAATCGGTCTCTTCTCCCCTTCTCTCGTGACTTGCATCAAGATGGCTCCGAGCCCTACGGGGCTGGCATCTACAAACAGCTCTGTGGGCAGTTCAGTGTTGTAGTAGGCCATCTTGGTGTCAGCTGAGAGGGAGTTCTTGATGCTCTCGAACGCGTCCTGGCACGTTGACCCCCATTCCCACTTGACGTTGGCCTTCGTGAGTTCCCGCAGCGGCTCAGATAGCGTGGCCAGGTTTCGGATGAACCTCCCGCAGTAGGTGGCCATTCCTAAGAAACTGCGCACTTCCGTGGGGGTCATCGGTGGGCTTGCCGCCTGGATGTCTGCGACCTTCTGCGGGTCAGGTGAGATGCCTGTGCTGCCAAACTTGTAGCCGAAAAAAGTGATCTCGGATTTAAGGAACTCGCACTTTTCCCTGTGTATTGTGAGCCCAACCTCTTGTAGACGGCCCAGTAGGGCGTGAAGCCTCTTGACGTGTGTTTCTTTGTCGGGGGCGTGAATCAGAATGTCATCGCTCACGTTGAGGACACCGGGGATGCCCCTGATGACCTCCTGGATGGTTTGCTGGAACACCTCCGCGGCAGATGATATTCCAAAACTCAGGCGTTTGTATCTCCGTAGCCCCAAATGTGTAGAGAACGTTGTTATGTATCGAGAGTCTCTGTGGAGTTTGAGTTGGTGATACCCCGCCTTTAGATCAATTTTTGAAAATATGCTCGACCCTGTGAGGTCAGCCACAATCTCGTCGATTGTTGGGGTTATGTGGCGTTCCCTTTTGATGGCGGTGTTGGGGAGGCGCATGTCTATGCAGATCCGTACCTTCCCAGGCTGCTTGGGCTTCCGGGTTACCACCATGGGAGAGACCCAGGGTGTGGGTCCTGTGACTTCCTCAATGATACCTGCTTCTTCCAGGGCCTTGAGTTCCTGCTCCACTTGTTCTCTCATGTGGAAAGGCGTTCTCCGGTGCCGGACGGCTTTCGGCTGCACTGTCTCATCAATGTGAAGTTTGATGGTTTTGCCTTTCAAACAGCCTATGCCTTCTTGCAGGTCAGGGTACTGGTTCAGCATGTGCTCCACTTCCTTGTCCTCATTGACATGGCAGATAAATTGGACCACCCCCAAGTCCTCCGCTGCGTCCCCGCTCAGGAGGCTCTCAACACCTGCCTTCACCACATAGACTTTGGACCATAGTCTGTTTTTTCCGTGTTCCAGCATGGTGCGGAACCTGCCAATGACCGGCAGGGGCTTTCGACAGCCGTATGCATATAACAGAGTGTCGGTGCTTTTGAGCTCTGGTGTAGGACTTAAGGTCAGGAAAATGTTTTCAGGCATGACGTTCACCGAGGCACCTGTGTCGATGGTCATCAGAATGCACTGGTTTTGGATGGATACCATGCATTTGCGCCTTCGGGCGGCTTTTCTGCGAGGTCCTCGGTCTTGGCATAGTGCAGACACCATGTACACCTTCCTTCCTTTCCTGTCTGTGTCCTTGGAGGGGGCCTGCAGCATCGCCGAGATATCATCCCCTTCATCCTCCGTGGAAGAGCTGGCCACTGCGACCCTTCTAGCACTGGCTTGCTTCTTTTTCTTTGTCGCCGACTTCTCCGACTGGTTCTGCGGAGGTTGTATGGGGGTGTCCGTCGATCGGCATACCTTCGCGTAATGGTCCTTCCGGCCACATGCTCCACATGTGGTGCCTTGCGCAGGACAGTTGCGACGGCCATGTCGTGGGCCACCGCACCAGCCACACTCAGTGGGTCCCGGAGCGCGCGGTTGCCATCTGTTTTGGCCGTATCCACCACTGTTGTCATCTCTCGATGTTTGTTTGTTGGTGACGCGGGCCACCATGGCTGTGTTCAGAGCAGGTTGCAACCTGTGTAATGTGGCCTCCATGTTGGCCGCTCTGGTGTGTGCCAGTTCCCTCTGACGTCCTAGTTCAAGGATCCGCTGTAGGGGAATACCCTTCTCACTGAGTATTAGGCGCCTCAATTTTTCCGAATGAATCCCGTTGATGATCTGCCTCCTGATTTCCTTCTCCACGTTCGTGAATTCACAGGACATGGCTAGCTTTCTCAGGCGGGTGTGGTATGCATCAAGGGTTTCCTCCGCTGCCTGTAGGGTGGTGCAGAAGAGAAACGTCTCATAGTCTGGGTTTAGTTGAGGGAGGAAGTGATCGGTGAGGGCGTCTTTCACGCTTCGGTACCCATCCTGGCCATCCGCAACGTTGAGGGAATTGAAAATGCGCAGTACTTCGTCACCCACGCTGAGTAGAAGGTGTGCCTTCAGTTTCCTGGGCGCGGTGATCTCTTTGCACTCCATCGCCATCTCGAACTTCTGGATCCACAGCTGCCATCTGGGTCCGCATGACGACGGGTCCGTGAACGGGTCAAACGGCTGGACCAGTGTCGACGAAGTGCCTTGCGTTCGAGGTGGAGGTGGCGTCATGGACAGGTTTGCTGCAATTCTGGACGGTGTGGAGGGCCCAGGCGTGGATGTGCCGGCCGCCATGTTGGCGTGGACCTGATCCGTGATGTCGTAGTTGTCACTGACGGCCACCCATGCAGCGACGTAAGGCCTACCTTGGAGGTGTCACCGTATCCAGGCGCCGTGGTACGACTCCGGGCCTGGCCTTCCCTGCACGCCGTGATGCTGCTCCCTTGTGTTGGATGTTCGATGCCACCTGGAATTCTTGTTTCAGGAGTGAAGAAAAATTGACTTGGTGGCAGAGAGCATGCTGGATTTGGTAGGGAAGACGAAAGGAAAAAAAAAAAATTTTTTTTTTTTTTTTTTTTTTTTTTTTTGGGTGGGGGGGGTCACGTGTGTGATGGCACCCCCACCGGGTGTCCAAAAATTTCGCCGATGGCTGTGTGGCGTTATTGTGCTCTCCGAGCACCGAGCCTTTCGTGATGTTCGTCTCTCCTCGTCGCCATTGTTGAGTTCGCGGGCCCGCGGTCTATGCGCAGGGGCTGGCAGTGAGCAGATAGGCCGCGCGGCCTGCGGCGCAGCTCCAGCTGGAGCTTGAAATAATGTACACCCACGCTGGTGCTGGGTCTGCCCCGGAACTGCCTCCCGAACGCGGGGGCGGGGCTTTTATTAGAACGCCCTGCGTCACCGCGCAGCGGGACGCAGGGCGGAACGTAACAGTGTGCATTACTTCTCTGTGCTGCCAAGAGCCCTACAATCTTAACACTCCACCTTCCACGGTGCACTAGAGGTCGTGCAACTCTTATTCCAATACTTGCTAGGGGTGCTTTTTAACCCTTCAAATTATTTCCTCATTCAAATCAGTCTTTTGTTATTATAAATTATCAGCGTTTGGCGTTGATGGCCTTATCTATAAGCCCTGCAACCTGGCTCGACGTGCAGCTTTTCGCTTGATGTCGTCCGTGATTGTCTATGGATAAATCAGATTGCACATGGATTAGGAGCCACTCTTCATCTCGTATTGGGGCTTGAGAAAAGCCTATGCTTAAGTCTATTTACATAAATGTCATTCACTTTGGCTCTTCTTGAGAGTGAAGTATCAAATGTCCACCTTCCCCTAGAAACCAAGGTAATCACTGTCTGAGTCTCCGAGTGCTCTATATGTGGCTTGTTTCTACTGTGTCCACATCTTAACTCTGCAAGCCATACAGTCCTATCTTGCAGAGGGTATATTGTACGTACCTCTGCAGGGGATGCGGGCTCCTGGTCTGGTATGGATATTCATGTATGTGCACTAGGAGAATTCCATCTAGGTACTTAGAAGCAGGGTACAGATTTATTGCGTACTTTGCACATAAAGTCACTATTTGGGTGACTGGCACTTAGCACTTTTCTTAGCACTTGTCACTTTTTCAAGATTTTATGATACTGTTTTTAAGAAATCAATATGTATTATTAAATATGATTTTTTTATGATCCTTATTATGAGGTTTGGTTGAATCCTCCAATAACTTTGTCTTGTGGTTATTTTGTATCCTGAGTTGTCTAGCCAATGGATTAACCAAACCTTCAAGAGTGTGTGAGCTCCTTTTTCCTACCTTATTTTGAATAAATCGTGTCAGGTTTGCTCCTATCTCTTTATTTTGCATACCTGATATCCCCCAAGTTTAAGAATGGCGATTAAGGGGTTCACGCTTTGATGAGGTAGCTTGGAATCTATAGTAAATACAGCAGTGTTTTGTTTTAAGAATATTGCTATATCTATGTTTGCATTTAAGCATTCTGGCATTTACAAGTAGTTCTCTCATCACACTTCTTGGGTTTAACAGTGGAAGCTGATTAGCCCTTTGTTTGTAGCGTTTTTCCATGTAAATGCTATCCTTGCAGTTGTTGCTGTTCTGCAATAAATCATACATATCCCTTTTGTCATTTGTGAATATTCATTAGGCTATGTTATTTTATCCCATTACTCAAACTTTGCTACCTAACTCTAACACTAACCGGAATGGCGGTCTGCTTATTCTTGATCTGCTCTCCGGGCCTCATCTGTCAACCTCTAACGTGCGTTTTTGCTCGTTTGTGTAGCTATGTTGTGATGGGCACCATGATCACATCGTGCTTAGTACGGCTAAGGGCTCACTGCTAATCTGGGCACCATCTTGTGGACTCCAGCTCTGCATTGCCTGAAGTCTAGTTTACATGGGAGGGTGGCCCCTGCTTCTAATGATAGCTCTTACAACTCTCACAGCAGTATCTATTCTTAACTTTATCCTGCCCTGCTGCCTACGAATACATTTACACCCCAATTTTAAAAGCATATTTTTCTTTTGAAATCAAATGTGTCTCTTACTTCTTATTTACAATTACTACACAGCACGTGTGTCTTCGATCTGGCACGCTAACTTGATTATCCAATCAGCCAGTAGTTAGAATCCTGGTGAGGATCTATTGTGTGATAGGTTTGCTTGTTACTCTCTGTTGGCCCCAGACATCGTCATGGCAACAGTTCTTACCCTCTCTCTGTTCAAGGCCTATGATACTATGGGCCTCATTACACGGACAGCGGTGGACCAAGGTGCTATTATCACCTTGGTCCATGCCGGTAAAATACCGGCACCGCCTTGGTGGAAAGGGGAATTACCGCCCTATTCCAAGGTTGGTGGGGCGGTAATTCCCCCTTCCCCCATTGCCCTTCCCCATTCCCATTTTTGCCCCATAGGGCATAATGGGAATGGGGAAGGTGCTAATTACGGCACCGCAAGCTCCTTGGTCCCTTTGCGGGTTGGTTTTTAACGCCTGCAAAAAGCAGGCGTTAAATTCTCCAACCCGCAGAGGGACCTCGTAGTAAGGCGGTAAGGGTTAACGGTCACCGGTACCATTAACGGTGACCTTTAACCCTTACCGCCGTCTGTGTAATGAGGCCCTATGTCTTGTTCTTATTTTATATATAGCTGCATCATCTGGTTATCACAATCGCCCCGTCTCTTCCAACACCCTCCTTTTGGATTCTTTACCTCCTCCTAATTGCCTCCAGTAAAGTTTCTCACCTCCCTCCCTTCCCCTGTAGCCCTTCCTCCACCCCAAGTGTGGGGTTAAATGACAGTCTCACATGACATGAACTGAAAGGCCAAGTAGGCCTCTGCTGCGAGAGATGTTGCATCTAATGGCCAGGCACACTAAAGATCATGACAGGCCTAAAAGAAACCATAATACAGTGCAAGGGCTTGGTGAATGAACCTATATGTCTTGCTGAAGATGACACAAGGAACAGTGGATTACGGAAAAATGTGTCTTTCTGCAGTTTAAATACAGACAATGCTAAAAAAAATATAATCAGAGTGCAGATTGGAAAGGCACATCACATTACTGGCTGAGAGATAAATGCAGCATTTTCGCTGAAACTACCACACATTGAAATTTTGTGTACACTGGAAATAGGGGAAACTGGGCCCTGCAAGCAAGAACTACATCCAAGTACAATGTTCATTTAAAGGCACATAAGGCCCACCTACCAATACAGAAGCCCTTCATTAAAGTTTGCACCATTAATAAAAATTGCTCTCTGAAAATCAAGTGACTGAAAATGAAATGTTCTGAAGTGTGTGTATTTTGCAACTGTAAAGGAACACGTGGAGAAAAGTGTTCAGCTCTCAAATTAATATATTATAAGAAAGGCTTCAAGCAAAAGAAAGATATTGTGACAAGCAAAGTACAGCATTCTGGTAATTGTGGCTTGCTCTTAATGGTGTTCAAAACAAACTACCCAATTGCCAGATATGTTGTCTCTGAAGGATCAATTCTTTGCAAGGAAAATGGCCTAGCGAGTGCGTGACTGGAATGTATGGAGGAGCGACAATCAAGGGAAGTTGAACTCTGAAAAATACAACAAAATAGAAGGTTTTAAGATCAAAATGGTGGTCAACTTCAGCTAACAGGACAGAATGCCAGATATCACTATGGCCTCAGGACATCAAAGGACCCACCTGGCTCTTTATCTGCAATAGGAGATCTCAATGTGGCTGATGCATCCCAACTATATACGAGAAGCATCCCATTAACTTTCAATTTACAAAAGGCAAGAGGATATATTGCGCAGTGTTAGCAAGGCTGCTCAACAGGCTCTGTGTCACATGCCTTCAAGGAAATAGAAACCAGCAGGGCTAAGTTGAACTGATTTTAAAGAAATTAAACTAAAGATCACTATATATTAATTAAGTCCCTATAGATTTATATTGGACACATAATTTTCCTCCATAACTCTGGTACCGAAAGACGTACTGAGTCCATTCATATGTCATCAGAAATCTAGTTATGAGCTGGTTATTCTGATGTATATTTGATCCACATGCGATGTTTGGAAATCATTTTATCACCTGAATTCTGTTTCTGGCTTGCACAAAAATGTTCTGGATTTAAGAATTGATGGGCTGATGGGTTAGAAAATTAGGTATCTGGAGATTAAATTGCATGTTCATAACTATTCTACTGTTTGTGAAAAGGGCAAATAATTATAGTTCGCCCATGCAATAAGGTGGGGAATGAAAGTAAGCTTCACTGAGTAGTCAGAAGGAGAGGAATATATATATATATACATATATCATAATGGACAGAAAAAGACAATTTGAATTTCAAATGGGAGTTGCTATATTTCTGTTCTAGACTCCTGAACCAATCCTTAGCTAGGGGCTGGGCTTTAGGGTTGGAGAGACATGTGAGAGAACAATCAAATGTGCGAGAATTCTTGCAGGACACTGCCCAATATTACAATCTTCATGGTGTCATCACTGGTATATAAAGTGGATGCACCATGAGAGAAGGGAAGAGCTGCTAAAACTTACCAACAAGGGGAGCAGCAAAAGGAAAACCAGGGAACACCTACTGAAAAATCACCAAAGTAGATGTACAGAAATTTCAACTGGGGCAATATTGGGATAGTGCTGGATTTCTATTGCTGGGGAGACTAGAAAGCAGAGGCTGTGATGCTTCACGGAGCAAGAGAGAATGAGAGAGAAGTTCTGTGGGATGCAATTGACTGAAGTGCTGGTGAGAATCCTGTTTTTCCCGACAAGCAAAGCTGCTCAGACCCTGAGTGCCAAGCCCAGAGAAGTAAGTAGATTGTTCAACAAATGGTCAACCTGGCAATCTATTCAATTAACCCATTCCATTTAATTGGTGGATTATTTTCCATTAGTGGGTGGGGGAGTGGCACACTGTGTAGATCCTTAGCATATTTGACTGAATATTAATGTCATTAATACCCCTTTGGCAAAACACCACAGGGTGATTTTTGTTAATGTTCGAAATTAACAAAAAAGCAAATTTCTGGTTTACGGTGAAAACTACAGACTGTAATGTAATTGGATTTTGGATGGTAATTGACTTCTTTAAGGAAGAGGGGTGTCATTGTACCTAAACCAAAATGAAATTCCTAACTGTCACTATCTCCAAACCTTGCCTTCAAAGTCAAAAGATACGTGTCCCTAAAATGGAAATTCCCAACTGAAACCCATTCATAAAACTTGCTTCTGGGCCCCACAAAAAGTGAAATTCTAAACTGACCAACTTCCCAACACAGGCCTTTAAGTGGAGGGGGTCTGCAAATCCAAAATTCCCAATCCTCCCGATTTTTCTGTCCAGCTTCCCCAACACTGGGCTTTAAGTGAGGCGGGTCTGAAAAACAAGCTTCTTAACTGTCCCCACTCCCTAGACCTGGCCCTTGACTAGAAGGGTGCTGCATGTAAATGATGCTTGGGTTTTTGGATCTGGGGGGAGGAGCGCTTGTCACCCTGTGTTTATTTCAAAGCAACATTTTGGGTGAAATAATAATTGCCATATGCATTTGTACAAATCTGTTAACCAAACTGCTAACCTTCTAAGCGTGCAGGAAAATCGAAATTGCACAGCACTGCATTTGTAAATTGATGTTGTTCATTGACCAGTGTTCATTATTCCTTCAATTGAAATTTTCTTAAAGTAAAGTATTGTGATTTGTGTTCTCCAAACCAAGTTGTGTGATTTATTTATGTAGAAAGAAGTTTATTTGTGTGTCACAGAGAAGGTGGAGTGTGCAGTTTTAGAGCAATCTTCATTACCTATAATTGAAATAAATCTAAATTTATTTTCTGTACACCAGCCTAGTTCTTGGTTCATTGGAAGCACAGGGGGAGTCTGAAATAGAACTGAAAAAAGAATCGTTTGAATAGTTTGTTGTGTGACTCCTTGATTGGGGAGGGAAGCAACTCCCCTTGTTAAGGGTGGCCTCTCAATAAACCGTTACGCAAAACTGCTCTATCTCTTGCTGCCAATTCCTGAGCTTCTGCCTCAATATCTTAGGGTATTCACTCTGCACCGCCTAACCTTCCTTTTTTCCTCTTGCTACTCCTCTGTCCCATCCTTCTGATGTTAGGCTCCTTCTCACTTCATGTCCTCCTTTCATTTCCTGACCTGCTCTTTCCCCTAACCACTCCCAACGTTGTTTCTCCAATCATCTCTAAATTTCCACGTTTCGTTGCCGCCTTCTGGCATCCACTTTGCGTCACCACCGGCTGGAGTTCACTTTCCACGTCTGCCCCTGATGTTCACCTTCTCACACCACCTCCCGGTGCTCCATTTCCATCACCCTTTGCTGTAGTTCTTTCCTCTGGCTCCCACTAGAGATATATCTCAATTCACTTGCTAGCTGGGCCTGCTTCCTGGGTCACTCCTTCACTTTCTCTTTCTCTCCTTCGCCTCTCTATCTGGTCAACATATTTGGAGCTCAGCAGAGCCAGGAAGGGGGCGGAGCTTGGACCTGTGACAAAGGTTTATTGGGGTTAGTTGGTGCCCACTGAGTAATTCTGTGTTTTGAGTGGAGCTTGTACATCAGTTCCAGCATCGGCTCCTGCTCTTGTTTGTTGCAGCTTCTGGACTCCTACTCCTTCCTACATAGTTCTGCCAGCGCCTGCTCCAAATACCCACATTTCCAGACTGAGCTTATGAGCTTATATGGAGCTTCGGCCCCGCCTTTCAGCCACACTGCTGGACTTTGGATCAGCCTGTATTTGATTCATAAACCCAAGGAAATGACTCCTCAGACAGCACCAATGGCTGGAAATAGATAACAGCTCACACAATCATCCACAGTCATCATATCTTCACTTCCTGAATCTTCTTAAATGCTGCACCCCTGGTGCCAGAGAAAGCTCCCAGGCACCTTCACAGAATCGTCCGCCAAGTTTGCACCCTGAATAAATGGACGTGTGTTATATTACAGTATGACATGCCAATGTATTTAATGCCACGCTGTGCTATCTATGTTGTGTCATCCTATGCTGCCTGTTATATAATCTTGCTTATGCTGTATACCCAGAGCTTTCTAAGCGCGGAAGGGGTACGTTATGCTACATGCTACATGGTATGTTATGCTACATGTTATTTTTGAAATACATGGCATCTTGGCGGTGGGAACCAGGCTACACTACTGTAAAGTCCTGTCTGCCGGCACCTCATCTAGCAATATAAAGAAACTCTAGACCATCCAAAATAATGCTCTTTGCACTGCTCTCAACATTCCACGCTCAGAGCACATCTCAACTGCCCGCAGAGCGGTCTATTGGCCCTCCATCAGAGAAAGAAGCTCCTTTAAGACTCTCTCCATCACCCATGAATGCATCTCCATGTCAACCCCGCCATACTTATTGCAAAAAGTCATTATGCCCCAGCTATCCAGGCCTACTAGAACCCCTTATTTGCACAGGAGTGTGCAAACAAAATTCAAACGTGCGAAAGCAGGAGGCACAGGTTTTCCTGTCAATGCAGCTAAGCAGTGGAACTCCCTCCCGCCTGCTCCCAGAGTAGAAGGCTCCTCCTGGGCCTTCCCCAGAGCCCTTAAAACCTGCTTGGTCAATTAGTCTTCCTATGTCGACCAGACTGTAATCTGCTTGTTATTTTGCAAATGTTGTCGGCCTCGCCTTCAGGCCCGTTGTAACGTTATGCCTTGCGCGCCTTCGGGCCCCATGTAACTGGACAGACAGCGCCCTGATGCCTGAGGGTTTGTGCACGCTTTACAAATGAAATAAATAAGTAAATACATCTTGGATCTATAACTGTCTCAGATTCGGGTCTGTTTAGTGTTTGTAAATTTACTGTAGCTTCCGAAACAGGAGACTGGAGCATGAGGAGGGTCCACCTATGTGACATCCCCCAACACCTACATGCGTGTAGTCTGTTTAGTTGGGGTACAGGGTTCCCAAGAACTGTGTTTGCCAGGAGATGTGGGAGTCTGCAAGAGGGCTTGTCTTGCGAGTGCTGTCTTTGTGATGGTCTCAGGTGGTTTGGGCGTCTGAGTGTCTTGCTCTGGCCAGGTGCTGCCGTAGTGGGTGTGTATGCAGGTAGAGTGTGCAAAATGTTTTGATAAAGGAAAGCCTCTCTTCGAGGTATACCTAGTGTTCTAGGGAGTGGCAGAAGCCTAATATAAATCATTGGTACACTGTACCACTAGCTTGTTTGCTTTTTACAGAGCGTACCTTTAGTTTAAAGGCTCAAGAAACGTGTTTGGATGCTTTTTCTTTCTGATGAGCCAGTTATAGAGTCGGCACACACACACACACCCCTCCCCCTCACCCCCCACTGCACCCCCCGCCCCCGGTCATGGCTCTGCAGGTCTTTATAATGCTCAGGTTGCAAACACATTTCTTTTATCAGTGGTAGTACCTTTCATAGGCATGATGGGACATTTCCAGCTCAAAGGGCTCACAAAGCACCAGTTACCTTGCACATCTGTGCTAGTTAAAGTGTGCAACACAAAGCACCCATTTAAAGATGTGCTCATATCCATGACGACTACTATCTTGACATGCAAAAACATAAAGTTGCTTCAAGTCACTAATCAAAAGTGTTCAACATCATGAGTAGCAACGAGCTGGAGGTTTGTGACAAAATCGTTTTTTAAGGTTGGCATTATCGTGCATTCTGGGACTTATAGTTTACCATTCAGGATGTGAATATTAAATCCACAATGATATTCTTTTGGTTTAACATGTTGCTATAAGGATTTACATGTTGTCATGTGGCTTTATTGTGCAATTTGTGTTTTTTGTTAGTAAACTCTATATGACAGTGCATCTTGATATCTAACAATTTGAGCCAAAGTGTGTGATCCTGGTCACCCCCCTGCCCACCTTCCCTACTCTCGCCATCTGTCCAGCCATCCTACTCCCTCTTATATGGATGCAGCCAGAGTACCACCAGTTCCTTTTCTCCACTTCCACCACCGGTTCTAGGTCTTTCAAATACCCCAGTGATGTTGGGTGTGCTGTTGTTATTTGATGTCTGCCTGGTCTTGTGTCTAGAACACGAGTTGATCCACGCCTGTGCACTGCACCAGTCGTCCTGGACTTGTGCAGGTTAGCAGCTGGATCTCCTGCCTAAACAGGCCTCCTGCAGCTTCCCCGGCTCTCTGACAGGGCTGCACACATGTTAAACACATGCTGTAGTGCGGACTATCAGTCTCTGAGTGTCTTCTAAAGTCTCTCCGGATTTTCTCCGAGTCACGGATGGTGGTAGAGTTGACTGGGTACAGATTCCATCATCTGACATTAGTCAAGCTCGCCCTTGGGGGTTTTTTGTTCTTACCAGCCAAGATGTTGGTCTTGGGTTTCCATGGTAGAGTGGGAGGGTCCACACTGGGAAAAGGCTGGGGCTCTTACCTCTTTCCCTGCCCCAAGAGTTCTGAGTCTAAGGGTTTCCATCCACTCTATCTTCATCATCGCTTCCAGGTCAGCTGCTTTTTAAGGGCCCTTCCCCTAGGCCTCCTTCCCCTCAGGCCTTAGAAAGTCCACTTTGATGCCTAGAGGCGCTGCCATGTGCTTGGACCTCCTCCCACCTCCCTCGCACACGCCACAGTCATGGGGTATGTGTTCTCTCACTGTGGTGTTATCTTGTCATCTGGTCTCTCCCAGTTGTCCTCTCCTCTCCAACTCCTGCTTTCACCACGTCCTCCATCACTCCTCCTGCCACCTGCTCCTCCTTTCCTCCTACACTCTCTCCCCGCTTCTTTGCTCATCTTGTAAAGTCAAGCATCATGGGCTCTGTCTCTTGCCTCCATTCTTCCAGCCACCTCAAAACTCACAGTAAATTCTTCTCTATACACCCACACATACACGCTCCTTTGGCTCTCTCATACACGCTCCTTTGGCTCTCTCATACACGCTCCTTTGGCTCTCTCATACACGCTCCTTTGGCTCTCTCAAACACCCTCCTTTGGCTCTCTCATACACGCTCCTGCTCACTCCCCTTAGGCAGGACTTCACATGACGGTTTGCCCACATGAATGATGTCTCTTACTATTGAAGGACTAGATGTTTGCTAATTGATTCTCTATTTCAGGCGCTTTTATTTGAATAGTGTGGGGCCCCAGGGCTTGCCTTAAGAGGCCTGCAAGGTTCTCATCTTCACTAACACAGTCTGCTATGTTCTGGATGGTTCTTAAAGGGACAGCTGTCTCTGTGACACCCATGTGTCTTCTAACCAACGTGTTGAGGCCGTGCCAGGAAACCCTCTCCACCCCAACCCATGCACCACAGAGTGAGCGGCAGCAGCATCACACACGCAAACACCACAATGGCCAGGCAGGGTGCATTGTCCCATTATATCCATGTTAATGGAAATACAACAGATAGCCTCGCTCCTGTATGTCTTAGCTCTACCAAGGAATAAGATGGGTTATAAATTGATATTCATTAGCATATACTACTATTAAATTCAACTGGGTTCTTATGTCCGTGCTGCACTGGGGTCTTTAACTGCAGCACTGAGTTCCAAGCCTGCGCTGCTTGTTGTTATCCTACTTCCAAGACACGCGTGCTGCCCCTGAGCTATAATCATTTTTGCAGGGCTTGTAACTAGAACACGTAAGGTTGGTGATTGTAAGGACGTGGATTGGGTGTGTATTTCTGTGGCTCTGTGCACTGCAGTTGATATAATTGAAATGATTGTTGGATGCTGCTTGTCGCTACTAGTGGGTGTCCTTAAGGCCTGCCCATACCTTAACGTCAAACGCTTACGATCAAGGGCACACTGGGCACCCAAGGCGAAGCGCCAAGCCTTCTACTCGCTCAAATGCAAGACAATCAGATGAATTTCATTCAATAAGTCAGAGATTGTTGATTTGAACATCACAATAATTGGCCTTTATTGTGAAATGTGTTTTGGCCCCACTTGGGCCTTCTTCAAAACAGGGCTGATACAAATATTACACATCACAATAACAGTAGAAAATGTGAATACAAAATAAGTCACAAATGCAGACACAATTTACCCAAATGAATAAGTTCACATAAAAATAAAACAATCTATAGTCCAATATTAGACAGAGAGAATAGGAATGGGGGTAGGGGAGGAATACACGGGATATGGAAAAAAACAAAAAACAGTTTTCTTATTAAAAGAGTGATTTAAATATTGCTAAATCATTTACTACAAAAGCACTAAGTGTAACTTCACAATCTGGAGCGCTGTTATTTCTGAGTGCTGCCTCTGTTGGCTTAGAGCATTTCTCCAATATATCTAATGGGACCTCTCTTCTGTTGTGCAGTTCACGCTTAAATAACATGTTCAGGTTGGATAACTGATAGTTATCTGCGTGAGTGAAACTCTGTGGTAGCTATCACAGGCCAAGTGCAATCTGTGCGTCAATAAATATATATATGAAATCTACATTAAACAGAGGACTCTCATTTGCTCCTTCTGTGTACACAGACCCTATCAATGTGCAAATTGATCTTTTGAAAATCATAAGAAAACTTAAACTCAAAAAATATTTTGACAATAAATGGCAACAGATGGAAGAACGTATGGTTTGACCATTACCAAGTGAGTTCACCACTGGTGATATTTAAGACATACACTTTCTGAGATCACTAGAAGAATCTTCAAATTTGAAATGAGTGACATTTTGCGTGAACTTAATATCAAACTAGAGAATTGAAATCCAAATCTAAATGAGTTCTGCAGATGCCACTTGAGAAAGTTATTGACACATTCCAAAAACCTGTGGTGAATAATGTCGACAAAAGAGCGGACCAATCTAAACGCTAGAAGAACCGATACACAGCAAATCAGACTCGACCGGAATAGGAAGCTCTTGACTAATTGGCCAAAGACTCCTCAATTATCATAAAAGAAGCCGATAAGGGAGGCAATATTGTTATAATGAGTCAGACTGACTACATTGAAATGGCGAATAGCCATTTGGCGACACCTAGCTGTTACAAAATCTTGCAGTCGGATCCCACATTAGAAGTACCAGATGATTTAAAAGAAAACAATCTAATGCAATTATTTTGATGTTCAAATCAACAATCTCTGACCTATTGAGTGATATTCAACTGATTGTCTACCATTTGAGCGAGTAGGAGGCTTGGCGGTGCCCAGAGTGTCCTTGAATGTAAGGATTACTCTCTATTAGCACAGGACAAGAGTTATGGTTTAGGTGAAAACAGCCACCAAAATCTTAGCATAGAGACTACTGTACAGCATTTAATGCAAGTACTGGAAAATGACCCTGGCTGGGGTTATCTCCAAATATCCATTTACAGACATTAGGCAACCTGTTCCAGCAAGACACGCTAAATGCATGTTGTTTACTCTGCTATGTAACAGGGAGGAACTCAGCACATGCAGAGGGTGAGGCCATGACTCACTGAAGGCTATGATTTTGACAAAGAAAAACATACAAGGCAGAAAAGATGGTAAAGAATGAACTAGGGGCACAGAGGATTAAGGACAGACTTGAAATGGGGGAAGAATCTGACATTTACGAAATGAACTTGAAAGTGACCGTGACACCACATCTTTAGCAAAGGACATTTTAACGGCTCAGCACTGATCAAGGTACGTATTTCATAGTCTGAAGGCCAAAAGTTCAACCCCTATTTGTTCGTGTATATGTGGGGGGGTAAAGTTAATAAAAATGTATAGGGGTAAGGAGGGGGGCTGTGGGGGGTCTCCCCCCACATATATATATGCGAACAAATAGGAACAAAAAAATGAAAACAGACTTTTGGGACTCAGACTTTTCCATTTGGTAATTTCACGCAGATCCATTTCATGCAGGCTCAGAGTCCGGTCCCTGCATAGTTTGCTCAGTTAGGACTCAATGCCGGGTCTTAAACCTTTTCTTGGACATTAATGATGGGTCAGAAAGTATCTGGGAAACAAATGTGCAACTCCAAAAAAAAAAAAACACCCTCGAAACTAAAGACCTAGCAAAATACTGGCCAATCAAGAACTTCCAATTTAGCTGCAAAATCATTGAGATTTTAGTTGATAATCTCCTACTTAGGAAGATCGATTAACTCAGACTGCTTGGGTATGATTACCAATCTTGGTTCTCTCACAAATGCAGCACTGAATGTGTTACTATCCAGCTGGTTGACAATGCTCTACGGATTATCAACAAAGCAAGTCCTTTTGGACACTTTGCCTCGTACAACATTGCAGGCCATCACAAACTACACACCCTCCTTGCACACATGGTGGGCTTCTCCGGCGCTGTCCTAAAATGGTTCACATCCTACCCATCTGGCTGACACTGGGCTATCCAAAAGGGATCCCTCGGGTCCAAATGACACACCGTCACCTTTGCAGTCCCTCGGGGTTCCATTCTCTCCCTGATCATTGTTAACTTCCATATGGAACCGCTGGGTCCACACCTAGAGAATCCCATCCTCGTGATACACCAGAACGCAGATGATATGCAGTTGTTTGTAAAGGTGAAGGGCTCCCAAGATATTGGTCACCTTTGCACATTCCTTGGAACTATTTAAACACAGATAACAAATGCCTATTTACAGCTTAACCCCACCAAGATCGAATTCGTACTCCTACAAGCAGGAACCCAATTGAAGGTGGCTGGATGAAATGTGATTGGAAGCGTTGAACCTATAACTCACCCACTCAGCCAAATCACTAGCAATCTTTCTGGATAGCAATCTATCAACTCAATAACATATTGTGAAAAAGGCGCAACAGGCTTGGTAGCAGATCTCTCTACTCGCCAAGAAAAAGCCCATGCTCCCACTCCAGGACTTCTTAACAGTTGGGCTAAGACTACTGACCTCTCAGGCAGATGGGGGAGATGCCCTACTCACAGGGTTCCCAGCTGCTCAACTCTCCACCTCAAAATTGGCCTATCATGTCACGGCGTCCCTCACGACTGGTTCTTGGAAATTTGACCACTTCACCTTGCATGAATTGCACTGGCTCCCAGTCCCAGCTAGGATCTGGTTCAAAATGGCATGTCTCACATACAAGGCATTAGCTGCCATGTATGTGGGTTGTTTGGCCGAAGTGTAATCATTAACGGAGGAATTGACCATAGTCAATTTCGCCACAAATCAATTTGCACTTTTGCCAAACAATGCAAAATGTACCTTTCATTACCCCCAATCCCCCTCCCCTACTTACAGTGGAGTAACTTTGTCAGCCAAATGAATGGGGACAATATGGTGTGCCATGAAAGTTGTGGGGGGATAAACACCCCACAAATTACGCCCATGCCTACTTACCTGCTTGCTGGCCCGCCGCCACTTCCCCTGCAACCCTGCAGCATCAGATCCGTCAATCTAATGCGGACCAGATCTGAGCCTCAGGATCCCTTTCATTTGAATTTTTTCTGTCCCCACCTCCAATGTTGAGGAAGCGGTGGACACCCCCGCAACCCCCAAGCACAAAAATACTGAACATAGGAAGAGGGAGACAGCCCTGCAACCTCTGCTCCACATGTTCGGTATTTGTACTGGCTGAAATCGATCAAATTGTACCATTAGATAGATTTGTATCAGTCAAAATGGGTAGTGCCGCCAGTATGCTAGTCTACCTGGCCGCCAAACTAGAAACAACAGGTAGCACAAGGTCATCACACAATAAGACATCACACATCATCTCACATCACACGGACTGAAACTTGCAAGGGGAAAAGTAGGGACAAGTCCTTCAGATGCTAATCTCTGATCCTCTGGATCTCCATTGGGTAGCAACCTGGACTGCCCTGGACTGCTCCAAGCCTCCCTCAGTTTAGGAAGGAACTGAAGACTTCCCACAAGTGTCACCTAGATTCTGAATAACTTGCCCAATCAGAATATAGTAATGTGATGTTTACTTGGTGGACATGAAATTACCCTACCAATGTTTTGCTCGGTGACCTGTACAGCGCTCCAATGCTCTCAAGCTAGGGTTCAACAACAACAACAACAACAACAATAATGATAATAATAATGATAATAAAAGGACAGTGGGCACAGAGGCACAATTAGGAGCCAGATATCAAAACATATCCTTCCTACAGAAGCAGACAGCCTCTCCCCTGCTTTCAGGGAAAGGCCAGCTGCTTGTGAGGAAAGGAAGTATGGTGACAGTCTGCATCCATTATCAGAGAAAATAAAAGGGCCAGAAATTGAACCCTTTGCACCAAATCCAATTTTAATTTGGAATACAAATAAATAGAGGGAAATTTCTTTTCCAGAGTTGAGTGTGCACGCGTTATTGTGTGCCGTGTTTTACTTGTGGAACTGTAAAATGCATCTTCGCTTTGGGGTGTTGTGAGTTATCCCACAGGGAGTCCCCATACAGTAAACATGAGTGGAGGCAGTTGAGTTCTGTAAGGGGAGGCTGCACCCATATAACGTGTGATGTGTGGGGTGTAGGTGTGTGTGTGTGTGTGTGTTGTTTTGAAGAGCATGTGTAGTCCGGTAGTGGGAATAGAAATGCCGTGGGTCTTTGTACCTTTCCCAATGTCCCGGCGTGTTGGAGGTTTAAGTGCCTGTGTTGCGCATGCCTAATACTGGCTGCTACTGCACAGCCTCCCCACCAGGCGACCCTTACTCCACAGCTACCCCTTTGCATTTAACACAGCCAGCACGTCAAGGGCATTCCTTTATTAATTGGCAAGATCCCCGAACCCACTCATTGCCCATTGTGTATAGCGGGCCCTCTTCACCACATTCCAGTGTGTGAATTGTGCACCGACAGAGACTGGCGCACCTCCTTTATACATGTGCTGGCCTTTACAGATTTCTTGCCTGAAATGTATTCTCAAAGCTCCAGTATTTCTGAAACAAGAGCTTTTTGATAAAATGCGTCCTCTGCCCCTGGGCACAAAAACCAAATCACCCAATCACCACTCAGATCTCATGACACTGGGCTGGGCAGCTCCCATGATGCTCAGCGTTCCCATCTGCAGCTCCAGAAGAAGGGCAGTACAGGGCCACCCCAAGGTCTCACTTTGGGGCTCTCACCAAGATGTGGTGCCACCAAGGTTTGGGATAAGGGCGTTAGGAGTCATGTGCCTGCACCCTCCACTCTCATTGGTCTTCTGTGCGTATTCCTAATAATCATGAGAATGTGAGAATGGGGTCTGCACTCCCCTGCTTGGCTCTGCGCCTCTACATTATGTTCGATCCCTGGATATTTCTGGGGGATGTCATCAAATATCAGTGTAGTGCAAATCGATGTATTATTATTTGACTATTTGTGTTGCCTTATATAAACCTTTACAAAACAGCTAAAATGCAGATAACTAACATTAGAAAAAGGAACAGAAAGATTAATCTGCTAAAAAAATAAAACGTATACCCATTTTTTTTCATATTTCCATCCTAATAGAGTATAACATCACATATTCAGTTTCAGTGACAGTGCATTCTCTTTTCCTTATTTACAAATAAAACAGAGTTACAAATTCATAGTTTTACTCTTAGACAATGTTTCAAATGTCCAATCTTTTACAGTATAAAATCACATATTCAATTTCTGTGTCAGTTTGTTCTCTTTTTTCTTATTTACAGATAAAATGGAGTTACATATTTAAGGTTTTACTCTTAGATAGGATTTTATCAATTGCCTCCATAATAGAGGTTGAACTTGCATATTCCATTTTAGTTAATAAATTCCTTAATTCAAACAGATGATAAACATCAAATACAAATCTCAATACGGTCAATTTAAGTGACGTAGACTTGCCATGAAGTATCATTAGCCATAACATCTCTAAGGAAACCCACACTACGAGATTTACGAATTTACTAAAATACTTGATGCGTTGCATTCTGATCTGTGGGCAAAATATCACTCTGTGTCTCAGTCTCTGTAACGCAACTGCGAAAGTGACATGTATCCTGAGGGTTTAGAATGCTGTCTGAAATATGTAAAATTTCACGAATGAATAAAACATTGATTCTGAATCTCATAGACCTATTTTTAGCCCTTTTATTGGGAAAACAGCATAAATAAGGTTTGGCCGTTCCTTCTTCTTCTTTGACTGGGGATTATATGTCTATACAGCCGACAATTAGACAATTCCTCAATAGATATTGCCCAGTCCCATCTTTGAGTTAATTCTTTTGCTTATTTTGGTCACATAAGTAAGTTTTCTAAGGACAGGTTCATCAATCCCAAAAACTGCATAAACTCTTTATGAAATTCATAAATGAAGCCTTTTTTTCAAATTGCCTTCACATACTTCTTTACTCAATTTAGTATACAAGCTGGTCTCTGAGTTTGTGTAAAATGTCCTAATGAGGGAGTGTCTTTCACCACATTACTATGCTTTGCAAAAATTGAAGGCCCAGTTTTTATCTCATCGCACAAAGCGGCACAAACTGAGGAAGAAAGTGAAAGACTTTCACCAAGTAGAACTTTCTTACAGGCAAGACTTAAAATGTACCGTATTTCACATCTAGTTTTTTCATCTGTCTGGCAAAAGAATATGACTGGTCTTTCAATTAATTTCAGTAGAAGGTTTTTGTGTATTTTGTTATGATAGGATAGCCCAGGTAAACTATAGAAGATATTATTTGCAATCTACATTTACCTAGGAACCATTTAAAATAAAACCTTTTTTTTTCCTTAGTGTTATAATGACTGACTTTTGTGGGTTAACCTTAATATTGTTTGAATTCATATAATGATAAAAGGCAGTAAGTAAAAGCTGTAGACCTATGGGGGTTTGATCCATTAAGAGAAAATCGTCAATGTACGCTACCGAGGACATGTTTATTCCTACCTGTCGTGGCGGTATGAAAGACACATTAGCTAAATGGATAGAAATATCAGCAACATTCATATTGAATAGGCAGGGCGCAAATATGTAGTCCTGTCTAAGGCCATTTCAAATCTGAATAGAGAGTGATAGTAAACACTGGTTATTCAACCTCTCCTGTATACAGGAGCCTTCATCTAAGTGTATAAATATTTGTAATAAAGGGCAGGGTATAACTGTTTTTCAAATTCTTTCCAGAGGGTTGGTCGATCTACTCTATCGAAGCTATCGAGAGACCCATAGATGCTATATAAATTGAGGGAACTTTCCTGAACTTAACTTCTGGAGGCTGGATTACACTAAGACCCTGCAGTCTGTGCCCATGTTTTTATGAAACCCAATCTGATTGCAGACAAGGATGCTATTATAATCACACCAAAGTTCAATATGCTCCAGCATCAGGGTGGCAAAGATCTTTGTGTCCGCATCCATAATAGCAATCGGGTGATATTTGGGCAGAGATCATTTGTCCCCCTTCTTAAATGTGGGTACTATGTAGGACATATTGGAAATGACATTCTTGAACAGGATGCCCAAGATAGAGGCCCATAAGGGTACATTTTCTTTAAACACTCAATTACCAATAAGATTTGGACCCAAAGCATTTCAGGACTTGGCTCAAATAATTGCTTGTTTAATGGCTCTCACCTGTATCAATCCATGACAATCATAATTGGCAATTGTTTTAATCCTTTGGTTGAATTTAAATTGTAAGGATTTGTAGATCTCTCCAAAGTGTTTATACCAGGTTTGCTCGGATATCGGGTCGGTCTAAATCACCATTAGATTTTGCTCCTTTTCATTTATTAAGGACCAAAAGTCAGCTGTCTTATAATTCTTTCTTTGTAATGCTTCCGTCATAGCCCCAGCATCCCTTCCGGAGGCCAGGTACTGGTGGCATTTCAGCCAGTCTTCCCTTAATCCTCTTATGAACATTCTCTTTAGTAAGCAAAGAGAGCTAAAACCTACGAATCTCTTTTCTTATCTCTATTTTCTTGTTCTTAACTGAGATATCAAATCAATGTGGATGTTTCCTAGCTCTTATATACTTTTTTGTGGGCTTTGGTAAAGTGCCCCGCACAGCTTGTAAATAAGGACCAAAAACAGTGGAAGACTACATGGCCTCCTTGGTACCATAGTTGCAGCACTCAAAGTCCTTTAAAACTAATCTATTGAACCTGTAGATGTTTTAACTGTACAAGGCTATCCTGTTACAGTGCGAATTAACCTTAGCCGAAATCGGTAGGTACTCCCTAGAACACATAGAAAGAAAACCTTTAAACTAGCATGGTTGCTATAAGGATTTTGTTTTACCGCTAGATTAATTGCCATATTGTGTACATTCTTAGAGCGGAAAACATAGTCGATAACTAAACTAGCATTCCAGCTCGACCAAGTAGGAGTAACACAGTGATCAGTCTCATTCAGCAAAATTAGGACCCAACCTTCGAGGAATGTGCACCATTTCTCACCCTGCGCCCTCTTCCTGTTTGTTAAGCCCCAAAGGCCACTAGATTCTTTTATATTGGGACCCTCTTGAAGTTTATTTGTTGGAATTGTATTCTCCAGAATGAGAAGTTCAATAACGGGAAAAACATATTACAAACAATTACCATTAAAATCACCTGCAAAAATAATTTCCCCCCAGGGATAATTTTCATACCATGCTTCCAATATGATATCTAGTTCCCCTAAGATGTTTGAGAGAGTGTCTGACGGCAATTATTTGATTCTGGATATCTTGGGACAAGGAGCTCATATCATCCATAGAAATCAAATATGGGTCGTTTGGTGGGATTTTATTTAAAGCACTCACTTCCCGAGCCTACCCATTAGAAATTGATGTATTATTTCATTTAGGGGCCCCCATTGGGTCCACCGACTCTGGAGGCGGAGGGAGTGGTAGGGCCAGCACCAAGGGGAGGCTGTTCATTCATGTTGTAAAAACCAAAGGTGTAATTAAAATATCCTTCCTAGATGAAACCATACATTCTTTCGGTTTCCGCATGGTTCTTTTAGGAATTTGTGAAATGAAAACACCCCAATATTATCCACTCGGGCCAGTCTTAGGCCAGTTTAACAAAGAGAATATTCTCACCCATAGGCACACTGCAAACCAACTGGCAAACAGCCAAAAAGCACACTTGGCAGCGCACTCTTGCAGATGCGCAGACATGCGCGGCCTCTGGATTATGTAGGCGCTACTCAGTCAAGGGGGCAGAGACTCCATAGCAACTACAATTTTCCGTTATAAGAATTATCCGCTGGTAATTCACTGTGGTGAAAGGGAAAGGGTCCACGCCACGACAGCCAAACATCACACTCAGCAGTTTGCCTAATATAGTTTAAGCTTAAAGCCATGTGGAGGAGAGGACATTAGAATACAAAAGCAACTTCCAAACTAATTCTAGAATCAAAATTGCATCAGCCACCATTTTAAATGTGTGGGACACAAAATTCTACTATTTTGGTTCCCAGTATTAGACATGATCAAATTACATCCAGGAGTTTGAGACTAAGGGCCTCATTCCGAGTATGGAGATAGCCATACCGGGTACCGGGTCCGGGTTCCCTGAATGGGGAAACACCGGGCCATTCCGACCTTGGATGACCCGGTTTTTCCCCATTCAGGGAACCCGGACCATCCCCATTCCCATTTGAGCCTGCATAGGGATCAATGGGAATGGGGAGGATGCTAACAACGGACCCGTTAATGACGTGCCCGTTGTTAGCATCCTGGTCTGCTGGCGTGACCCGCTAAGGATGCCTGGTTTTACCAGGCGTCCTTAGCGGGACCCGCGAGCAGACCTCGTAATGAGGCTGTAGGGGGTTAACGGCACCAGCAGATCTACCGGCACCGTTAACCCACTACCGCCTGGGTCGTAATGAGGCCTGTGAGAAGACTGAAATACTGAGAATGATTCTAGATTGATAATCATGCAACAATATGCCCCATTGGACTGAAAAGTGTGACTTAGTTTATCTTCATTAATATCAAAAATATGAATTGATATGATATAATATGAAATTTTATTTATATTGCGCTCATACACAAGTGTTTCAGAGTGCAACGAGGCAAGAGAGGGGAACAAGGGAGGCCAAAAACAACGACCTTACTAGGCCCAGTGACATTGAGAATGCGTAAGTGCAGGGGAGAGAGGGGAGGGGGAAAGTGCAAGGGGTAGGGGAGGAGTGGAAAGTGCTGAACACGTGATCAAAACAACAAAAGGTAGTGCAGCCTACAGGTGGTAAGTGCAAGAAAAAGGTGCAGACAACGGGTGTCTAATAAGTGCAGGAGGGAGACTGTAGGGTTTCAGATACAGACCCAAGTGCAACGGTTGCTAGGAGGCAGTGTGGCTATGCGGGTGGGTGGGCAGGGATCTGGGCCCAAAATCCGAGGGTAGCAAGGTGCCCAATGCCAAAGCAGACAGAGATCAGCAGGGGAGAGGAAGATCGAAGGCATCAGCAAAGAGAAAGATCTTGAGGTGCTTACGGAACCGAAGATGGTTCTCCTCAAGTTTCAAAGAGGCAGGGAGGCTGTTCCAGAGGGAGGCCCCAGCCAAAGAAAGAGATCTACCCCCAACTCATTGCTTGGAGAAGCGGCTGACCCGGAGGGAGTTGTAGGTGGAGGAGCGAAGAGCTTGAGTAGGAAGGTATTTCTGTCCGGAGAGTTGAAGGTTTTGCGGCCCCAGGCCCCAGAAGGCCTTGTGGACAATGCAAAGGGTCTTCTACGTAATTGTAAGAGGATTCAATTCAACACTACAGCTAAGTCAATGCCTAGTCTGGGATACTGAATGGAAACCCTTATTGATATATCTTTATGTCCAGTTCATGCGTTCTGGATGACTACCCCTATATAACACCCCTCTCTTGGAATCCCCCTGACCCCACTGAGCCAAGAAGTAGTTCTGTTTTGCAAGTTAAAAGGTTTATTTGAGAATTTAAACAATATATATATATATCACACTTTATAATAAATTAATAATTGAATATCACACTTAATCTGATATGATAAAGAATAACAACGGAGAATCTGGCACTAGCCCACTTCTTTATAATCACTAAGGAGTTGACATGAAATGGATAAGGTAGCACACTGGTAAATAGGGAGAGAAGAATAATGTGGTAGAGAATGCTTTATAGGGTTCAAGGAAATGCAAGGTTGAATGAATGAAATGCAGTATAGAAGATAAACTGATATGGTTTCACAAAAGACAAGGTAATCACTTTCCCTTTGTGGCAATTCACCCCCCCTATACAATGTAAGGAGATGGAAGGAAGAGCACACAGTTCAGGTATACAATCACAATGTAATACAGAGTTCCAGTTTCCCAGCAAGCTTAGAGGAGAATAGATATGAGTTTTACACAGGCTCAAAATGCTTTAAAATGTGATAGCAATATATTGGAAAATGTGCTAAAATGATTTTAATTCCCTCTGGAGGTTCAGGTTGAGGATTAGTTGGTTTAAATAAGTTCAGGCTTACTTTAGCAATGTTCTAGGAATGATTGGCAGGTTAAACGAATTTTTGGCAAATGAAAGCAAGGAAGCTGTAGTTTTCACACGTGGAGAAATTTGCAAATCGCGGCAAATTCGCGAGTGCGTTTTATAGGGAGTAGGAATGCGGTCCTAGGTTCGTTGAAAAGCCAAGATTCCCAGCTTTCAGAGGAAAGTTACTGCAAGTCTCTAAGACAAACGGTCACAGAGATATGAGCGATATGGTAAAGGTCGTTTTTCAGATTTGAAATTTTAAAAGTTCAAAGTGACAAGTTACAGCTTGCAACTAGAAAATGACAGGTGACAGCTTTGCAAATGACAGGTGACAGTTAGGAGACAGTTCTGGTTAGATTAAAATAGATTGAATTATTTTAACTAAGAGATTGGTTCTGCACAGTTCTGCTAGGTACTCACAATATATTTTTGAAATAAAAGGGCCTCGCCACGGATCTGGTCAACAGTTTTTCTTCACTCGCCACGGACGGTTTCTGCGCACAGCGGTCTGGGTCAGCTCTCTGGTTCTGCGAACAGCGGTCTGGGTCAGCTCTGCTCTGCCTCTGGTTCTGGATACTGCTCTGCTTTCTCTGGGTACAGCACTGCTTCTGGATCTTTCTGCACAGCTTTCTCTGGACCCAGCGCTGATCTGCACGGCTCCTGGATGCTGCTATCGCTGTTAGGTTTGCTGGATGCTGAGGCCCACTGAGAAGAGTTTTCAGTTTGTGGGTTTAGGCCCTTGCTTTGAGTTCTGAATCAAGTTCTTTGGAGTTTTAAAGTCTAAGTGTTGAATCTAGTATCTTCTGGATGTTGTGTGGTCCGGCAGAGCGCGTTGCAGCAAATGGAATTGAATGTCCCTATCTGTCCTGACTGTCTGCTTTTATGTGTTTTGAAAGTGGGTGGAGAGGCTAGCTTTCTAGACCCTACCCCTCTCCACTTGTCATTGGCCACTTCATCCTCTTCCCCTTGATTGGGGAAGGAACTGTGAGTCAGAGTGATGCTGTAGGTTTTATGGGTCAGGGGATCCTCCCCTGGTCAGTTTGCCCACAAATCTATATTTGATTCAAAATGCACATTTCTCAAATACATAGTGGTTTGTCATTGCATGTACATATTACCTATCACATGAGGTATACCCTGTCCAAATCTGCTCTTCCTGAGAGCTTGCATTGAGAAATGGCAACATTTTGCACTTTTTAACTGGTTTTGCAATATCGGACATTAACCCAAATTTACACACATGTGCACAAGGAGTATGGACATTAATTGATGAAGTGTCAGATTTTTAACATGCATACATTTTAAGTAATACCCTCTTAACTGCTAGCTTGCCCCCAGATCATACCACCGGTTCTAAAAACCTCTTAAAATGTGGGCAGAAAAATCACAAGAATTATGGTATCATTTATAAAATTTTCACAAGTCCGCTCTATGAATGATCCATCTTTTTAGAGTTATGTTCTGGCCCCAAAGGGGTGTGTCTTTTCAGGTCACATGGTACAGAAACCAGTCTTTCCACTTTCTTCAAGCTCAGCCTCTGTCTCCAGTTTCTCCCCCTCCCAGTTTCTGCCAAGAGGAAGCCATTTTTACGACACCCCCAATAAAACATTTGCCTGAGTCAGGACAGGGCTTTGTTCAATTTCCTGCAGAGCCCAGGTAATTCAATCAGAGAAGTGTCATATCCCTTTTGGTGGGAACAGCAAAAGGCAGCTAGGCCTGGGAACACAGCTGTTGTGCAAGTCTCATCTCCTGTCGGGGGTAGCTGGTGGGCAGAATTCAGTTCCTTAAGCCAGGCCCCAGCTAATGTCACTTTTAGTTACCCAGTTTTCTGCATTCAAATAAAACTAACCATTTTTACATATGCAGCTAGAATGCTGATTCTAAGTTTAAAACTATGACATTTAAACAATTGCAACCTATGTGACACTCAAAAGTAGGTCACTCATTTCTTTTAAACAATTATTTTTATTTTTTAATTTTTTTTATTATTATTGAAACGTCAGCCGTGGTATCACAACTTAGAAAAGAAAAAGTTGGACACCCATAGCTTTTGTTACATAGAAGACAAAACTGATCTTCAAAGGGGCGTCTTGCAATCGGGTAACTAGATGTATTTGCAGACATATACAGCCTCCAGGGTTACAATTGCGTGCCCAGCAATTTTTGTTGGTTGGTGGGATCATTAATTAATTAGTAATTGCTTTTGCCTCAGAACTTAATAAGAGAAAAATGGAGTCCAAAAAGTTAACAATGGCACATGTGAGTTGGATGTCATGACCAGAAATTGCCCGACACCACCAATTGGCCATGTCGTTGTCCAGAGGAGCATATTTCCCAAGGTGACATTGTCGTTGGGTTTTCACCCCGGCACATGCTGTTATTAAATGATAAGACGATTCCCTGGCGGTGCAGCAAAATCGGCATATGTTGTCGACAGTGTCCTTGATTTTGTGTTGCCACAGCATTTCTTTAGATTGAATGGCGTTCAGTCGAAACTTCAAGAATTTTTCACGATATTGCGAGTTTGGACATTTTGTTAAATATCGGCAGGGTTTGTTCAATTTATGAACTGTGGTGTCTAATTTCAGCGTGGATTTCAGTTTGTTGCGAAGTTCTAAATTGCAAATCCACGACCAGTTTACAAATTTGATCTTTGCCAACTGTGGTAAGTTAATTAAATCCTCAATTGGTATGTCAGCACTATGTAGATAGGTTGCCAGGGCAGCTTTCCAGGCACGAAGTAGATGGTTGTTGGTAACTGCGTGTTTCTCAGCCAGAATTTGGTAAGCAGGGGACGGTGCAGCAGCGCATATTTTCCTCCAGGCAGTCAATGATTTCCAGATTACAACAGAGTGTAGAGAGTTCAGCGATAGCTCATAACGGATCGCAGTGATGGAAACGTAGTTTGGAAGTCTTAAGACACGCCTCCAGAATATTGCCTCAAGTTTGTGCCAGTTCTGTGCGGCCAAATTCCATCCGGCCTCCGCTCCAAAGGCAATTGCAGGTATTACTTTTTGGACATAAAATATCAAAACTGGTGAGAGACTGAATTTTCCAAATTCTCTGTTTATCTTGGCACCTTGAATTGCGAACTGGTTCATTCGTGTGATCAGATCTTGCATCCAATCGTGTTCATTGATGGAATTATTGAACATGATGCCAAGATAACGGATGGACTTCACCGATGATAGTGTGTTATTCTCAATGGTCCATTTAAATGCTTGGTCTTTCCGTGATGTTGTTGTGCCGATAGCCATTATCTTGGTTTTGTCGACATTCAGGTTTAGGTCATTTTGTTTTAGATAGTCGCTGAGATTATTCAGCAGCCGTTGGAGACCTATCTGGGTACGATCAATTAAGACAAGGTCGTCCGCGTATGCTATGCAGTTTATCGGTGTGGTGTTGATTTTTGGAGAAAAGCACTGGACCCGTTTTAGGCAGGCTGGGATGTCTGCAATAAAGAGCTTGAAAAGCTCAGCTGCCAAAGGGCAGCCTTGTTTCACACCCCTATGTGTAGGAATTTTTGGTGACAAGTCGCCTTGGTTGTTGAGCCTTACTTGAATTGATGTACCAAAATGTAAGGCCTGGATGGGTTCCAATATAGATTTCGGACAATTCCAGGCTTGAAGTTTTGTCCACAGCAGGTCACGATTGATCATGTCGAAAGCTTGGCGTAGGTCAATAAAAGCAAGGAATAGTTTTTTCCCTGTTTGCAGAGTTTCCAGCTTTAAGATAGTTAGTATGAGTAAGTTGATTTCAACGCCTACGCCCTTGGTGAAACCTGTTTGTCTGATGTCTAGGATCCCTGCGTGCGAAACCCAACCTTCAAGTTTTTGACGAAGAGACGAGCCCAGGATTTTTCCGATAGTGTCGAGTAAGGCTATCGGGCGATAGTTGTTTGGAATCGCTCGATTTCCCCGCTTGAATATTGGAACCACGATAGCTTCCAGCCATGATTCAGGCATTTGTTTTGTGAACTGAATCGTTTTTAACAAGGCTTCTATCAAAATGGCCCATTGCCGGGCGTGTTTTTTCAACATGATATTAGTAATCATGTCAGGACCTGCGGCATGGGAATTCTTCAGATTCTTGATCATTTTCTCTATTTCAATAGCCGACATGGTTACCTCCCAGACGACACCGGAAAGCACGAAGTCTGAATTACGTTCTTTTTCAGGCAACTGGTACACTTCAGAAAAGTGTTCTACCCAGGTAGTACTATTTATTTCGTTGGATATATAAGCTGAGCATCGGGAATTGCCAGAATTTAGGATGTCCCATATCTGACGGGTATTTTTGGTTACTAGTATTTTCATCATTGCTTCAGCCTTATTTTGGTTGATGATCATTTTGTGCGATTTCAACCAATTACGAAACACCTGTCGCCTTTGTTTAATTTCTTTCCTGAGTGTCTCGGCCATCTGGGGTGATTTTAAGAGCTTTTTCAGCTGTCGAATGTCAGCTCTCATCGTTTTCTTTTGTGCCGAAATGATTGTGCTTGACACATGTTTGTGCACTGTTCCCATTGATCGGGCTGCGATGGTGGTGGACATCATATTGCTGACCAGAGGTGCGTAATTGACGTTTTGCTCTGCATAAAGATTATATAAGAGGTCGGTTAGTGCGTGGAGTTTTGGACCATTTATTCGTAGACGATTTCCTGCTGCATTTACTGTGATAGGTAGACCATAATGTCCTTTGAATAGTGCCCACTCAAGGGTGCATGAGAGGCGTAAGAGATCATGGTCACTATTCTGCATTTTTTCGACCTTTAAGTTTGTTATCTTGGCCATCATGTTTAAGGACACCCAGAAATAGTCCAGGATACTATGAGAAGTGTCGCGGTGCCAGGTTGAGGATGGAGGATCGTCTCCTTTAACATTTCCGTTCACCAAGTGGCAATTTCGGTTTTGTAGTGCCTTCATCCAGGCCTTGCTTCTGCAAGATAGCTCATGTTCGCCAAGGGGTAGATATATTTGTCGACTCGTGTCAAAGCCAAACCAAGTACAATTCAGGTCCCCGCAGCAGATTATTAACAGGTTTTTGTGTTTTAATACAGCGTTGTCTATGAGACTAATAATGGCCTTTAGAAACGTGGCAGTACTGATTTTATACGGATTCCAGTAGCCGTTAATAATCAGGAGATTGAGCCGCTCGTCTATGGTGCCTTGCGTCGATTGCATGTGTATCCCCTGAGTGAAGGGGTTCGGATTTGAGACTTCCATGAGTTTCCATTGGTTAGTTATTTTGGTCATTGTTAGTAGCCCAGAGTAAGGGCGACCTTGTGGATTTTTTATGGCGGGGTTTAGGTGAGTTTCAAAGCCGTCTTTTGTTGGAGCCTCTATGAGCCACGTTTCTTGTAGACAGATTATGATCACATACTGAAGGTCGACTTCGAAATTGTTGAAGAGGTGTGTAAATCCTCTCGTATTCCATGATAAGATCTCGCTCCGAGGTTCACAGTCAGATGGTTGTGGCTATTGTTTCGTGTTGCGGGAGCGGGGTAATTGATTTTCCCTGGTTGACTTTCGACTGTTCTGAGGATTTTGATTGTGTCGTAGTGAAATTGCCGCAAGTGACTGCCTTATCTCTTTGCAGCTTATAGAGGCATCAGCCTTAGATGAAGGTGAGAAAGACCGGATGTTAGGACTCATTGTGGGTGTCGGAGGTTCGGTCGAGATATCAAAGCCAAACGCCAGTAACTCATCGGAGGCACGTAACATAGTATTTCGTACAGAGGCAGAAGGAATATGCAAAATGACCTGGTCAGCAGTATGTTCAGTTGGATATTCAACAATCTTGATGTCGGCTGATTCGATTGTACGTAGCGATGGAATGCATTTGAATAGTCGCATCACATTTGCACGATTGAGATTGACGTCGTTTTCGTCGTCTTGAATGTTTTGAAGACGCAATTTCCCAATTTGTATAGTCGAAGAGGAAGAGAGATTTTGGTGGACTCTAGAGACATGGTGCGCCATCTTGCTTTGTTGGTGTTTGGTACATTTGGGGTTCCATCTAGATGAGTGTTTGGAGACATGGACAGATTGATCGCTCACCCTGTGAGTTTCGTTGCCAGAACGTGAACGCAGAGTCGTTGACACTGGTTTTCGGTCTGTAATGGATTTGGACAGACCTTGAACGTCAGGAGGAAAAGAACGTATGCCGTCAATGGCACTCACGTTGTGTCTCTCGAGTGAGTTTTCCTGTTCAGAATAAGTTGAGAGATTACAAAGGTCTATTTCGGGATCACTCTCAGAGCTTTCAATTGTCTCACTTGCCGACTCGGTTCTTCGTCTTTTCAATGGGGGATGAACTGGTGCACGAGTTGGTCTTTCAGTTTGTGCCGGTATAGCGTGAACTTTGGCTGCGTCTTCTTCCGGTTTGGTTGTTCGTGTGAACAGACTCAATTTTGTCGGCGAAGGTAAGTTTCTGATGAATTTTTTTTGTTTATTGCTATTGTTTTCTTTCGATTTATCGATGGTGCCATGTGAGCGTATAGATTTTGTCTTACTGGTGGCCGGTAGGCTCTTCACATTTTTGGGGGGATTGGCTGTAGAAACTGGAAGAGAAAAAGTTATTGCTTTTGCGGCTCCCGTGAATATGCCAAATGAGGTTGGCATCCCCTGCGATGTCGAGATCGTGGAGGGCGGGTTCCTGTCTTTAGGAAGAATTGCTGCAGATTGGGCCGTGTCAGAGACCGCTCCTTTAGAAGTCATACATAAAGAATTTGTTTCTTTTTCAATGTTGTCCTTACTTGATATTAGATTTTGTTGGGAGTCATCGCGATGCGACTGACTACCTGTTGAAATAGGCATCACAGTTGAGTGGTTAGGTTGTCCAATTTGAGACGCAGTTGAGGATACCAAGAGATTCTTTCCCGAGTTAGAGGTTTGCCCCGAAGCCAAGTTTTGAAGAACATTTGACTCACTTTCTGTAGAAGACTCTGTTGTGAGAGGTTCTAGATTTTTAGTATGCAGTGGATTTTGCAAGACTGAATGTGAGAGGACGGCGTCGACATTGTGCCGCATCCACTTTAGGGCTTCCAAGAGACCTTCCGATAAGGTGTCATTTTGGCAGTGATGGCGTGCAGCTAGGTCTGTTAGTCGTTCCTGCCATCGCGTTGTAAGATCGGCTTCTCTCGAAATCTGATTTTTCAGAAAGTTGTTGAAATTTTCGGTTTTCACCATTTTGTCAGATAAGACTGCGTTTAGCGCTGTTTGATCTTTTAAGGCGTCGTGAAGTGATTCGTAGAGTTTTGTGAAGGGAATCATTGCCATCGATGTCGCAGCAAGCACATTATTGTATAGCTGCGTGGCTGCTGCAGCCGAAAGACTGGGTTTCTGAGATGCCGATGAAGAGCCATCTACACAGGAATGTAAGCTCGAGGAGGTCGCCTCATGTGACGCTGCTTGGGCGCTTGATTGGACTTTTTCCAGATGATCTGATAGATGTTTCTTTGACAAGGAGGAACGTACTCGAGGAGTACTTGTAGATGTCAGATTTGGTAATCGAGGACCTTTGGCCACACTTTTGTTTGCAGACATATTGATATTTGTAGCAGGCTGTTCATCGGCAATGTCAGGTAAATTGCGGCTCAGGTCAGCCCCATCTATAGTTAAAGATGAGTGGTCTTGCCGTGTAAGGTTTCCCTGAGTGACCAAGTCAGCTGATTCTATTGAGTTTAACTGTGGCATTGTACGGGAACAGGTTTGATGACGTTGATCGTAATAAATCAGCAGTCTTTCTTTTGCGGCGGCGTAGTCTGCGTCAAGTTGTGCCAGAAGTCGTGCCTCACGTCCTTCTGTACTTGAATTTGTGTTTGTTTTTTTTCTACTATGGTTCTCGCACTGTGTTCCTATAGTGTGGGATTTGTTGGAATTGTGAGGCGACGCAGTTTGAATGTCCTTAGAATGATTATTGATTAAACCTTTAAGGGTATCACATACTTGATGATTGGCAGGAGTTAAGAGTTCCTTGTCGTTGTTTACTTCGGGTACGAGTCTAATAATGTTCTGAGGCTGTTTCTGAGGCTGTTTCCTTGGTACTGTTGACGTTCGATTTAGAGTGGAACAGTTTGTGAGGAAATGCATATCAGGTGGATCACATGAGTTGCAAGGATTTGCTGTGAGTTTTGAATTTAAAAAATCATCGTTTGACAAACGAGGATTTAGAGAGGCCGAGTTTATAGACGTGGTAGTGGAAATGAGTGGATGTTCGCTCTTACTAGATGTTGCGAGACACTTTGAGGCAGCAGTTGGAATTTCGATATGAGGTGTGGGCGGGATGATCACAGTTTGAGGGTCAGCTTCAATCATTTCGACGTCAGTCACGTCGAAAGGCGAATAGAAGACTTCAGGACTATTGATCAACAGAGTGGACGATTTGTTGTCTCGTAGCGATGGGACAGGATAGCTGAATAACGCAGCTGCTGTAGAGTTTCCTTTGCTGCTAATATGATCGTTCTGCTTATTAGAGATGTCGAGTAGAGAGACTGACGGCGACAGGCATTTAGGTGAGCGAACAGAAAGGAAAGTAGAAGTTGGAATTAAGAGCTGTGACGGCGCTTCATGGGGCACAAGTGACTGATCACAGAGATGGATTGCGGATGCCTTATTTGCAATGATGGCAATGATTTCTGCGTCTGGTTGAAGGATGTCGTTTACCTCGACTGGTGCGAGTGATATAGTGGCAGGCATTATTGTGTCAGTGACAGCAGGATTGTGGAGCGTGGATATGTGCGGAGCTATAGGAATTTCTAAACACATAGTTGGTTCCACGGGGGCAGGAAGCCCGTCTCCCCGCTCGCTTACCTTTACTGTTTGGGAGCCACTTGTCACTTTCATTGCAGACCACGGATTTAGCAACCTTTGATGCTGGAGAGTTTTCTTCCTAGTTTGAGGGCCTGAGTTTGCGGTCATCGGGGGCGCCGCTCCTCCGCTCACCAGCTAAACAGCTGAAACAGTATAGTCAGGTGCGTTGCCCTTGTCTCCGCGTTCGGGCTTAACGCCGCAAGGGTGAACTGGCCCTGTGTTTATGGGCTGGCAGTGACACGTGAGCAGTCACGTGATCGGCACGATGCTCCGCCTCCTCCTGGAAGCGAGCGTCTAGCGAGCGCGAGTTTGAATGAACTCCCAGCGCAAGAAGGTGTTCGGCAACACCTGGTAGTTGTTTTTGTGATGGCAAGGGCGAGGGGAGAGCAGAGCAAAGAAAGTCTTCCACTTCGAAAAGAGCGGTTAGATTTTTAGTGTCTTTCAGTCCAAATTTACTTAAACTGCTGAAATCCACAGCTCAGCCAGTCTTGTTATAAACCTTCAAGTCACTTCAGAATATAACTTTACATTGTATCCACCCCTCAGTAAGTCTTTCTTTGGCCTGCTTTGGGTTCATTTATTCAGTTTTACACAAAAAAGTCTAGTGTTGTTTTAAAACGCCAGCTTTCTGATAGTGGTGAGTACTGGTAATGCACCCATTTTTGGGATTTAAGAAAATGAATTCCCCACAATTCTAGGTTGCTCTTGGCAATCAGCATTGCCATTCCCAATGGTTTCACGCTACTGTGTGGGTAGTCCAATGGGGTTTTAGGCAGTGCCCTTCTGTGCCCATAACATCGGTAAAAATGGGTGGCAGCCTATTCTTCATGCCTTTCCCTGGGCATTTTCTGGGAAGCTCTGGCCATCATGATATTTTCAATGCCAGTACTGCACCGTTTTTGAGGTAGGGCTTGGATGCATGGGTAAAAACATCCCACAAGCCCCCCTCTTGCGATGGCCATTCTGTTTCACTGATGGAACTCGCAAGATCTGGGATGTTTCCTCATCTTCTTCCAATAGATGGCACAGTTCAGCATCTTTTTCTCCATCCGGTCGGATCAGTCGGTTCTCCTCGCCGGTCCTGATGGGAGTATTGGGCGGTACACTGGGCCCCTTGCGTCTCTGCTCCCGGTCTCCGGATCGTCCTCCTTGGCCAGCCTGCAGGTTTTCTTTCTCCTAGGACGACAAAGGAAGAGCGGCAATACCTATTCATGGACATTTCTCCCCCACCATTGATATAGTGAGGTGGCATATAAATTTATAGTCAAAACATATGAACATGCACATTTCTTTTTGCATTCAAAAACGAAAACACCCACATTGAGAAACTCAGAATTTGATAGGCGATATGTAGGATATTTTAAGTTAGAACTGAATTAATCTGAGACAGCACCCTCTAGGATTCCAGAGGATTCCTCCAGTTGTTGCAGAGTGTGCCTGGGATGGCAACACTTCAACTGGTTAATGTGGACCCACTTGTCTTCCCCCTCTGCCAAACCGCCTTTGGGGATGCGGATCTTGTAGGCCACAGGGGAGATCTTGTCTATAATCTCAAAGGGTCCCTTCCATGTAGGCAAACATTTTCGCTGTTTGGCCTGGTTCCTTTGGAAATTGTATAGATAGACCCGGTCCCCCACCTGATATTCCTTCCTGGAAGTCTTCAGGTCATAGTGGGTCTTCATGCTATCAGCTGATCTTTCTAGATTCCGCTGAGCATAAGCAAAAGCATGTTGAATGTGTTTCCTTAAATTCTCCACATACTCATGAGTTGTGGAGGCATTTATTAGTGTCTGCTCTTGGGTCCTGTAGAGCAAATGCTGAGGAAGCACCATCTTGCGCCCAGTCATCAACTCAAATGGTGACATTTTGGGTGCAGATGAAGGGGTAGATCTGATGGCCATTAGGACCAGAGGTAATCGGATATCCCAACTTAGCCCAGAATCTGCCACAAACTTCTTTAATATGCTCACAATTGTTCGGTTATATCTCTCTACTGCCCCAGAAGAAGCTGGCCGGTAAGCAATATGCAACTTCCTTTTGACCCCCAGTATCTCCCACATCTTTGTCATTACTTCACTGGTGAAGTGGCTACCCCTGTCTGACTCAATCCTTTGAGGTAGACCGAAACGGGAAAAGATGTGGTTAATCATCAGGGCAGCTGCAGTTTCTGCCTTGCAATTTGGGGCTGGGAGACATTCCACCCACTTGGTAAACAAGCATGTAACGGTCAACATGTACTTGTTTCCTCTAGACGAGCGAATCACAGGGCCTACAAAGTTGATTTGCAAATCTGACCATGGCAGTGTCATCCCCCGCTTTTGGAGAGGCGCGCGGTGTGTGAGGGACGTCGGCTGAAATTGCGCACACACAAGACACCCCTTCAAGTATTGGTCAAGGTCCTGCCCCATGTGTGGCCAGTATGCAACCTCTCTTAAGATTTCCAGTGTTGTGTGAAACCCCCTATGACCGGCGGTGGCCGCATCATGGGCGTGACTTAACATCAGGCTTCGGAATGAGGTAGGAACCACCCACTGATCGTGGCCAGCTTTGGATTTCCTTACCAGCAAACCGTCTTGGATTCGGAACATTTTTGGACATTTCATCAACACTCTTAGGTCCTCTTTCCCAATATAATCGGTATCCGTCAGGGGAAAGTTCTCAGGGTCCTCAAGGTGTTGGTAAAACTTACCAATAATTGGATCCCCCTTCTGAGCGGTAATCAAATCAGCATCAGGGGTCTCCTTACTCCATTGTGCAATTGAAAGGTCGTTGTGAGCATTTGTCTGGGACCTAGTGATAGCAGTGACCTGGATTTCCCCCAACAGGGACTCAATCTCAATTAGATCCCCTTGGATGGCCCTGGTTTTGGCCAGCTGATCAGCTAAGTCATTTCCAGTTTTGTCTGGTCCCTCTACTTTGGAATGACCCTTGATCTTCTTCCAATAGATGGTCATTCCTTTCGAGGTGACCAGATCATCAATGTTTTGGATCAACTTCCCATGTTTCAAGGGTTTGTTGTTAGCACATAACATGCCTCTGGTTTTCCAATTAACCAGGTGCTCCACGAACCCGTTCCGTACATAATCCGAATCTGTGATTATGACCAGTTCGTGGAGTTGATGCTGGACAGCAGTGAGGATGGCCTGATGCACAGCCATCAATTCTGCCACCTGACTACTTCGGGGACCAATTTTGTATCCAGCGGAGGGTTCTGGGGACTCATTCACCCATGCATTCCCTACGCCGGCCACCAGTTCTTTCTCCCCGTCGTTGTCAACATGGTAAGAGCATCCATCCACATACACAGTGGGCATTCCCTCACACTTGTCTTCTTCAAAGACTTTGTGGGGGGAATTAAGGTATGCCTCCATGTTGTCCTTTATTTTTAGACTTTCGTCCTCGAGACAGTTTTCTCTGGCACAATCATGCAAGTCAGCCAGACCTTGTGAGAGGGGACTCTTCTTGTTTTGGCCATATCTGACCTCCACAGGAAAGCCTTGCATTGACAGAATCCAGGAAGTAATTCGGGAATTACTCACATTTCCGGCCCGGATTCTGTCACTTTGGAGATATTGCAGAGGCTGGTGTGGAGTCTCCACTATGATGTGTTCCCCCTGGATAAACGGGCGGTAATTCTTCAATGCCCACACCGTTGCCAGGAGTGCCTTCTCACAATCGTTGAATTTTTCCTCCACAGAGGATAAAGTTTTGCTCGCATAGGAGATTACTTTATTGACCTTGTCATGCTTTTGGTATAATACTGCCGTCAAGCACGTATTAGAGAACCCCGTCTCCAGGAAGAACTCCTTGTTTCTGACAGGGTAAGCTAGGCAAGGCGCTTTTGAGAGGCTTCTTTTGAGTTGTTTTACCGCCTCGGCTTGTTCTGGACCCCATTCCCACTTGACCCCCCCCTTCAGGAGATGAATCAGGGGTCTGGTGATCTCTGCGTAGCCCTCAATGAACTTTCTGCTGTAATTAGTCAGTGCAAGGAGGCTCCTTAGTTCCCGCAGAGTTGTGGGGTCTTTCAGTTTCTGAAGTGCTTCCACTTTCTTTTCCTGGGGACAGAGACCCTGAGGAGTAACCTCATGCCCCAAGAAATTAACACGGGTTCTACACCACTGTGCTTTCTGAAAGGAAAGTTTTGCTCCGGCGGCCCTCAACTGCGTCAGAACATAACGGATCTCCGCTATGTGTTCCTCCACAGATGAACTTTTGATGAGGACATCATCTACATAAGCCAGGTTACCCCTCGCACCCAGGTCGGGCATGGCCTTATGTAGGAAAATATTGAACTCCTTACCGGAGTTAAGGTATCCGAAGGGAGTCCGGGTCCATGTGTACTGCTGGCCCCCAAAGGTAAAAGCCAGCTTGTATTGGTCCTCCCTACTGACAGGCACAGTCCAGTATCCATTGGTCAGGTCTATTGCAGTGAATACCAGTGACCCCTGGATCTGGGCCAGCCCTTGGTCAATGTAGGGCAGAGGCCATCGGGAAGTATGGACCCGTTTGTTGAGATCCCTGAGGTCGGCACAGAGTCTCCACTGGCCGTTTGGCTTCAATATTCCCAGCACCGGATTATTGAAGGTGCTGTGGACTGGACGGATTATTCCCCGGGACTCAAGGTTCTTAATTATTTCAGTAAGGGACTCCATTGATGCGAGAGGCAAGCGATATTGCTTCACAAACACAGGAGTCATGCCAGGGTCCGTGGGGATTGTTGTTGTGTGGATGTCAGTGCGACCACAGTCATATGAGTCTACCGCAAAGAGATCTTGGAAATCCAAGAAAACTTGTTTCAACTTTTGCTTTTGTTCCAGAGTCACACAGGCATCAGCTAGGTTGACTCTCTCTTCCACCATCTGCCTGAAGCCTGGAAAGACTTCTGGTTTGGCTATCTCCGCGGCCTCCTCCAGCTGGGTGGAGAAGTCCCTGGTCAGAGTGCTGATTTGGACCGGAGGCTTCAGGTGGGAAAGGCAGCCCTCATGGACCTGGAAAATCACCTCATCCCTCCTGAAGTCACAAGTCACATCTTCCTTACCATAGGGGCAGGAGGTGTACACCAGGAAGTTCCCCCCATGCCGGGTAAAAATCCTGTCTGGTGTTGTATTGTCCTCACTGTCACTGTCAACGCAGTCCTTGGGGATTGGCCCTAACAGTTCATTACCTAAATCAATGGAAAAATGTCGGTCATCAACCGCCATTCCAATAATGGTGCCTGCGGCTAGAGTAATACTCTTCAAGTCGCTGTTATCCACCTCTATTAGAATGGTGTCATGTTCTATGTTGACTAATGGAGTTGGGTTTACCCCCAACCCTTGCTGTTGGAGAGAAGCATTTAGATGTATGTAAGCATCAGGGTTTTGCAAATATTGTCCTCTTTTAGCTTTCACTTCCAGGGAGAATTGTCGGGTCCTTTCTGGGATGGTGACTTCCTCTTTGATCTGAATTTCAACTGCATAAGGTAGCAATTGAGCTGACCTAAATGCTTTTTCTGGATCATCAAAGCCCATGGGATTATCCGCTAATCGGGACCAAGCTTTGAAGTTTATTAGGTCCAAACTAATGGCAAAGCGATTGAGAATGTCACTGCCTAAGTAAAAGGCGGCAGGGACGTCTCGCACGACCCAACAATTGTGGACTATGCTCTTGTTGCCAATGGAGATTTTGAGCATACACCTGCTTGGCAGGAGATGTTTGGAATCAGGTGCTTCCAGGTCCATTTCCCATTTGTCTATCAGTTTGAAGGTGGGAATGGCTGGATCTTTTGGGAGCTGGCAAAACATGGCTTCGCTGATGAAGCTCTTACCATTGTTCACGCACACTCGAGCGAGAACAGAGTCCTTCCCATCATTTAACTGAACAGGGATGAACAACTGCTCTCCAATTTGCTGAATATCAGCCAGGCTCTGAGCTGATTTCACATCTTTCTAGACTATAGGAGTGGGAGTTTCTGATTGTCGATTAGTAAAGAATTTCAGGGTGTTTCCTTCCAGTGTGGAATACCACCTTAAACTGGAAGGAAGGTTGATTTTCAGAAATAGAGAGGACCCCCCATCACCAGTCTGTTGTCCTACTGCTATTACTGTCACGTCTGGAATTTGGTTGTTCTGGAAGTGAAATTCTACTTGGTCAGATTTTTGTTCAACCATGTGGCAGGTGCCATTTAAACTAACATGGTTGACACTCTGTTTTAATTTTATTGGTCGGCTAGTCTGGGTCCAGAGGACCTTGTTTACGCAATCTATTAAGGGTGACAACCTCCTCAGGAGGTCATTCTCCAGTAAACAAGGGGTGCCCTCTGGAGTCACTACTATGACCGGGTGTTTCACCTTGTGTCGCCCGATCTTAATGTCCAAGTCTGCAGTCCCCTCAACGGGAATTTCCTTCCCGTCAAAGTTCTGCAGTTGTCCAGGAAGAGAGGTGAGAGGAATTTGGTAATTCTCTCCCCTTCCTGCATTCAGTTTGTCAAAGGCCCTTCTGGACAGAAGGGTAGCTTGAGATCCAGTGTCCACCAGTGCCAAAATTGTACCCTGCCCCTCTACTTGTACCGGGGCATAGTATCTTCCCTCCTTCTCCTCAAGGGGGCACAGATAATGCACATTTTTGGACAACTGGTGGGCTAACTTTCTGGTTTTGGACATCGCTAGCGAAGAGATTTGGGCAGAATTCTGTGGAGAGCCTTGGGAATCTGAAAGAAAAAATTGGCAACTGGAGATCAGAGCCATTGTGGGTTCCCCTGGCTCCGGTTCTGGGCCGCCCCCCCTTTTTGGAGGCAGTCACCAGGATGGGTTTGAACCAGGGGATTTTCTTGCTGTTGGTTCTGGGATGAGATGGTGGGCCGCGGTAGCTCAGTCTCCAAATCTCCCCAGTCTGGATTTGCATCCCTAGGGACCCATTTTTCTTTGGGAGGAGTTCCCCCCTCTCTGAAGGAGAAGATCCTTTTCCCAGGATCCTCTGAGGATCCCTCTCCCTCAAATTTGAAGATCTGTACCTCCTCCTCAAACTGAGTTTGTTTGGGTCTTTTGTTTCTCCTACCCCCCCTCTGCTCCTTAGGAGGCAGACTTTCAGGGGCAAGAGATTTTGTTTCCGGTTCCTGGGTTTCCAGGGGCTGTTTACAAGTGAGGAAGAAAGCTTCCTCCAAGGCTTTACACCCCCCTTCCCTTTGTGCCTCCTCCCTGGGAACCGGTGAGTTATCGGGGTGCTGCCCCCGTCATTGTTCTGGAGCACCAGGTCCAGAGTTGGGTGCGTTCTGCGCCGGCATGCCGATCTGAGGGTTCTGCTGAGCCCTCAGTATGTGACCCAGGTCCCGTGCCATGTTTTGAACCTGGCGCTCCAACTGGGAAACCCGCTCAGGCTGATACGGGGCCCTGTTTTCTCCCCTGGGCTGATCCCGGGAAGGGTAGCTATCCCTTCTTTGGTAGTACCCCTTGTTGGGAAGATTTGGATACCCCTCCACCCTTGGCCTCCCCTCTCCCGGATTCGGTTGTCTGGGCTCAGGGAATTGGGGAAAGAAGGGTGGAGGATTTTGGGGCTGGAAGTTGGGTGGATACCTGGGGAAGAAGTTCTGCCCAGGGTTTGGTGAGTTTCTGCCCTCCTGTGAGAAGTTGGGAGGGAAGTTCTCTGGGTTAGGTGCTTGGCTGGATCCCCCCCCTTGGGCTGGAGGAGTCCACACATAACCCAGGATGGGTCTGTTTCCCTTGTAACGGGGGCTTACATAATCAGGAGAGCGAGGGACCCCATTTGTGGGGCTGCCTCCCTGGCTCCCTGTCTGTGACTGGCCCGAGGACCTTCTGGGCGTAGCATTATTAGGTGCAGGTAGGTTTTTAGGCCCCCCCATCTCCAAATATAAAACAGGGGTGACCTTTACCTCTGACACCTTGGCAGCAGCAGGGGTGTTGTTGGCTTTGGGGTTTTTGGGCGCATTATTTTTATTTTCTATTGGCTTCTGCACCTCATAGATCCGGGTCGCCTGTTCAATGACCCAGTCTAAAGATCTTTTCAAGTGAAAATCCCTCACGCGCTGGGTCATTATGTATTTGGGCAAGGCATGGAAAAACGTATTAATAAATTCTCTGCTATCCGTGCGCACCCTTCTTGTGGTCTGTGCAAAAGTACGCTTTAACTCCTGCACAAATTCTTGTTGGGCCTGATCCTCCCCACATTGTAAATTGTAGGCTGCCTTGCAAGCCTCTTGAGGATTTCTATGAGTAGAAAAATGTTTCAAGAGCTGCCTTATAGGTGGACCATCTTAAATGATTTTGGTCCTCCAGCCCCGCAAAGAAACTGGAGTATTCCGGGGAGAAGGTCCACTTTACATATTGAATACAGCTTTGGCTGTCCTTCAAATGGAAAGTCTCCATCATTTGCTCAAACAACTCTAAGTGCTCCCAAACAGAATACTTGGCGTTCTTATGATAAGGCGTGATGACGCTCCTGATTGCCTTAATCTGCTTTAAGGGGTCCTTAAGCAAGGCCCTTTTTGTCTTATTGGCCCTTTTGGTCCGGGTAACCCTGGTCCATTCATCTTCTGACTCAGAGGCACTGCTCCCAGAGGTTCCCGTCTGTTCTTCCAGGTTTTCCCGGATTCTGCGAGCCTGGGAATGGCTGGCAGAATGTGGGGACCTGGTCTCCTGTGTCCTGTACCGCTCAGAGGAGTCTTCAGATCCCTCCTTGCTGCCAGGATTTGATGGGTACCCCCCCACTGACCTAACTGGGCAGAGGTTTTCAGGATGCCCTTAATGGGCCTACTCTCCTGGGGTTCCCCATTAAATTGCACTGTGCTTGGGTGCCCATACCCGGATGCCCGCCCCTCCATTCCTGGGTGGTACTGGCCTATGAGCCCCATGCTTCTGGCTGGATAGTAATCTGCCATCCCTGTGGCCCTGTGCTCATGTGCGCCAGGGGACATGGGGGTGGCAGAGTCCAGGGACTGAGAGAGATAAAGGCCTCTGGTACTAGGGCTCCTGGGGTTATGCTCAGGAGTTTCTCTTTCCCAGCGAACCTCATCTCTATCCGCCCCTGCTCCCTGTTGCAATGCAAGAGCCTGCGCCTTCAGTTCCTCAGTTAAGGCCTTACTAGACTCTATCAGTCTCTCCTGCATCGCTACCTGTTGTTGGAGTCTATCATTGTGCTGGCAGAGAGCATCATTCTCTCTCTGTGCCTCCTGATTGGTCCTGGAGCACTGGGCCAGTTTTTGCTGCAGGAGGGTTACCTCCTGAGCTGTGTCCCTATTGGCCTGCTCCTTTCTTGCCAGAGCATCCTCCACCCTCCTGGTGTGTTCTAACAGGTTCTGGTGTTCTTTTTGGAGGTCACCCGGCCCCTAGAGGGCCAAGTGATTTTCTTCTGTTTTTCTTTTTAAATGGCAGACTTCCTGGCCTAAGGCGTCTCTTTCCTGACTAAGAGCCTGCATTTGTGCCGCCAGGTCGTCCCTCTGCCTTTGAAAGGCACCAGCTTTCTGGCGTTCTTCATCAAACTCTGCCTGGGTATCCAGGTCTTTCAAAGTCAGCTTGTTGCTCTCCGCCTTCACTCTATCTAGATGACTTTGCAGGGTGGCTACCTGCTCCGTGCATGCCCTGTTAAAGTCTAATTGTTGTTCCAGCTTTTTCTGGCTCTGCAGTAAGGAGTCCAAACTGTCTTGGTGCTCCTTCTGCAGGGCCAGAAATCTAGTATCCTGGTCAGCCTTTTCCTGTTGCAGTATATCCATGTCCTCTTTTATTTTAATGATATACTGCCTACTATCATTTTCTGACTCCTGGCTCCTCTGCAGCCTCTGCTCAGAAGAGTCCAGATCAGATTGGGCCTTCTGTAATGCCAGCAGTTGCCTACTCGCCAGATCTTGGCCTTCAGCACATTTGTCCTGCATGGCTCCCATATGTAAATATAAATATGCCGCTACCCTGGCAATCTTGTTGTGCTCCTCCTTGGCCTTAGAGGACATATATAGTTCACTCAGGGCCACATGTAAGGGACCCTGGTCTCTCCATATATCTGACCCTGTTTCCGTGATCTGGGGTGCGATTGCTTGCAACCAGACCGTCTGGTCCTGATGAGTCCACTCACCTCTCACAAATAGCTTATGTAAGAAGTGCTCTCTGGCTATTTTCATATCTACCAAGGTCGTCATTCTGGAATTTGAGTTCCTTCCTGACTTACAGAAGTTTGTATTTTATTTTTGCAAAACAGACCTTTTCCTTAGAGCGTTCCTTTGAGGAGTGCTTTACAGCGTAACACAGCGTGGTGATCCGACCGGATATGTGTATCTGGTCAGCTGGCACACTGTATTAATCTGCACAAGTGATAGATCTAATCCGGAATCCCCGGCTACGAGCCCCCAATTTGTAAGAGGATTCAATTCAACACTACAGCTAAGTCAATGCCTAGTCTGGGATACTGAATGGAAACCCTTATTGATATATCTTTATGTCCAGTTCATGCGTTCTGGATGACTACCCCTATATAACACCCCTCTCTTGGAATCCCCCTGACCCCACTGAGCCAAGAAGTAGTTCTGTTTTGCAAGTTAAAAGGTTTATTTGAGAATTTAAACAAAATATATATATATCACACTTTATAATAAAATAATAATTGAATATCACACTTAATCTGATATGATAAAGATTAACAACGGAGAATCTGGCACTAGCCCACTTCTTTATAATCACTAAGGAGTTGACATGAAATGGATAAGGTAGCACACTGGTAAATAGGGACAGAAGAATAATGTGGTAGAGAATGCTTTATAGGGTTCAAGGAAATGCAAGGTTGAATGAATGAAATGCAGTATAGAAGATAAACTGATATGGTTTCACAAAAGACAAGGTAATCACTTTCCCTTTGTGGCAATTCACCCCCCCTATGCAATGTAAGGAGATGGAAGGAAGAGCACACAGTTCAGGTATACAATCACAATGTAATACAGAGTTCCAGTTTCCCAGCAAGCTTAGAGGAGAATAGATATGAGTTTTACACAGGCTCAAAATGCATTAAAATGTGATAGCCATATATTGGAAAATGTGCTAAAATGATTTTAATTCCCTCTGGAGGTTCAGGTTGAGGATTAGTTGGTTTAAATAAGTTCAGGCTTACTTTAGCAATGTTCTAGGAATGATTGGCAGGTTAAACGAATTTTTGGCAAATGAAAGCAAGGAAGCTGCTGTTTTCACACGTGGAGAAATTTGCGATTGCGGCAAAAGTATAGGGAGTAGGAATGCGGTTCTAGGTTCGTTGAAAAGCCAAGATTCCCAGCTTTCAGGGGAAAGTTACTGCAAGTCTCTAAGACAAACGGTCACGGAGATATGAGCGATATGGTAAAGGTTGTTTTTTAGATTTGAAATTTTAAAAGTTCAAAGTGACAAGTTACAGCTTGCAACTAGAAAATGACAGGTGACAGCTTTGCAAATGACAGGTGACAGTTAGGAGACAGTTCTGGTTAGATTAAAATAGATTGAATTATTTTAACTAAGAGATTGGTTCTGCACAGTTCTGCTAGGTACTCACAATATATTTTTGAAATAAATGGGCCTCGCCACGGATCTGGTCAACAGGTTTTCTTCACTCGCCACGGACGGTTTCAGCGCACAGCGGTCTCGGTCAGCTCTCTGGTTCTGCGAACAGCGGTCTGGGTCAGCTCTGCTCTGCCTCTGGTTCTGGATACTGCTCTGCTTTCTCTGGGTACAGCACTGCTTCTGGATCTTTCTGCACAGCTTTCTCTGGACCCAGCGCTGATCTGCACGGCTCCTGGATGCTGCTATCGCTGTTAGGTTTGCTGGATGCTGAGGCCCACTGAGAAGAGTTCTCAGTTTGTGGGTTTAGGCCCTTGCTTTGAGTTCTGAATCAAGTTCTTTGGAGTTTTAAAGTCTAAGTGTTGAATCTAGTATCTTCTGGATGTTGTGTGGTCCGGCAGAGCGTGTTGCAGCAAATGGAATTGAATGTCCCTATCTGTCCTGACTGTCTGCTTTTATGTGTTTTGAAAGTGGGTGGAGAGGCTAGCTTTCTAGACCCTACCCCTCTCCACTTGTCATTGGCCACTTCATCCTCTTCCCCTTGAATGGGGAAGGAACTGTGAGTCAGAGTGATGCTGTAGGTTTTATGGGTCAGGGGATCCTCCCCTGGCCAGTTTGCCCACAAATCTATATTTGATTCAAAATGCACATTTCTCAAATACATAGTGGTTTGTCATTGCATGTACATATTACCTATCACATGAGGTATACCCTGTCCAAATCTGCTCTTCCTGAGAGCTTGCATTGAGAAATGGCAGCATTTTGCACTTTTTAACTGGTTTTGCAATATCGGACATTAACCCAAATTTACACACATGTGTGCAAGGAGCATGGACATTAATTGATGAAGTGTCAGATTTTTAACATGCATACATTTTAAGTAATACCCTCTTAACTGCTAGGTTGCCCCCAGATCATACCACCGGTTCTAAAAACCTCTTAAAATGTGGGCAGAAAAATCACAAGAATTATGGTATCATTTATAAAATTTTCACAAGTCCGCTCTATGAATGATCCATCTTTTTAGAGTTATGTTCTGGCCCCAAAGGGGTGTGTCTTTTCAGGTCACATGGTACAGAAACCAGTCTTTCCACTTTCTTCAAGCTCAGCCTCTGTCTCCAGTTTCTCCCCCTCCCAGTTTCTGCCAAGAGGAAGCCATTTTTACGACACCCCCAATAAAACATTTGCCTGAGTCAGGACAGGGCTTTGTTCATTTTCCTGCAGAGCCCAGGTAATTCAATCAGAGAAGTGTCATATCCCTTTTGGAGGGAACAGCAAAAGGCAGCTAGGCCTGGGAACACAGCTGTTGTGCAAGTCTCATCTCCTGTCGGGGGTAGCTGGTGGGCAGAATTCAGTTCCTTAAGCCAGGCCCCAGCTAATGTCACTTTTAGTTACCCAGTTTTCTGCATTCAAATAAAACTAACCATTTTTACATATGCAGCTAGAATGCTGATTCTAAGTTTAAAACTATGACATTTAAACAATTGCAACCTATGTGACACTCAAAAGTAGGTCACTCATTTCTTTTAAACATTTAGATTTTTTGTGTCTTTCAGTCCAAATTTACTTAAACTGCTGAAATCCACAGCTCAGCCAGTCTTGTTATAAACCTTCAAGTCACTTCAGAATATAACTTTACATTGTATCCACCCCTCAGTAAGTCTTTCTTTGGCCTGCTTTGGGTTCATTTATTCAGTTTTACACAAAAAAATCTGGTGTTGTTTTAAAACGCCGGCTTTCTGATAGTGGTGAGTACTGGCAATGCACCCATTTTTGGGATTTAAGAAAATGAATTCCCCACAATTCTAGGTTGCTCTTGGCAATCAGCATTGCCATTCCCAATGGTTTCAGGCTACTGTGTGGGTAGTCCAATGGGGTTTTAGGCAGTGCCCTTCTGTGCCCATAACATCGGCAAAAATGGGTGGCAGCCTATTCTTTATGCCTTTCCCTGGGCATTTTCTGGGAAGCTCTGGCCATCATGATGTTTTGAATGCCAGTACTGCACCGTTTTTGAGGTAGGGCTCGGATGCATGGGTAAAAACATCCCACATAATCCTTGCAGCCACTGGGAGCCAATTAAGAGATTTTAGGGCTGGAGAGATACAATCTCTGGGATTGAGGCCAAGGACAAGTCTTGCAGTCTGTTTCTGGATGAGTTGAAGAGGGCGAGAGAGTAGTTGCTGGCAGTTTTAGAAGGAGGCTGTTGCAATAGTCCAGCCTAGAGAGAACCAGAGCTCTAAAGACAGTGAGCTTCTGGGGAAAGGAGAGGAAAGAAAGAATACCTCTGAGGAGGTGCAGTTGGTAATTTGATTTCTTAGAGACTTCAGAGATGTTTGGAGAAAAGGAAAGTGTCGAGCCTCACTGGTGGGAGCAGGTAGAGGTCCGAGGGAGGCCGGCCAGAGAGTGACAGGAAAGGAAGGTGCAGGTGTGCCCGATGAGGAGGATCTCAGTCTTACTCACATTAAGGCAGAGGTCATTGGTGGCACACCACTCCCGGATTGCAGACAGACAGTCAGAAATGAGAGAGGGAGAAGAGGTGGCAGAAGGGAGCCTGAAAACAGGCATAGTGTCATCCGCATAGCACTGAAAATTGGAGCAGGAAGCGGCAATGCATTGGGCCGGAAGTGCCAGGTATTGGTTGAGGTTAGACACCTGGGGTACACCACAGGCAGAGAGTGCGATAGAGGAAAGGAAGGACTCAAGTTGGACGTGGCGTATATTTGTTGTTTTGTTGATCGTGTAATTTTCTGTTGTCTGTGCTTGTTGCTCATAGCTAAATGTCAGCTTTTTTTGCTCCTTTCAAGTTTTCATATATGGGGCTGTCAGTTGAATAGTTACTTTTAGTGCCATAAGGGTATGATGAAGCCACTGGAGAGACCACAGAAGGTACTGAGTTTTTCTTGGAGTCAGTGGAAGCCATGGTGTAAGTGATTCCCACCCCCTCTGGTCCCCCTGTGATGTTCCCTTGTGTCCCCTCCTTCTCGCACACAGGTCTTGCCAGTTTTGCTTGATTCTGCTACCCTGCTCCCCCTGCTCCCCTATAACTTAGATTTGACTTTTATGGACTTTATTGATTCACGCTGTGTCACCCTTTCTCAACTCTCATGCTGGACTTCCTTTGCATCTTGTACTCATGGTGGCCCTGAATCATGCTGTTCCCATCTTCATCTTGTATCCTGGTTGCATTTGCTGCTCTCTTGCAACATTATGTGTTACTACTGACTTCTGCAATTGTATTTGCTTTCCCCTCTTGCTTCTCCACTGTTTTTTACTGCTTACTTACTGTTCTCTCCTCCTCTCCCTTTCTTCCTTTTCCTATATCCTCCCCTCATCCCCTGACTTTCTTCTATGCACTTACTCTATCAGAATTGTCCCTGGACCTGGTATGATAGCAACCTCGTCTGTCTCTCCCCCCTGTCGCCTTCCCTTACTTGCCCCCCCCCAGCACTATATAAAATGTCATCAGGCCTAGTACGAAAGTCACTTGTTTTGTTCCTCCCCTCCCTTTCTGCACCCCCTCTCCCTCACCTTTTGTTTTCTCTGGCTCTACCAGAAATGTCATCAGGCCTAGTGTGGTAGTCACCTGTCTGTTTCCATTTCTTTCCCACTCCCCCACTCCCTTCCTTATCTATGTCTTAAATCTTGCACTATTTGAAATGGTGTCAGGCGTAGTGCGAAAGTCGCTTGTTTTGTCCCTCCCCGCCCTTTCTGCACCACTCTCGCTCACCTTTTGTTTTCTCCGGCTTTACCAGAAATGTTGTCAGGCCTAGTACGGAAGTCACCTGTCTGTTTTCATTTCCTTTCCACTCTCCCCCTCCCTTCCTTATATATGGGCCTCATTACGCGGTAAGTGGTAAGGGATTACCGGCACAGGTAAGGGCACCGGTGCCGGTAATCCCTTACCACCCTATTCCGAGGTCCCTTAGCGGGTCCCTTCCTCAATGCCTGGTTTTACCAGGCATTGAGGAAGGGACCCGTTAAGGGACTTCAGAGCTAATAACGGGCCCACTAACAGTGGGCCCGTTATTAGCTCCATCCCCATTCCCATTGAGCCCTATCGGGGCTCGAATGGTGATGGGGAATGGTTCCCGGAATGGGGACTTACCGGGTTCTCCAAGGTCGGAATGACCCGGTAAGTCCCTTTTCCGGGAACACGGACCCGGAATGCGGTAAGGGGGTAGCCCTGGTGCTAATAGTGCCATGGCTACCTCCTACCTCGTAATGAGGCCCAATGGGCCTCATTAAGACCCAAGCGATCCCATAATGATGGGTGCCGGTACGGGACCGGCCCTGTTCATTACGGGACACCATATTACGAGGTTCCCTTGCGGGACCCTCTCAGAACGTCTGGTCAGACAAGACATCCTTAGCGGGTCCCGCAAGGGGACCAGGGAGCTAATAACGGGCCTGTTATTAACAGGTCCGTTATTAGCTCCTTCCCATTCCCTTTGAGCCCTATGGGGGCTCAAATTGAATGTGGATGGGTTTTTTCAATGAGGAATTACTGGGTCCTCCAAGGTTGCAATGACCCAGTAATTCCTCATTGAAGGAAACCGGTATTGGATCAGCCGTTCAGGTCGGGTCCCGCAAAGGGACCTCGTAGTAAGGCGCTAAGTGGTTAACGGCGCCACAACCTTTTACGGCGCCGTTAACCACTTAGCGCCTGGGTCGTAATGAGGCCCAATGTATGCCCTGCGGTCACCCCCTGCAGGGAAAGACTGTAGTGTCCCCTATAAGTAAACATATCTCCTGAGGTGTGAAGGGGGTGCACAATAGTGACACCCTATGGGGGAAATGAGACAGAGCTTGCATTCTCGCAAATAAAACCAGCTTGTTCATAGGAATTAGCTGTATGATGCTTCTATCTAGAAATGAGGCTCTGGTCGAGTTTAGTTCGATACATTGGGCCTCATTAAGAGTTTGGAGGCAGCCATGGAGCTATTAGCTCCATGGCTGCCTCCAAACCGGGCTCCATTACCGGGTTCCTGCAATGAGGAATAACCTGGTCATTCCGACATAGGAGCACCCGGTAATTCCTCCCTGCAGGAAACATTCCCCATTCCCATTTGAGCCCCCATAGGGCTCAATGGGAATGGGGATGGAGGTAATAACGGGCACATTACAAGAGTCCCGTTGTTACCTCCCTCTTCCCCTTGCGGGACCCGGAAAACACGTCTGCTTTTACCAGACGTTTGATCCGGGTCCCGGAAAGGTAACCTCGTAATTGGCCCTGACTGAATGAAGGGGGCCAGTCCCGTACCGGCCCCCTTCATTCCATCAGCGCCAGGGTCGTAATGAGGCCCAGTGTCTGTTCATTTGCATTGTCCTCAAGCAAAAGGCACCAGAAAGCCCTGCAGTGTGGAGACACGGGTCAACATTGCCAATTTAAATATCTTGCATTCAGCCTGGTTTCTGTACTCAAGTTGTTCCCCCAAAAAGATATCACTGAAAGCACCCCATCTGCACCCGTAGGGAGTCAAGCTCATTTGCACATAGACCCAAGTCTGGCCAGTGAGGTCACATGTTAGATTCACTGGACGTTTTAACGCAACCGCCTTCAATGATTTTTCTTCCAGAATCTCCGACACTTCCTGAACCTTCAGCCATGGTGGAGCTCAATGCATCGGCTTCGGACACACATTATCAATTCCTGTGAGGTCACAGGGTTACGCCAGAATCAGAAGCCGTGTGTCTTGGCGCTGGAATCCTTTCTCTATCTTCTCCACGGTAAGTGCAACAGATCATCCCTGCAGGGACAGCATCACTGCATTACAGGTTTACATGACTATTGTAGGGTAACTGGCTCCTGGATCAGGACCATAACCCAGCCCTTCAGTAATACACGCCCTAACATTACTGACTCTTCTGCATATGCGCCTGCACGTTGTTATACTCTATGCCACTGTGCATTCACCCGACCGATTCATGTGCTTTCTTTTCTACCATCCTATCTTTTGCCACGTCAACTACTACTGTAGTGTTATCATGTTTACTGTAGACGGTGTAATATGTCATTTACACTGATCGCAACCTGTAACACTGCATTTTATGTAAGTCAGCGCTCAGCTACATCAGGGTTTTTCTTGCGCTATATAAATAAATACAAATATGTATGAACCTCAAAGTGGTCTTTAAATTATACATATATCATTCTGATACTGGTTTGAGCTGTTCCTCTCTGTGATAAATGCACCCCCTCTTTGAGAAATGGTTGCACCCTAAATCTTGGAATGTGACATGGAAAAGTGTTAAAATAAACGATGGTTGGAGGGGATTCTGGGAATGTTGTGAGAGAGTTGAAGCAGTAAAAAGGCTGCCTGTCCACGGGAAGCATTGATCTCCCGTAAAGCAATGTCTTGTGACACCTCAGTCTGCAGAGGCTTAGAGCTCAGTGCCTCTCAACAGCGTGGGGCATTGAGTGAAGCTGGGCACTCCGGTAAAGCGCTTCAGGGACTCTTGCTCTTATGTTTGGCAGGATCTCCCCATAGCCTATATCCGGGAGCCAGCATCGCCGGATGAGCATCAGAGAATGGGTAGGTGGTAGGTTTAGGCTGCACTTCCCTGGAGCACCAGTGAGGAACCACAACATTGGAAGTGAGTCCAAAGCACAGTGGGATCCAAATCCTTGCTCGGCCATTATAACTTCCAATAGTGGGTCAGATGGGCCGTCCCTCCACTGAATGGAAACAGTGGGACGTAGTCGAAGAAACTCCCATCCTTTTTGTGAGACTGGGTTGCTCCCGCAGCTTCCTGATGTGCCTACCCCAAAAAGGCGGATGGAGAAAGAATCGACGGGTTCGCCCTCTCTCCCCTAAGAGATGTCATATTTCCTTAATCCATAATGCTCCAGAATGATCAGATCCCAACAATAGAGGAGATGACAGTTGGAAATATTTCCTAAACTCCAAAAGTGGAATAGCATTAAAAGACCAGAATCAAGGGAATGGTTATTATGAAAACAGATCTGGGTGCCTTTATCAAACTTAATGTTGAAGGCAAGACAAACCACTAGCGTTTGTGGAATGCCAAATACGGAGTATAGTTAATCTCCACCAACACCAGTCAACCCTTACACTTTCAGAGCAAGTAGTTGGACTGCGTGTTATAGTAAACAACAAACTCCCCTTGCTGCAAGAACCTTTGCAGAACCAAAACTGGGCAAAAGACAGCCATATTGAAATGCTCTAGGCCGACTGTTGAACAATTTGAACATGAATTAAGACTTTGACAAAAACCAGAAGGCATTAATAAGAAGACCACATTTCAAATTTAATGAGAGGCAAAACCAATCAGGAAGCTTAAAACAAGCCACTAAGTGGAAAGAAAACTTAGAAAACCAGTCACCAGCCCACCACTATAAAACAGGCGTGTAAACATGAGAGAGGCGCAAAGAGTGAGAGGAAGCAGATGTGCTTTTATCCACTCCCTGAATACACCGGGAGACAACTACCCGAAAACTGGTAGTTCCCTGGCGAGCAGCTGTGTAGCAGCTGCTCTTGTGGATACATGCCAGATGCTCTTATACAAGGGCTAGCGGTACATGGAAGAGAATACCCACAGACAGTTTCTACCCGGCAAACCTGATACCAGAATGAAGACCTGAGGATGGGCTATTTCCTTGAAGAATCCAAGGAAAACCCCTTGTCGGAGGGAGAAAATATCATCTGATTGAAGAGGGTCTTGAACCAAGTGGAGAGAAATACTTGTTACCATTACGAGAATCTACTAGATGTCGTGCCCCCCGCACTTTCTTGCCTCCTCCACACTACATCTGATGAGGTCTCTAAAGTTGTCCACTCTATGAAGGTCTCATTCAAGCAGATGCACCCCTGATCTTCTAGAACCATTAAGGTCAACATCTCCTCCCTCGCACCGGCTTTTGTTGACTTCTGCAACTGCTCCCTTGCACTGGCTCTTTCCCTCTTACCTTCAAGCACTCCCTTGTGCACCCTCTCCTAAAAAAGCAGTGTGCTAAACCCTCCTGCCCGGCTAACTATCACCTTATATCCATTAGCCCCTTTGCGGGAGAAATTGGAGAAATTGGATAATTTGGTCCTTCCCCAACTAAACATTCACACTATACTTGTTGGCTGCCTCCATGACCACCAATCCGGATTCCAAGTATCCAGAGGCACGGAAACTGTTTTCCTGAACACCCGTGAAGACCTGCTTGCAAATATTGACTTCAACTCTCCCTCCATTCTCATTCTCCTCAATCACTTCTCTGCCTTTGACATGGTCAATCAATCCATCCTCATAAAATTACTTTGCAACACCCTCAGCTTCACGGATCGGACATTGGATAGGCTGACCTCTTTCCTCACTAACTGCGCTTCCCAGCTGTAACTGGGACCTTTCTCCTCCACCACCTCACTCTCCACCTGTGGTGTCTGCGAGGGCTCTATCATTTCGCCTTGGCTCTTCAACATCTATCTCACTCCTCTGCTTGCCTGATCTTCTCCTTCTCTCCTCATTTCCAGTGTTATGCCAAAGATACACAGATTTCCTTCAAACGTCCCACCACCTCCTCCTGCTTTCTCATCCCCGATTGTCTGACCGCCATCCAGACATGGTGTGCAGCTAATGATCTCTGTCCTAATGCTACCCTCACCATCCGGTGACGCCAAAAATCTTAGGATCATGTTTGATTCCTCTTTCACCTTCACTCCTTACATCTTGGACCTTGTCAAGAAGGCCCACTTTCAGCTTTACCTCTTTAGAGGAATTCTACCTTTCCTTACCTCCCCCCAGAAGCTCAAAGTCTCTAGAGCTGTGGTCCTGTCTAGGCTGAACTACTGCAATTGTCTCTTCCTCAACCTCACCTTTGTTCCCTACGCCCCTTCCAGCTAATAAAGATTAGGGGTGCAATACTTATTTTTGTCCTCAAGCTCATGGATCAAATTTGTGGAGCCTTAAAATCTGTACACTGGCTACTGGTAGCTGCAAGGATAAAATTGAAAACCCTCTGTATCATCGATAAGGTTTCTGGTGTCTGAGATTACGCTATTTTCAACATTGGGCCACATTACACTCAAGGCGGTGAGCCATGGCGCTATTAGCGCCATGGCTCATGCCGGTAAAATACCGGCACCGCCTTGGTGGAAAGGGGATTTACCGCCCCATTCCAAGGTTGGAGGGGCGGTAAATCCCCCTTCCGCCATTGCCCTTCCCCATTCCCATTTCTGCCCCATAGGGCTCTATGGGACTGGGGAAGGCGCTAATTACGGCACCGCAATTTTGCGGTGCCGTAATTAGCTCCGAGGTCCCTTAGCGGGTTGGTTTTTAACGCCTGCAAAAAGCAGACGTTAAAGCACCAACCCGCTAAGGGACCTCGTAGTAAGGCGGTAATGGTTAACGGTCACCGTTACCATTAACGGTGGCCGTTAACCATTACCGCCTTCCGTGTAATGAGGCCCATTCTCTCCATAAGTGCTCCCTTGCTTGAGCCCTCTGCTAATCGAACTTCAATTCTATGCTTGTGAAACACTTCTCCAAACAGAGAGTGGGAGGCTGGTGTCTTTCTTTGGATGGTGCCTTTTTTGGTACAGCCTCTCTGCTCATGTCAGACTTCAGCTGAACTTTGTTAAGTTCTGGACATTTCTTAAAACTCTGCTTTTCGTTTTCTCTTTCTCTCTGTTTCTTCCCTGCTAACGTATACCACTGACACTGAGGCTGGTGGTTTGGTCTCTTATGAACTTCACAGGTTCCACGCTGTATACCTAGTCCACACCAGTACCCGTCCCTTCAGCATTGCCCTTGTAGGCTTACCATTTGGTGGCTGTGCATGCCACCCTTGGGAGTCTTCTGACCCAGCACTTAGGCAGTGGCTTGACACTTTGGCATTACTTGGCACTCCCTCCTGGGCTCCAACCAGCACTTGCCCATCCCTACTCCCCATTAGATTCATGCAGTTCTCTCACTGTACACTGCATATTTGCATTTATAGTAGCACTATGTACAATGTTTTATATGAGTAAGGGAAACAAAGATATAAAAGATTTCTAGAACATTGTTCAGAGGCAGTTGCTGTGTGGAAGTTTAACATGCTGATAGCCGGCCCACCCCTTCCAAGGTCCACTTTTAAAGTCCCTGTCAGCTTCCCTGTCTGCTTTACAGAATGCAACATGAGATTACTGCAACAGCCAAACCCTCACTGAGGCTGTGACCCCTGGACTATTGGACTGCAATGACTCTCTTACCATTTTCTGTTTGGGTTAGTTCCCTCCTTCTTGATTTACCTGTAATTCCTTCTCAGAGATCACCCCCACTCTCCCTGTTTGTATTTGTATTTTATTTATTTGTATAGTGCACCAGGCCCGAGGGCAACCGGGCGCATATCTTACGGCGCATAGGTACATGAATGGCAAGGATACAGTTACAGTTAGTCAAACAGCATTCACAGGGGCAGTATAGTACACCGTAGTGCAAGTTGGCAGGCAAAGTAGCCTGTTATGTACTCATTGAAGCTCTATCTATACTCACCTCTACCATCTGATTACCACTCTAAATTCCTTAACTACTGGTCGCCCATTTAGTTGAAAGTCAAACGTGAGTGTATTTCTGCATTTAGTTGAAAGTCAAACCTGAGTGTTTTTTTGCATTTAGTTGAAAGTCAAACCTGAGTGTATTTTTGCATTTAGTTGAAAGTCAAACCTGAGTGTATTTTTGCATTTAGTTGAAAGTCAAACCTGAGTGTATTTTTGCATTTAGTTGAAAGTCAATCGTGAGTGTATTTATGCATTTAGTTGAAAGTCAAACCTGAGTGTATTTTTTCATTTGGTTGAAAGTTAACATTCAGTGTATTTTTGCATCTAACTTTGGCCATTGATTGCAACCTGCTAGCCCAGTGACTGCTCAATGCTGCTTTACTTGCTTAGTCCTCCCTCTGCCTCCACTATTTTCCTTTCATGGCACTCTCTGTCCCTCCCATCTATTCCAACTGCTTCTCTATCAACTAACCTTCCGTTCTCACTAGGTCTAGAAAAAAGAAATTTTAAAAGGATATCTTGGCCTCCAACCCTGGTCTCCCTATCACTGATACCTATACCAGCGCCTCTTCCAAACTAACCCTCACTGACATCCTCTTGATGGACCCCCAATATGATCTCTGTGCTTTGCCCTGTCTCCTCCTCTCCCATTAATGGTGGCACTCTCTGGGATGTGCTCATGGCTTCTTTCGACTCCTCCAGAGTCATCCTTAATGTCTACCTAAATGGCACTGTCATGGTCCAAGGTCCTCAGGCCAATCTCCTCCTCTTCGATGGGCGCTTCCCACACCTCATCAACTTCCTCTCATCTCCAGCTGTCCCCTCCTCTCACTTCTTGGCTACCTTGCCCACTGTTTCCTCCTCCTCTGCCACTCTTCCAGCTATCTCCACAACTCTTCAGGGCGTACTTCTGATTTGTACCCCTTCCCGGAAGGTCTTTAAGGCCGGCAACCTTCTTCATCTTGCCACTCTCAACTTTCGCTCTGCTGTCAAACACTCCTCTGACATCTGCCACCTCCTTGAAGAACTGGACCTTGACGTCCTCGGTTTTACGGAGACATGGTTCACGGCCAGCTCTGTCACAAGCTTTGACACTCTACTCCCTGAAGGCTACAACATCATCTCCACACCTAGATCCACTCGACCTGGAGGGGGCATAGCCCTGATCTTTCCTGAGTGGATTCCCACCACGATCATTCTGATTCAGATGTACTCCTCTTTTGAATGCCTTGTCTGCAGGCTCTCAATCTCTCCCAGCCACTCCCTTACTGTTGCTACTCTCTACCGGTCCCCCGGGCAAATCACCTCTTTTTTCTCTGAGTGGGCTGACCTCTCCTCCTCCCTCCTGTCCTCAACCACTCAACTCCTCCTCCTTGGTGACCTCACCATCCACCTCGATTCTCCCTGTCCCTCATCTCTGCTCTTTCACAACCTCTGAGATTCCCTCTCCCTCTCTATCCTCCCCTCTGGCCCAACACACTCTGCAGGACACACACTTGATGTCTTGATCTCCCCTGGCCTCCCCTTCTCTATCCCTCTGACCAGTCCTCTCTCCTGGAGTGACCACTGCCTTCTCTCCTCCCATCTCTCACTCTCTTCCCCCCAAGCCAACCCCATGCCAACACTGCCATTTACTTTCTCGGACATCTGACCTATGAAGCGTGTGCCAGCTGAGGCTTTCGCAGCCACCTTCTCTCCCCCTCCTCCTCCTCTGGCTGACTCACACCCCAACGCAACCCTGTACATTCTCTACTCTTCTATCTCTGACACTCTTGATGCTCTTGCCCCTGTCATGAGGATCCGCTTGAAGTCCAAAGCCAAGTGCATATCCTGGTGTAGATGAGGTCCCAAATAAAGGCTGCACTCCCATCGCCCATTTTGAAGTACCAGGAAGAAGGCGGTAACAAAGGCAGTTATCCCGAGGGTCCAGAGAGGAACCATGCAAACGGTGAGTGAAACAAAAAATTGAATGTTTTGGCAAATAGTGCATGCCTTAGAACAAGTAAAGGGAAAAGGTAACAGAGGGAGGAGGGAAAACAAAATATAGTTAGAAGTAGAGAAGACTGTATATATATAAGGGGGTAATGACTCGAGAATACTAAAAGTAAATAAAAGGTTACCGGGGTAGACACCCGAGAAGAGAGAGGTTACCGTGGCAGACACCCGAGAAGTGAGAGGATTTGCCTTATTCCTACGCTTTAATATAGTGGCTAGAAGAAACTTGTACTCAGAGTCCCACATAATGGAAAACAAATAGACTACCACAATGTTTAAAGACGTCATGAAAGGGGTACGTTTACGCTCCATGAAGGGGTAATGATTAGAGGCAGAGATATCTGTGTCCAGCTGGTGTCCATCTAGTCTGTCAAGCGTCTGTCTTACATGTTTTGTTGTGATGTCATATATAAAATGTTTTTCTTAGAGAACTGATTTAAATTTTGTGCGATTTAATAGCTGAGATAAAATCACATATGAATTGATGTTTTTGAGTAAATCAGAAGTTATACAATTGTGTGGAAATTTGGATTGGAGCTTGCAATATTTGGTGCTCGCTCATATTGTTAGAAGTGTTTATGAAAGCGTTGACAAGTGTCATATAAGAGGAAAGGGAACAGATTTAAGAATGGAAGACATGACTCCATTGGCACACTTGTGCAAACAGTTGCCAAAACATGCACACAAGCTAAAGAAATATAGGGCCTCATTACACGGATGGCGGTAGGGATTTACCGGTACCGGTAAAATACTGGTACCGGTAAATCCTTACTGCCTTACTACGAGGTCCCTTTGCGGTTTGGGGGATTTAACGCCTGCTTTTTGCAGGCGTTAAAATCCAACCCGCTAAGGGACCTCGGAGCTAATTACGGCACCGCAAAATTGCGGTGCCATTATTAGCGCCTTCCCCATTCCCATAGAGCCCTATGGGCAGAAATGGGAATGGGGAAGGGCAATGGTGGAAGGGGGATTTACCGCCCCTCCAACCTTGGAATGGGACGGTAAATCCTCTTTCCGCCAAGGTGGTGCCAGTATTTTACCGGCATGAGCCATGGCGCTAATAGCGCCATGGCTCACAGCCTACCGAATAATGAGGCCCATAGTACTGAGTGGGTTAAAGGCACCGCCCACAAGATATTTATGCCTTGGCCACAAAATGGGTCTTTATCTAAAGCTGTATTACAACATATGACAACATATTTGCATGCCACATATACAGGCAAGAAGTTAGAAAAACGCCTTGCTGTTCTCGAGTTATGGAAAATGTATGAACGGGGAAAGGAGGAAGAGCAGCCAACGGATTGGATACTTAATGTATGCACAGAGAGGGGTGAGATGCCTACCGCGCAACCTGCTCCACCGGAAATGAAAGTTGAAGAAAGTAAGGATGAGGGATTATACCCGTTGAAGGAACTTAAAGCAGCCACGGGGTACAACAACCCCGCATATGAGTCACCTACACATAGAAGTGATGAAAAACAAGGGAAAGATTAGGACAACAATATTACCTTCCGCAGTCCTAAGGGACAAGGGGAGACGTGATGACGAAAGAAGAGATCAGGCACAGACAAGTGCATCTCTCGACAAGGAGAGAGAAGGGAAGAGATGGAATGGAAGCAAAGAGAGAAATGATGAGATAGCATTTGCAAAGGACGAATGGATGGGAGGACACATTTTATTGAAACTCGATGGCAAAGGCATCGATGACGCGAAACAAAAGGAGGGGTTAGATGAGATACGGAGAAATGAGAGAGAGACGAAGTTAAGAGACGAAAGGATAAGGAAGAAAGACAGACAAAGGTGAGAACAGCTATATCGCGAAGAGCAAGAAAAACAGCTCGATCGCAAACCAAGAGCAGTCAATGATCAAGACAGACAGATACAGCAAAGGTTAGAAGAAGAGCAAAGGATACGCGAAAAAAGAATAAGGAGACGAAGAGATAATTTGAAGGGCAGATGAACATAGAAATGAAAAGAGAAAGGAAGAAGATAGGGTCAAAGAAGAGGCGAGGAAATGCAAAGAATTTGATTACAATGTAGGGCGTAAGCAAAGACAGAGAGCACGCGATCTTGAATATCTGGGGAGAGAGGTTAAAAAACCCTCTCCAGTCACAGACTGGGAAGACATTGAAGAATTCTTTCCTGTATACGAATCAGTACCAGGCAAATCTAGGGCAAATATTGACGATGACTTCGATGCCAGAAGCATTGGAGAAACGATCAATAGAATATATGATGAAATAGGGCTAGAACAAATACCCCAAGGGGAGGGGGAAGACGAGCGCCTAGAGGGCAACCAGCTCTCCGACACTGAGGATGTCACCTGAAGTAGTGGGAATAGGGAACTATCCCTAGATAGATTAGAAATCAGTAGAAACAATGAAGATACAATAAGTTGCGTGAATTGGGGACAGACAATTGGGCCTCATTAAGAGGTTGGAGGAAAGGGGTTAACGGCGCCGGTAAAGGTGCCGGTGCTCTTAACCCCTTACCTCCGCATTACGAGGTCCTTTAGCAGGTCCCGCTAAGGGCGGATGGTTTTACCAGGCGCCCTTAGCGGGAGCCGCTAAAGGATCAGCATGCTAATAACGGGCCCATTATTAATGGGCCCATTATTAGCATGCTCCCCATTCCCATTGAGCCCTATGGGGGCTCGAATGGGAATGGGGATGCGTTCCCTGAATGGGGAAATACCAGGTCCTCCAAGGTTGGAATGGCCCGGTAATTCCCCATTCAGGGAACCCGGACCCGGTATGCGGTAAGGGGGTAGCCATGGTGCTAACAGCACCATGGCTACCTCCAACCTCGCAATGAGGCCCAATGTCTGACTCCGAAAGGGAAGAGCGCAAGGAAAATGAAAAGGGAGGCGAAGTGAAAGACGACTCCCAAGGGAGAAGGAAATAAGGTGGTCAGACACTAGTGAGTCTGCACCAAGAGCATCAGAATCAGCCACACAGTCAGACCGGCATGGAGAAGTCAGAGGGGGGTGTCTTCACCGCCCTACGTGGACAGACTTAGGTCCCTACCAGGCAGGTGAAAATGTGGGAATATTACCCATGCCTTAGATAGGAGAACCATGAGAGAAGAGAGAGAGGGCTACACATTCCAATTTCCATTGCTTGAGAAGGGGGAATAAGACCGCAATATATTCCATGGCCACACATGGATCGAGAAAATCTGAAAATAAGCTTCCAATGCTGACATCGGGAGCTGGAAAATGGATACATGAGTTAGAAAAAATGACAGGAGGAAACACACTACCTATAGGGGACATCAAAGGTCCCCTGATCGCCATACTTGGTGAGAGAGCAGATGATGTGTGGGCACGAGTGGGCTACCCTGGCGTAACCACAATTAATACCTCGCATGATGGAGCTCCATTTAACAATTGTAGAGCCCCAATATGGAAAGCGCTATGAGTACTATAACCAGATACTTCTGATATGGGAGCTATAATGACGCGAAAGATGAAGTAGTCTGAAGATCCGTTAATTTATATAAAGAATTTCCAAGACACATGGGTGCTCGAGACTCATGAATCTTGGACGAAATCTATACCTGTGTTTTACCATATACTGTGCCAAGGGCTGGCAGAGCCAGTGCACTTAAGAATATGGTGGGAATCGAAGCCAAACCTTGGGCTGAAATACAGTTGACCATCGCACATTATTGTAGACTGTTGCAGGAAAAGAATCGCAAAAAGGAAGCAACTCGAAAAGGTGAGGAAGCGAAATTGGTGCAAAAGAAATTGTCAAAATATGCTCTTGAGGGAGCTATGATAACTAGCACAGCTGAACCAAGTATGCAGCAGGTGGCTGTTTCACAGCAGAATAATCACGGCATTGCAGGGTTTTATCCAAGGGGAAGAGGATTTAGGGGAAGAGGATGGCAGAGCAATCAGGGAGGTTTCCAAAACAATCAAGGAGGTTTCTAAAATACGCAAAATGGTAACCAAGATATGTCAAATGGTCAAATGGTCCAACCACCGCCATTTTTTGGCTGTGTGGAATGACAGGCCATTTGGCGCGCACATGCAGAAATCAAGGCATGATGTAGAACGGCCAAGGAACAGAAGCAGGCATGGAAAATCCACCTGCAGTTTTACAGCAGGGTGTTGCACAGAATCACATAGTGCAACAACAAGCGTCAGGAGTGCAACAAGGCGTGCAACCTCTGAGCATGGGGAATTTTCTACAAGAACAATCCCAACAGGCACCGCGGCAACTATCACAGACTCTGAACCCTGGAAGGGGAAGTAACAATGGGAATGGGGGAATTCCATAAGTGTACAGTGGGCCAAATTTGTAAATATACTAGGACAGCTCACTGGGACCCCTGATGTGTTCTTTCCTATTAGTGACACCACACCCTCACAGGGAACCTAGGGTGGATGTCGTTATAGGGGATAAAGAATATTCCTTCTTAGTTGAACGAGTGCAACACGCTCGTGCATACTTGAAGGCAAGTTTTCCTTGTCCGGCGAGGCCATAGATACTCAGAGTTTTACAGGAGCTACCAGTCATGTTCCTTTCACAAATGCACTACCAGTATCCATAGGAGAGTGCAAAATGAATGTACCATTATTATATTCTCGCCACACCCCAGTAAATATTTTGGGTCGAGATTTAATGACGAAGTTCAACATGACAATCTCATTCACGGAGGAGGGCATAGTATGTTCCACCCCAGGCATGGACTACTCAAATGTATGCAAAATGATTAGAGCATACTCAGGACACATAGCCATGAGAGCCATACCATTAGAGCCAGACATTTTCGCATATGGTATGCGTGTGCTTATGGCAGGATTGCCAGGCCTTGCAGAAAAAATCATGAGAACCCCTGATGAGTTCTTATTCAGACCCTGAATACCTATGCACAAGGAGAGGAGACAAGTATTTCCCTTAATGATACACACAGCTGCAATACAAGGGAAAGTGGCCTTGGTTGACGGTTACGATGACGAGGGCAGACAATGGTGCGTGATAATTGCCATTGAAGAGGGATATTGAGTGACTGACATCACAGGTGACGATCTGTTTGAAGAACAAGCAGAGACAGGAGAGACAATGGAGGAAGTAAGTCTCATCTTTTGGGTAAAGATGATTAAAAGAGAAGTACCTCAGAGAATGATGTTGGCACTAAATCCTCCTGAATATTTTGATGATGACATAGCCAAAGTGCCTTTCTCAGTGTGGGCTAAAGGACCCTATGATGTAGGCCTCTTAAAGGGGGTTGGAGAAGTGAAGATTAAACTGAAACCAGGAGCAATTCTACCAAGAGCCCGGCAATATTCCATGTCCAGAGAGGCAGATGAAGGGATTTTCAAGACAATTTCTGGCATGATCTGAATGACACCTGGCCTAGTAGGATCGTTGTCTGTCTCCCCTGTTCCCCCCTCCTGCCTCGTCGCGCCTTGAAACACTTGTGTATAGGTGCATTACAAATGCCATATCATATCATGATGGACCAGGGCATCTTAGTGACGTCAGAGTCACCATGTAATACGTCAGTGTATCCTGTGAAAAAAAGTAAAGGGGGGTCTTGGAGACTAGTGCAAGACCTAAGGCCAATAAATGATATTGTTCAGGCCGAGTTCTCTCTAGTAACTAACCTGTCTACAATTCTATGTAACATACCCGTTGAGGCAAAATATTTCACAGTGATTGACTTGAAAAATGCATTTTTCTCAATTCCGTTGCACCGTGACTCCCAAGATTTGACGTCATTCACGTTCAGACAAATGCATCTTAAAAGCATGAGGCTGCCACAGGGGTACTGTGAGTCCCTTCTATTTTCAACAGAGTCCTGCAGATGGACCTAAGCAATATTGCATTAAAAAGTGTCATCCTGCAGTACATGGATGTCATCCTAATTTGCAGCAGAACAGAAGAGCAATGCAGGCACTATTCTGTTCAGCTATTGACTATACTGGCTGAGAAAGATATAAGGTTGACAAGGAAAAGTTACAATATTGTCAACAAGAAGTGCTGTACATAAGGCAGCTGATCTCACATGAAGGACAGAAAGTGACCCTCGAAAGGGCTGAAGCCATGCTGAGCACGGCTAAACCTCACACGATAAAGCAGATGCAGAGCTTTCTAGGCCTATGCAACTATGTCAGGGCATGGGTCTTCAACTACGGCGCCTATGCTAAGCCTTTACTTCAGGCACTAAAGAAGGTACAAGTAACGAAAGAAATGTTCGAATGGTCTGAGACCATGCGGGAAGGGTTTGCTGAACTCAAAAGAGCTATTTGCACAGCACCAGTTCTCAGGATTCCCAATTATGCAGAGGAATTCTACCTGTTTTCACACACGAATTGCAGCATTATGACAGCAGTACTCACACAGAGACCCACATTGGGGTACAAGCCCCTGCCATACTACAGTGGGAATTTGGACCCAGTAATGAGAGGTCATTTTCCTTGTGAACAAAGTTTAGCTGCCACAGCGTTCGCCATAGAGAAGGCTACAACCATTGTGATGGGATGCTCAATGATGTTGTACGTCGAGTACTCACTATTTGCCATTCTAGAGAAACCAAAGGGCACACTGACATCTCAAAGAGCTTCTGCTTATAAAGTGATCATATCAAACCCATCGATTAAAATAGTCCGATGTAAAATAGTAAACCCTGCTACGTTTATAGCAGAGCCAGTCACTGAAGTAGAGCCGATACATGACTGTGCAAATTATGAAGAATTCTATGATGAAATCCCGAGGGTGAAAGAAAATGCCTTGGCAGAAGGAGAGATCGTCTTTATTGATGGGTCTTCGAGGATCGATCATAGTGACGGACAAAGATATACAGGCATTGCTGTAATGAAACACACAGCAAATGGATAATTTCGAGTGCTTCTTAGTGCTTGAATACCATCTCATTACTCAGCAAAGGCTGCAGAATTATTGGCGTTGATACTCACCATTGAGAATCACGCAGACCAGGAAGTAACAGTGTACAGTGACTCCTACTATGTGACGCTGACAGTGCATGCAGGCTTAGCGCGCTGGAAAAGGAGGGGCTACCTCAGAGCAGACGGCATGCCAGTGCAGCACGCAGCCTTATTGGACAGGCGGATTAAGGCACTGCAGCTCCCAGTGGGCATAGCGGTCGTGAAATGCACTGCCCACACGAAAGGGACAGATTTAATCTCATGCAGAAATCAAGCAACAGACACGGGAGCCAAGCGTCCATGCCAATGAACGAATAATGGTAAACGAACTACACCTGAAAGTTACAGTGATGTGGGACAAATGCAGCTAATGGAACTCCAAGGGGCGGTACCACAGGAAGAGAAGAACATGTGGAAACGATGAGGGTGTTCTTTAAACCCCTCTGACAGCTTGTGGCGACAAGACAGCACTGGTAAACCAGTAATGCCTGTAGCCCTATTGAAAATAGTGCTGGAGCAGTTACATTATCCAGTGCACATGACAAAAGAGAATCTAGCAGCAACGCTCGCAGAAGACTGGTTCATACCGAATTTAGCAGAGCATGTTGTAATTTTTATGGTGAAATGCATAATCTGCCATTAATTCACAGCTGGTCACACATTAAAAGTAATGAGATGAGTCATCCCAATGCCAAATGGATCTTTTCAGCACTTACATGTCGACTACCTCTACATGATTCAAGTATGTAACGGGTATAGATAATTGTTGCGGTGTGTCCATTCTCTAGATGGATAGAGGCAGGTCTATGTACACACCCAGACTCTACCTGTGCAACCAAATTTTTAGCGAGGGAAGTGTTCCTAAGGTGGGGGGTATGCAGAGTCATGAGATCAGATAATGGCCCTCACTTTGTTAATTCAATATTTGAGCAGATTAGCTTGCTGCTTGGTATAAAGCACAAGTTCTCATCGGCTTATCATCCGCAAGGAAATGGACTCTGTGAGAAGCTCAATGGCTTGTTAAAAGAAAGGATAGCCAAGTTGAAGCTTACTCTAAGGAAGGGATGGTTGCACTGCCTTCTACTGGCATTGTATGCACTTCGGAACCAACCAGGCTCCGACCATCATCTTACGCCGTACGAGATAGCCACAGGAAGAAGAATGAGAACTCCCCTGACACCTCGAGTTTGAGCTAGATATGATGCCCAGTCAACAGGTGAGGTTTTAGGGTCTGAAATGCAAAATTATCTGAACTGCATGACATCTTGCCTTACTGTAATTTCAGACAAGCTGCAGCAACAACGAAAAGGGTGCAGCGCAGAACAGAACACAGAAGGAGACACTGCAACAGACCAAGTTCAAGGTCTACCTGTTCCACTCATCTTCCCTAGAGACGCCGTCCTTTTGAAGAACCATACAAGGAAAAAGTTGGACCAGCCAAGATTCAACGGTTCTTTTATAGTGGAGGACTGCACTACATCTGCAGTGAAGCTACAAGGCAGGAGAGCTTGGATTTTTCTTGGTGATATCAAACTTTACATCAGAGAAGGCCACCTGCCTGCACCCCAATGAGAGGAATCAATGATAGACGGGGAAGAACCACAGCACGTGCAGACGAGATCCATAATGAGGAAGAAGGACGCATGACCAGCGAAACGAGGATAAAGAACATTTTGCAAATTGTGGCTTAAATTGGACACTTCCTCTAAGAAAAAAGGGGATAAGGACATAAAAATGGACACTCTGTGCATCCTAGTTGCAGGGTGAAGAGGAAAGTTGCGCGTATAAGCCACAACATAATCTGTTGATTCAAACTTTGGACTGAGGCACACTTAAGCCTTGATGAGAAAAATATGCCAATACCGAGACCCTATTCGGAATCACTTATGGTGTCCCGCAGTAGCGACATCACCAAGGATGTGGTCACCTATCTCGACCTAGTACTAAGATCATACCCGTCATTGGTAGGGAGGCACACCAGTATCACAGACTTTTTACAAGAACCTCAAATCAAAAAGACAATAAGACAACTCCTCACTGTCATTGCCGAACAATTTATCATACTCCCTGAGTACAGTGAGAAAGAATCAAATTTTCCCAACACAGGCGGACATAGATGAGCTTATCAACACACTGTTATTTCACATACTCGAAGACTGTCCAACTCTTATCGGAAGAACGACAGCCACACTTACATTTCTTCGAGACCCAGCAAACACTGAACATTTAAGCCATCTTTTAAATAAGATCGTAATTCTAGTTGCACTCCACGTGACCGGACAGAGCAGACATTGTTTACATCGAGGAAAAAACATAATCCTGAACCCAGCAAGACAGGACAGATGTCCCTATCACCAGAAGACAGCAGATTGGCACACAATGTCCTTTTTCACCTAGTCACTGACTTTCTAGAGCTAGTGGGAGACCTATCGATGTTGACGTCCTCACATTCATCAGAAATCCAGCTAATGTCGCACCGATGGGAATGCTCCTGCATGGAATTGTGCTTCAAGTGGAACTTTCTAATCATCAGAGGAGCTATTTGAGGAGATTCTAAAAAGCCTTCCGCCGAGGGACAGGTAGAGGAAGCAGTGTCAAGAACTCCACTTTTTATATTTGTTGTTATTCTTCCCTATTTCTTCATACCGAACATAGTACAATATGTCCTCAGGACGGAAGCAAATTCGAGGAGCGGGCTGGGAGCTTACTTACTTTGAACATGCACAGTAAAGGGACTCACTGAAGTGTTATTTTATTCGATTTTTCCCATAGTCTAGCAAAGGAACTGTATCCTGAAATAAGAGACTATGGGCCTCATTACAACCTTGGTGCTAAGTGCACCAACTTTACCACCATGGTGTAAACTCCGTTTACACCATGGTGGATGGCGGATTTACCGCCCCATTCCAAGGTGAATGGGGCGGTAAATCCCCATTTCCCATTTTCCCTTCCCCATTCCCATTTTTGCCCCATAGGGCATAATAGGAGTGGGGAAGGCGCTAATTACGCCGCCGTAAATTACGGCGGCGTAATTAGCACCATGGCAGGTTAGCGCCATGGATTTTAACGCCTGCTAAAAGCAGGCGTTAAAATCAGAATCAGGCGTTAAGGGTTAACGGTGGCGTTAACCCTTAACGCCTGAGTTGTAATGAGGCCCAATTTGTCACTCGCAAGAGTGGGGGGGGCACCTGTGAAGTGCCGGACACTCTTAAACACAGAAACAATAAACACTGACAGTTGACTAATGATCAAGGTGGGGGTCCAGAGCAGCAACCTGGTCCTCCCACAAGAAGAGAGGCACCCCCACTTGCTGCCTAACGTATAGAACCATAATGTACATATGCATCATATTCATCATTATTTAATTGTCATTAACGATCAGAACTACATTCTTTATTGGTGCACAAAGCATTCCAATTTCAGTGCACTCACCCAATGATGCACACATGAAACCCACAAAAGCCCCCAGACCTTATATAGTCATTCCAGTCCCTCGAAGATCTGATGGCGGAGTGAATGAACTTGAAATGGATGTGATTAGGAATGATACACACACACTTGTGGTAACAAACGAAAAGGAAAGCCAGAAACAAGGTCAGCACGAAATTAATGAAGTAAAATCACTGACAACTACACGCACACAAACACTAAATGCACATGAAACAGGCCTAGTATCAATGACTGCAGAACCACAAACCAAAGCAACAGAGAAGAAGAGACTGCCTGCCATAAGAAACTTCACAGAAGATGTTGTGAGAAAACAAGAAGAGTTAAGAGAAAAACCAACAGAAGCAGTCATATCAGAAACTCTTGAGAAAACAAAAGCCAACTCGGAGAAACTCTCTGCACTGACACAACTAATAGTAGCCTCATTATTCGCACACATAGCCAGAGCGAGGAAACTGCAAGAGGAAATAAAAGACAAAACAGCAGAAACTGTTTTGCCAAGCACATATGTCCTAACACAAAGGACAAGTACCAGTTCTACAATACAGCCATATACAGGACCAGCGTCAGGCTGGTTGGCATGGGCATTTGAAACCAGCAGGAAAAGGATGTATGAAGAGAAGGAAAGAGCTACCAGATTCTTGTCCACTCAAATGGAGCAGATGAGGAGACCTGCACCATGGACCGGGATACCTGATACTCCCCCAGCAAGAAAAAGCCATACAGACACATTCAGAGATGTAGTAATAGCAAACTACACGAAAATCTTAAGAATGAAGAGAAGCATGCATGGAGATGACAATGAACTGAACGACTACCTGGATAGTACAGCACATCTGGGAAACAACATTTGGTACCAGCACATGAAGGACGTTCAGAAGACGAAATTCTGAAGGGGAATCCTACCGTACAGCATAGAAAAGTCCAAGATCTTCGTAGCTGTAGAAATTGATGTCCCAACAGCACACTATTTGTCACACATAGCAATGTGCTGTCATGATGCCTACCCCCAAGGAGCCAGACCGGGCCCAGCAACCCCAGAGGCAGACATCATTTTCCCGAGGGAAGTCCCAGCGGCCCCAAGTAGGGGCCCTTTGGACTCAGTCCTGGCGCCTTTGGCGCTAGGCTCATGTTGGACAACAGTCCAGGCGCCATAGGCACCAAGCTCATAAAGCATGACTTTGTGTTAAGAAGTGCTTGGTGTGAACTTACCTGATGCAGACCGTGCTGCAACATCCAGGCCCCCTAGAGGCCTGAATGGGACTATTTTACCTATGGGACTACTTTACCACACGGGTGTGGCCGGAGGAGGAATACATACCTTAGAGGAAGAATACATACCTGGAACTAATTTGAAGGCTATTTAAGCCATGCCCAAGCAGCAACTCACGCTTTGCGTTGTTCTGCACCTAGCAGCTGGACGCTCACCGTGTCTGCTCCTGCATCCGGACTCCAGCCACGCCCGATAGCATCCTGGAACACCTGTAAAGGGAGAAGAGAGGAGAACAGGAGAAAGAAGAGACATTACCTGCTTAATCCGCATTCCAGAGTCATCTCGCCAACGATCCTAAAGGGAAGACATTCATTTTTAAAAGCACATTGCATAGCTCGCAGCAGCGCAGCATTCCACTCACCTTTACTAGGCGCCTTCTTGCCCATTAGCGACCATCTGGATCTTCCGCCGCATTTGAGCGCCTAAAGGAGAAAAAGACAAGAACAAAGGTGAGCTAGGGAAGAGAATAAGAAAGGCTTAATTTCCACCATAAGACTTACCTGTTGGGTCAATCCCTCTTCACTTCGGGTCGGCGCCGTTTCTTCGGCATTTCCGAACCCCGGCCCCTAAGGGGAAAAAGACATTAGCATTAGTGAGCGAATGCAAGGACATTAGCGGAACGCTCATCAAAGACTTACCTGATATTTATTGGGACATCTCTTCTCACTTCGGGTCGGCGCCGTATCTTCGGCATTTCCGAACCCCGGCCCCTCAGGGGAAAAAGACACAAGCATTAGTGCATTAATGCAAGAACACTAGAGGAACCACTCATCAAAAACTCACTAGAATTTTCCTTCGACGGTTCCATTCCCTAACTCAGAATCTTCATTCAGCACCTGAAATAGAGAAAACAGACAATGTTTATTTAAAGCTTGAACTTGCAACAGAATTCTTACGATACCTTACGGAAAAGTCAAGCGAACTTGAACTCTCACTAATCCGAGATCCAGTGAAGTAACTGGATAACAACGCGCCCCTGCATCAGACGCAGGATGGATAGCTCGTCCTTTCAGACCCTAAGGTGAGACATCACGGGGAATCGCAGAAGGGTTTCGTGGAGGGTGAGAAGGGGAGTGGGAGGCCTACGCATTATCCCACAGATTGTTAATACTCCCTTTTCACACACAGAAGGATATTTCTACGAGCCAGACAAGCCAGATTTGGGGGGTCCGGTCCATTCCATCTTCCGAGTCCTGCGCATCACCCTAGAAGAGGCCACAGCAATCCAAACCAGGCCAGCGCCTCCGTGGGAGTCAGGTGAGCGTTACAGAACGCGAAGCCTACCTACAATTTCCTCCCCGGGCGCTATGGATACTTCCGAGACAGACCAGCTGGCCCAACTTTTGGGGGAATTACGGGCAGAAGTACATTCCGCCCGCCAGGAGACTAACGCTCTCAGGAGAGAACTGATCCTATCCAGGGAACGAACTGATGACCTGGCCAAACAGCTGTTGCAAGGTCAAGCAGGACAAACTCTGTTACCTGGTTTCGGGGGTAATCCCACTCCTGTGGTTCCGAATAACCCGTTACAAATCAATCTACCTGGAAATATGCCACTGGCCCCGCCTGAACGTTTTGCTGGGGACCCCAAGAAATATGCCGTTTTCATGAACCAATGTCGCTTACACTTTCTATGCAGACCTGGGGCCTTCCCTAATGACCAAACCAAGGTAACTTTTGTATTATCTTATCTCAGCGGCTGTGCTGCCGATTGGTCAGTTCCTTTGGTAAGTCAAGATGACCCAATTCTCCAGGATTTTCAAGGCTTCCAGGCAAGCATGGAAAGATTATTTGCTCGACACTCCCAGGGACAGGCCCTGAACAACGAACTGCTATCCTTATGACAAGGTAACCAGGATCTCTTATCCTACATCGCCACCTTTAATAGGTTGATTGTGGAAACAGGGTGGCAAGAAAATAAAAGGATCACATTATTTCACCGAGGCCTGCGCGGAGAACTTAAAGACGTTCTAGCTCAAATTGTAAATCCTCCCCAAGCCTGCGTGGAATACATAGACTTAGTGGTACAACTTGATCACAGACTTCAGAAAAGAAAAGCAGATCGGTCTAAGTTTGAAACCCGAGTGTTGATCAAAACTCACGCTAACCCCAAGGGTACCGACGTTTCAGAACCTATGCAAATCGGTGGAGTTAAAGGACCGTTAACTCAGAAGGAACGAGAAAGAAGGCGGCAGAAGCAATTATGTCTTTATTGCGGGGCTTCTGGCCACTTTTTGCGAGATTGTCCGGTAAAACCACCCAAGAAGGTGGTTGGAGCCACTGACAACAATCTAACGGAACCTGATTCGGGAAACGACCAAGCCCGACAAGCGTAGAGGTCCGCTTGCCGAGCTTGAAAACAAACTCTTTGACCTCGCATTTCATCATGCCAATGGTCCTCATGGATCTGAGACAGCCTCGGCGGTTGCATACTATAAAGGCATACATCGACAGTGGAGCTATCGGAAACTATGTTGATCGTGAATTGGCCTCCAGGATTAATCTCCCTCTCCGTCCGAAAACCAACAAGGATGTCATTACCACAGTTGATGGAACCGAAATTGCCTCAGGGCCGGTAACACATTCTACTACAGAAATGACACTAGTGGGTCAGGATGGACATCGGGAAGCTATTGTGTTTGACGTAATCAAGGCCCCACAGTTTCAAGTAATTCTAGGAATTCCTTGGTTAGAAACACATAATCCTCGAATTGACTGGTGAGCAAAGAGAATAACCTTTCCTGATTGTACACAAACTTGCTATCCAAGAAATCCAAACATGGGCATGGCCACAGTAACCTCCGCCACAATACAACTACCGCCTGAGTACCAAGAATTCCAAGACGTTTTCCAAAAAGAACAGGCCAAAACGTTACCTCCCCTTGTCAAATCGATCTGGTACCCAATGCTCAACTGCCTTGTAGTAGGATCTATGCCCTTACTGAACCTGAGAATCTTCATTTGCGACAGTATTTAGATCAGTACCTTGCCAACCTTCGCCCGTCAAAGTCTCCTGTTTCCTCAGCTCTTTTCTTCGTGCGGAAAAAAGAAGGCGACCTTAGAACTTGTATTGACTACCGCGCCCTAAATCAAATAACGATTAAGAATCGTTATCCTCTGCCCCTGATCCCTGAACTTCTCGACCAGGTAAAAGATGCTTGTATATACACCAAGTTAGATCTTCGGGGAGCTTATCACCTGGTGCGTGTAAAAGAAGGCGAAAAATGGAAGACTGCTTTCCGCACCAAATATGGACTCTTCGAATACCAGGTGATGCCTTTCGGATTGTGCAAAGCACCTGCTGCTTTTCAATACTTTATGAATGATGTTCTTCGAGAACTTATCAATGTTTGTGTCATCGTATATATCGACGACATTCTGGTGTACTCCTCTTCGGAATCCGATCACAGAAAGCATGTCAAGGCAGTTCTTGAGAAATTGCGCCAGCACAAACTGTTTGCAAAACTCGAAAAATGTGTTTTTCATGCCACAGAAGTCGAGTTTCTTGGATTCATCCTAACACCAAAGGGAGTCCGAATGGACTCACGAAAAGTGGACGCCATCCTCAAATGGCCATCTCCTAGCTCTGTGAAGGGTGTTCAGAGCATGCTTGGTTTTGGCAATTTTTATCGAAGATTTATCCCAGAATTTTCTCGGGTGGTTCAACCCATCACTGCACTCTTACGAAAAAATAAACGCTTCGAATGGACTAATGAGGCAGAACAGGCCTTTCAAGAACTAAAAACTAAATTCACCTCCGCACCTGTACTGAAACATCCGCGCCCAGATCTCCCTTACATTGTTGAAACCGACGCATCCAGCTTAGCCATGTGAGCTGTCCTGTCTCAAAGGGATCCTGTAACTAACCAATTGCACCCTGTAGTCTTTTGGTCCAGAAAATTCTCGGCTCCTGAAGTTAATTATGCAATCACCGACAAGGAGTTATTAGCTATTAAGTCCGCCTTCAAGGCTTGGCGTCATTACCTTCTCGGCGCAAGACACACCATCACAGTGATTGCAGATCACAGAAATTTGCAATATTTAAAAACGGCCAAAGCTCAATCATCACGTCAACTCCGATGGGCTTTATTCTTTGCGGAGTTTGATTTTGTAATCACATACCGCCCTGGCTGCAAGAATGGCAAAGCGGACGCTTTATCCCGGATTGGGATGGGAGAAACAAATTCAAGCTTAGAACCAGTACCGATTATACCTAAACAGAGAATTTTGGGATTGACCTCTTTACAAACTATTGAGGACATTCAAACTAGAGTTAAAAAACTTTTAGACCTTACAGCCTTGCAAGAATGGAGTCAAAAGGGTTCACACTTTTCCGTCAATAATGATCTACCCTACTTCCAGGGGCGATTATTTCTGCCTCATAAGGAATTGCAAGAACTCGTTATTGCCCATTATCATGATACATTAATGGAAGGACATCCTGGTATTGCTAAAACTGAAGAAAAGATCAAAAGGCAATTCTGGTGGCCCTCCTGGCGAAAGGATATAAAATCCTTTGTGATGTCCTGCGGAATTTGCACCCAAAATAAAGGTCAAAAGAAAAGACCAGCCGGCCTTTTACAACCCTTGGACATCCCACCGGCACCTTGGCACACCTTTTCGCTGGACTTCATTACAGACCTGCCTCCTTGCTATGGATACGACACTATCCTGGTTATTGTGGACCTCTTCTCCAAAATGGCCCATTTTATGCCATTAAAGGGGTTACCTTCAGCCTCCATCCTGGCCAAGGAATTTCTTGAGAATGTCGTTCGTTTACATGGTTTTACATCCATACTTGTCTCTGATCGAGGAAGCCAATTTATTTCCCATTTTTGGAGAAAGTGTTGTCAACTGGCACAAATCGATGTACGACTATCCACTAGTCACCACCCCCAGACCGATGGTCAAACCGAGAGAACAAACCAGACCCTTGAACAGTATCTTCGGTGTATGTTGCACTAATCTGAATGTAATTGGAAAGACATTCTTTGGATCGCAGAATAAGCCTATAACAATTCTGTACATTCTGGAACGGGACAAACCCCTTTTTATACCTTATATGGCCATCACCCCCGAACCTCTGACCTTGACTCCCCTCAAAGTCTTGAAATGCCCGCTGTAGATCATTTACATTCCACGATAACTCGAGCCTTCAAAGAATCAACAACTCATTTACAGCAAGCCAAGAAAAAGTACAAAGAAAATGCTGATTTACATCGTAGTGAAGCACCTCCGTACCAAATAGGGGACCAATTGTGGCTAGCGACTAGACATTTACCACTCAAAGGACCGCAAACTTTCAATCCAAGATATGTAGGGTCCTACCCAATCAAAGCTATAATCAACCCGGTGGCCTTCAAACTCGATCTACCAGCTAACATGCGAATCCATCCCGTTTTTCACGTATCACTGTTGAAACCAGTACAACCTGGAACCAGACTAATTAAACCACCAGAACCAATTCAAGTAGATGGGGAGCTGGAATTCGAAGTTAAAGACATATTAGATTCCAAGGTGTCAAAGTCAAAACCCTTCTATTTAATTGATTGGAAAGGATATGGGCCTCAGGAAAGGTCTTTGGAACCAAGCGACCAGGTACATGCACCTCGGTTAATACAGAAATTCCACCGGAAATTCCCAAACAAACCGAAACCTCCGGAGAGAACAACCTCGGGAGGGGCCTTGGGAGGGGGTACTTTCATGATGCCTACCCCCAAGGAGCCAGACCGGGCCCAGCAATCCCAGAGGCAGATATCATGTTCCCGAGGGAAGTCCCAGCGGCCCCAGGTAGGGGCCCTTTGGACTCAGTCCTGGCGCCTTTGGCGCCCGGCTCATGTTGGACAACAGTCCAGGCGCCATAGGCACCAGGCTCATAAAGGATGACTTTGTGTTAAGAAGGCTTGGTGTGAACTTACCTGATGCAGACCGTGCTGCAACATCCAGGCCACCTAGAGGCCTGAATGGGACTATTTTACCTATGGGACTACTTTACCACAAGGGTGTGGCCGGAGGAGGAATACATACCTTAGAGGAAGAATACATACCTGGAACTACTGTGAAGGCTATTTAAGCCACGCCCAAGCAGCAACTCACGCTTCGCGTTGTTCTGCACCTAGCAGCTGGATGCTCACCGTGTCTGCTCCTGCATCCGGACTCCAGCCACGTCCGACAGCATCCTGGAACACCTGTAAAGGGAGAAGAGAGGAGAACAGGAGAAAGAAGAGACATTACCTGCTTAATCCGCATTCCAGAGTCATCTCGCCGACGATCCTAAAGGGAAGACATTCATTTTTAAAAGCACATTGCATAGCTCGCTGCAGCGCAGCATTCCACTCACCTTTACTAGGCGCCTTCTTGCCCATCAGCGACCATCTGGATCTTCCGCTGCATTTCAGCACCTAAAGGAGAAAAAGACAAGAACAAAGGTGAGCTAGGGAAGAGAATAAGAAAGGCTTAATTTCCACCATAAGACTTACCTGTTGGGTCAATCCCTCTTCACTTCGGGACAGCGCCGTTTCTTCGGCATTTCCGAACCCCGGCCCCTAAGGGGAAAAAGACATTAGCATTAGTGAGCGAATGCAAGGACATTAGCGGAACGCTCATCAAAGACTTACCTGATATTTATTGGGACATCTCTTCTCACTTCGGGTCGGCGCCGTATCTTTGGCATTTCCAAACCCCAGCCCCTAAGGGGAAAAAGACACAAGCATTAGTGCATTAATGCAAGAACACTAGAGGAACCACTCATCAAAAACTCACCAGAATTTTCCTTCGACGGTTCCATTCCCTAACTCGGAATCTTCATTCAGCACCTGAAATAGAGAAAACAGACAATGGTTATTTAAAGCTTGAACTTGCAACAGAATTCTTACGATACCTTACCGAAAAAGTCAAGCGAACTTGAACCCTCACCAATCCGAGATCCAGTGAAGTAACTGGATAACAACGTGCCCCTGCATCAGAAGCAGGATGGATAGCTCGTCCTTTCAGACCCTAAGGTGAAACTTCACGGGGAATCGCAGAAGGGTTTCGTGGAGGGTGAGAAGGGGAGTCGGAGGCCTACGCATTATCCCGCAGATTGTTAATACTCCCTTTTCACACACAGAAGGATATTTCTACCAGCCAGACAAGCCAGATTTGGGGGTCCGGTCCATTCTTCCGAGTCCTGTGCATCACCCTAGAAGAGGCCACAGCAATCCAAACCAGGCCAGCGCCTCCGTGGGAGTCAGGTGAGCGTTACATGTGCAAGACCAGAGGCCAGTTCATGGGAAGTGATGCCTCGCTGATATGGGCAACTGAAACAGCTTACACCAATGAAGATGATTACGTCCAAGACATTAAGACAAGAAACAGAGCTCATACTAGGAATCATGTGATCAGGTACGAAAAGCCTGGAGTTAAAGGAGCAGGAATAAGATGTGAAGTAAACCTGAGACTAAATGTCCAAGGAAAAACTCCAGAGGAGGCTCAAATCTGGAAAAACAGAGGCCAAATGCAGATTTGGGGAACAGTTCTTTCACCAGACGGATGGGAGAAAGGAGTAGTGATCTGCAGAGCATGGATGGTCCTCGGAGCCTGCAAGGAAGCAATTGAAAACTCACAAAGACTGTGCAAGCCATTATGGCCAAAACTTGCAAAACTACTCACATGGGTCGAAGACAGAGGAGGACCCTTGCAGATAGTGCCCCTAGAAAGCCCAAAATTGTGCTTCAGAAACAATGGGCCTCATTCCGAGTACGGCGCTAACCAATGGCGCTATTAACGCCTTGGTTGACGCCGTACCCGGACCGGCAGCGCCTTGGTGGTTGGCGGAATTACCGCCCCATTCCAAGGTTGGCGGGGCGGTAATTCCCCAATCCCCATTTACCCTTCCCCATTCCCATTCTTGCCCCATAGGGCATAATGGGAGTGGGGAAGGCGTCAATTACGCCACCGTAAATTACGGTGGCGTAATTAGCATCAAGGTCCCTTAGCGCCATGGTATTTAACGCCTGCTAAAAGCAGGTGTTAAAAGCACCATGGCGCTAAGGGAACTCGGAGTATGGCGGTAAGGGATTACCGCCACCGCTCTCGTTAGCGGTGGCCGCTATCCCTTACCGCCATACTCGGAATGAGGCCCAATGGCACAAGGAAGATGGGAGAGAATCAGAACTGTGTATGAATCTTTGGTGCTCCAGGAATGGTACATGGAACTGCAGCAATTATGGATCATTATTGGGCATCCGGATCCAAAGCATACAGACTGCCGAAAAACAGAGGAGGCATATGAACAATAGTGAACGTCCACGTTCCAGCATTGGTGATCCCGAAAAGTGACCTGAATATTGACAGTTTCCTGAAAGCAGATGCTCACCTGAGAAAGAAGAGATCTGTAGAACTGATAACTCGAATGAAGAGATAAAATTACTTCTGTGCCAAATCAGAAGAGCATTTCATGTGATCCCATATAAACACAGGCTGTTTAGCCTCACCTCATCAGTGTTCACAACGCTCTTCATGCCAAGAATCCAAGTTGGAGTAAATACTAAATGGTTGCGATTAACCAGATGGGAATTGCTGTAGACCATCAACACGACCATAAAAGGATTCAATGCGATTAAGGAAGAGTTAAGAGCAATCCGACTGATGACTCTCCAGAACAGATATGTCCTTGACATGATCACAACCATGGATGCAGGAGGTTGTGCAAAAATTGGAAAATCATGTTGCACATTTATACCATCTCATGATGAGGAAAATGGAACTTTAACAGAAGCAATGGGTATGCTGACAAACTTGCAGAACCAGATGATCAACGAAACTGACAAAGTTGATGATGACAGTTGGTTCGGATCACTGTTTTCATGGGTTCCACAATGGATGGCAGATACATTCAAGTTCTTAAAAGTCCTGCTAGTGATGATATTACTAGGATTTTGTGTTATCAAAATAATAATCTTGCAATGCCAGAAAACTCAGAAGAAAGCCATAGGGATGAAGATCATGATTGACGTCAAGCCAGGATGGAAGCCCAAAGACCTAACTGATGAATAAATAAAAGACTTTGTGAAGGCCAGCAGGCATGCGCCAGAAGGTACAAAGTTTCTCTATCCCAGGAAATGCAGAAATGATGTGGAAAGATGTCTTGGAATAAAGACGAACATGTAAGGACAGCAGGAAACCTAAAAGGAGTAGTAAATATATGGACTGCAAAAAGACACTTCTTCCAATCCTCATGTACAGACCCAGAAGATGAAGAAGGAATGAACCCAGATGATGACGTGAAGATGAATACAGAGGAACAAAGTAAGATGAATCCAAAGGAAGAAGTGAAAGTGGTCGATGAATCGCCCAGAGGGGGGAGTGTAGAGGAGGTCCCAAATAAAGCCTGCACTCCCATCGCCCATTTTGAAGTACCAGGAACATTCACACCAAAATATGTGACGTATGATGAGCAAGTAAACCAGCAGAGAGCTGCAGTAGGGCTCGGCCCAGTGCCTATCAGAAGAACAATACCTGTTGAAGTACCAATACCCAGAAAACCATGGACAGTAAGGTATTCATTGAGAAAACCCTACCAGCAAATAAGACAAAATGAAGATTGCCTATGTACTGTCCCAGAAGAAACCAAAAAGGCCTTGATGGAAGACGAATGTGTCATGACCCACAGAACGCGCCCCTTTTGAACTTCATGCTCCTTATCACAACGGGGCTTGCACTCCTTGGTACTTCCAATGAGGCCGTTTAACGTGAAACGCCTTCCTCGGTCTTCACGTCAGATGTAGCGTAATCTACAAATAAACCGTGCCCACGCGGCCGCGCGCGTCTCAATGCTATTGCAAATAGTGACTAAACGTGTGCTCCGTAGTTTGCTGAACTGTTATCCTGGTTCCTGGACCTTCTAATTCTATTCCCTTACCCCTCTTCCTTCTTCCTTACTTCCTGGAGTTGTGTGCTGTGCTTGTGCACCTTCTTTGTTTCCTGGATCCCCGAAGTATCTGCATCCCGGAACTCTGAACGCACGCTGGAGCCAGAAGAGGCTCACGTGGGCTTAAACAAGACCAGGTCCGTGCGTAAGAAGACACCGCCCAAGAAATCCTGCAAAGATCGCTCTCAGGTGAGAAAGGGGGAATTCCGTGACAGTTTGAGACACCAAACGACCGAAGTCGAAGTCGACATGGAAGCGGCCATTCAGGATCTCATGCATGGCATGCAAGAACTAACAACCGAGGTACAGAATTTAAAAGCGGAAAACGCTGCTCTCAAACAATTAGTTCTATCCCGTGAGTCTGCCACAAAGGAAAGTGTATTGCTGGGCGGCATTGTTGACAAATACGATGGGTCGGCAAAAACCCTTCGTGGATTCCTTGATTCTTGTTTGGTTCACTTTACTTTTAAGCCATACTACTTTTCAACTCCCAGGTCTAAGGTGGGCTTCATAATTTCACAACTTTCCGAAAATACTCTTACCTGGGCTACGCCCTTAGTCAATTCTGGAGATGCCCTCTTGGATGACTACGACGGTTTCATACAGGCCCTTAAAACCATGTTTCACCGCCCAGAGCAGGTCTATAGTGCCCAGGAACGCCTGCTAGACTTTCAGCAGGGATCCCAGGATATGCTTAAGTTTGTAACCCGATTCAAGCAATTGGCCAAGGAAGCTGACTGGTCTCCTGAAGCAAGTTTTACTCTTTTCAAAAGAGGACTGAATGAGGAGATCAAAGATGAGTTGGCCAGAGTGGCTTAAGGACCTTGCCATGCAAATAGATTTTCGTATCCAGGAAAGGAAGGCAGAGCAGAAAAAATCCAAAGTAACCCCCCGAAGGTGTTCTTTGAGATTACCTCCAAAACTGACACAAACCCAGGGTCAGTTACTGAACCAGAACCTATGCAGATAGGAGCCTTCCGTGGACCCATATCCCCGCAAGAGAGGATGAGAAGGATTCATACGGGGTTATGCATGTATTGTGCCTCGGATAAACACCTGGTTAGAGAATGTCCTCTAGCCCCTCCTCGGCATTCGGGAAATGCCAGCTCCCGATCCTAGATGGAGCAAGGCTTCGGGAGAGAGATGTTTGCTCCACGTCTATTCCATCCTAGAACTCTCCTGGACACAAAACAGCCTAGTGATTCTACAGGCCTTCCCATCGCCATCCAAGAATAAGAGTTCCTCCGTTTTGGCCCTGGTAGACTGCGGAGCTATGGGAGCGTTCATTGATCAAGATTGCGTTTTTAGTCACCACATTCCATACGAGACACGAAGTACCATGCAACCGGTGGAAGCGATAGATGGAAGACCTCTCACTTCAGGACCCATAAGCCTGCAGACAAAAGAGATCCAGCTTTCAATAAACCATCACCAAGAGGTGATCCGATTTGACATCATTAAGTCGGCTCATTACCCCATGGTACTGGGTATGCCCTGGTTACATAAACATAATCCTTATATCAACTGGGCAGCAGGATCCTTGTTTCTCGGCTCTGAGTTTTGTATGTCTCACTGTCTATTCCTGGATTCCTCCTTGACACCTTCCAAAGAACCATCAATAGATCAGCAAGTACCACTCATGGTTTCCAATATCATACAGGTTCCCAAAGGCCTATCAGGGTTATTCTGATGTGTTTTCAACTGCCATAGTTCAGGCTCTACCCCCTCACAGACCTGAAGACTGCACCATAGATACAAAGCCTTCAGCAGTGATTCCCTTTGGGAGGATGTTCATCCTATCCGAACCTGAAAAAAAGGCCCCCCGAGAATACTTGGATACCAACCTTGAAAATGGCACCATAAGGCCATTGAAATCCCCAGCTGGAGCCTCGTTGTTCTTTGTTCCCAAGAAGGACACCAAGGAACTTAGACCTTGCCTCGATTATCGTGGATGAAATCAATTCACCCTCAAGGACCGTTACCCCTTACCCTTGATCTCGGATATCCTGGAAGCGGTGAGAGGAGCTGTAATCTTCACGAAGCTGGATCACAGGGGTGCCTATCATCTGATTCGTATCAGGGAAGGAGACGAATGGGAAACAGCCTTTAGAACACCCTTTGGAACACCCTTTGGACACTTCGAATATCTGGTCATGCCCTAATGCCCCCGCAGTCTTTCAACGTTTCATGGATAGGGTGTTCTCTGACATGCTGTTCCTCTTCGTCATCGTCTACCTGGACGATATCTTGATCTACTCCAAGGACCTTCTAAAGCATGAAGAGCATGTAAAGGCAGATTTACAATGACTACGTGAACAGAGACTTCTAGCCAAACCCGAGAAATGCCTGTTTCACGTTACTTCTGTTCATTACCTAGGATTTGTTCTTAGTCCAGAAGGAATTGGTATGGATCATTCAAAGGTAAAGGCCATACTATATAGGCCGGCTCCCACTTCCGTGAAACAAGTTCAATCCTTCCTGGGGCTTGGCAATTTCTACCAGATGTTCATACCCACCTTTTCTGAGATTGTTCAACCGATCATTGCTCTATTGAAGAAAGATACCCCCTTTCGCATGTCTGCACCTCAAGACAAGGCATTCCAACATTTAAAGACAGAGTTTACTCAAGCCCCCATCCTGGCCCAACCCGACATTAATCGGCCATTCCTAGTGGACACGGATGCCTCTAACTACGCAATAGGAGCAGTGCTGAAGCAAGAATTTGAGGACAAATTGGAACACCCCATTGCTTACCTTTCACAAACTCTGACTCCCAGTGAGACACATTATTCCGTCTTGGAAAAGGAACTGTTAGCCATCCGCCAAGCCTTCACAGAATGGCGACATCTACTCCTGGGAGCTAGACATTCAGTCCAGGTCCGCAACGACCATCGAAATCTTCAAGTTCTACAATCCTTGGAATGTAGGAACAGTCGTCAGGCCTGTTGGGCCTTCTTCTTTGCCCAGTACCAGTTCCACATCAGTCATGTCCCTGGATCACAAAACATAATTGCTGATGCCTTAACTCGACGTCCAGACTACGAAACTATTTAAGATTGGGCCTATCCTAAGATGTTTTCCCACATGATTTTTGTAGCTCAAGCAGTCAGTCTTCTGGAAGAAGTTCGGATGCAAACTCAATCCTCTGAGCTCTGGAAGGATATTTCAAGGAAAAATCAATGGAATCTGAGAACCAAGGATGGATATTTGTTCAAGGATAATGCTCTAGTCATCCCCACACAGAAATTACAACAAAAGATAATAAACCTCTGCCACGATACCCATCACTCCGGACATCGTGGCATCACCAACACCCTCCGTCTTATACAAAGACAATTTTGGTGGCCTAGAATGAAGACTCACGTACAACTGTACATCCGAGCCTGTTCTATCTGTAGTCAAAACAAACCCGATAAAAAGAGACCGGCGGGTCTCCTACTGCAACCTACACTACCAACAAGGCCATGGGAATTCATCGCTACAGACTTCATTGTGGAATTGCCACCTTCCAGGGGATACACGACTATCATGGTCACCATTGACTTGTTCACTCATATGACTCATTTTACACCCCTGTAAAAACTACCATCCTCATCAGAACTCGCTGGAATTTTCCTAGAGCACATTTTCCGCCTTCATGGACTTCCTTCCAAGATCATATCAGACCGAGGACCCCAATACGTCTCACAATTCTGGAAACATCTCTGTCGCATTCTAGGAATTCAACGCGCTCTCTCATCAGGTTATCATCCACAAACCAATAGAGCTAAGGAACATGTAAACCGGATCCTGGAACAATACCTTTGTTGTTTCACCACCAAGGTGCAGGATGACTGGTCGCTCCTAATACCCGTGGCTGAATTCCACTACAACAATTCCGATCACTCAGCAGTTAAGACCAGCCCCTTTTATTGCAGTCAAGGATTCCATCCATCAGTTTTACCCTCTGTTCTTCCACATCCCACACCAGTACCTACCGTCGACTCCTGGATTGAAACACTCATCAACATACACAAGGAAGCCAAAGAACACTTAGAGAAGGCCAGAATACATACTAAGTGATATGCGGGTTCCAAAAGAAGACCAGGGCCTTCTTATGCAGCTGGTGATCAAGTCTGGTTGTCCTCGAAACTACTACCCCGACATTTACGGCCAAACAAATTGGCCCCCGGTACTATGGTCCATTTTCCATCAAGGAAATCATAAATCCAGTCTCATACCGGCTCAAGCTACCAGACTCCTGGAAGAAAATTCACCCAGATTTTCACACTTCTTTATTAAAACCCTACATCCGATCCTCCCAGAAATCCTGCAGACCCACTCCTGTGGTGGTGGACGACCAACTGGACTATGAAGTGTCCCGAATATGCAACTCCAAGTATAAACGGGGTCAGCTTCAATACCTGGTTGAATGGAACAGATATCCTCCTAGTGAAAGTACCTGGGAACCAATTTCTAATCTGAATAACCCTCGATTGCTCAGAAGATACCATCTCATACACCCAGGCAAACCTGGTGGAACAGGTCTTCGGAGGAGGCATGCTGTCATGACCCACAGAACGCGCCCCTTTTGGACTTCATGGTTCTTATCATAATGGGGCTTGCACTCCTTGGTACTTCCAACATGGCCGTCTAACGTGAAACGCCTTCCTCGGTCTTCACGTTGGACGTAGCGTAATCTCCAAATGGACCACGCCCCCACGGCCCGCGCGTCTCAATGCTATTGCAAATAGCGACTAGACTTGTGCTCCGTAGTTCGCTGAACTGTTATCCTGGTTCCTGGACATTCTAATTCTATTCCCTTACCCCTCTTCCTTCTTCCTTACTTCCTGGACTTGTGTGCCGTGCTTGTGCACCTTCTTCGTTTCCTGGATCCCTGGAGTATCTGCATCCCGGAACTCTGAACACACGCTGGAGCCAGAAGAGGCTTGCACGGGCTTATACAAGACCAGGTCTGTGCGTAAGAAGACACCACCCAAGAAATCCTGCAAAGATCACTCTCAGGTGAGAAAGGTGGAATTCCGTGACAGAATGGTGATATCACGAGGGCCCGGACAGACTCACAGATGGAAGAAATGACAACCAAAAAATGACACACAGAGACGAAATGCCATGAATAAGGATATTGTTAACTTAGAAGAAGAGAACAATGTTGAAATATAAAGAAGCTTAAGCTGTAAGCAGGATGAAGACATTCAACCAGCTAACACCTGTACATATGCTTGAAACCACAAGAAAGCTTAGAAAACAGCGCGGCTTGCTATGCTAAGTAGAAGAATATAGCGGCAAGCGCCATTATACATAATCTACCTCAAAACGAAGCACAGTATTATAAGTCCGAGTCCACTTTACACAAAAAGCAGAATCAACTCAGGTTACTAGATTCCAAACAGGACAAGATCCGTATTCTAGCTAAACGAGAAGAGACGGCTGAATCGAAACTCAGCAGGTGCAACTTACGCCAGAAAGAGCCAATGTCAGACCAATAGAAGGAACGAACAGTAGCTTCACATAATTGAAACTTAAGAACAGAATATCCTGTCTTTGGAAGGTTGAGATAAGGAGGCTTAGGCAGGTGGCAAGCCGAATAAGAATTAAATGCACAAATTGAGAGAAACTCAGCAAATTCATGGTGTGGGTAGCACATGACCATCCAAGCGAGAAGGAGCACGGGTTCACACCTACGCTTGGCATCTGCCCAGACAGAGATATCAGAACTTTTCAAGACAAGAAGATGCAGTTTTGAGGCCAACAACTGTGAACTAATTGACACATAGCCACTAAAGTAATGATTGACTGAAGGAAGGCCGGGTGAATCAAGGGGCACCCTGCACCTGGCTGACCGTTCTGCGTGCTGCTAAGAAAAGTGGAAATGTATGCCTGGGGTTGATGCCAACCCAATCACAATGGACCAAAAAATCTAGGGTCCTATAGTTAGTACAACCAATGGGATGTCATACTTTTAGTGATGTCTACAGTAGTCATGTTTGAAGGAGGGGCTTAGATGCCCACCTGACAGTGTTTACCCAATCCCCTCACTCTGTTATCATATACAGATATAGCACCTATATTAAAGTTTTCTTTTCCTAACCAATAGAAATGTGTATTAACTTTTGAGTGTCACACGTCAGATTATGATGAGGTTTGAGTATAAATATCACTGTTGTATGATGTTTGTTGGAGTTGAAGTGAGACAAACTATTGCATCACTGTTGATTTCCATGACTCCCCGTATGTTGTACTTGTCATTAAACTGACTCCCTTTGCCAAACCATTAAGTTGTCCTTATTGATTGGTGTTGGAGTAATAAATCTGCACCCCCATCCATCTCAAAGGTGCAGCTACCTCGTCTTAAAGTACTCCAGAGCAAACCTCGGCTCTATGGGCCGGCCGAGGGTCTCCCCAGTACACTGGTTTGACTCCCACCTAGCTACACTTAAGCGTTGGTGTAGGGTTGTTGAGAGGAAATGGAGAGCTTTTTGTTCATGCTCTGACAAACTGGCCTGTTGCCTCCTCCAAAGGCAATACCGACTCTCTGTTCGAACGAAGAAGGGAGCCCACATATAAGCCTGTGTCTCTGCAGCATCTAACACCTCGGCCGAACTCTTCAAAATCTGCAAGGAGCTTGCCAACACTGCGGCCGTCTCCACCCCTCCTCTTGCCTCCCAGGCTCTCTGCAATGCCCTTGCCTTGCACTTTATTTAAAAAACCCAGGACATTCTGTCCAACCTCTTCTCCCCTGCCCCCTCATTCCCTCTCAATCTGTGCTTACAGATATCCCATTAACCATCCCCCACCGTCCTTCTCTTCCTTTCCTATTTTCTCCCCTGACGACATCGCTAGACAAGTCTGATCTATGAAAGCCTCGTCAAAACAGGTTCATCCCTGTTCCTCTAAAACCATCAAGGACAACATTGACACCCTCACTCCAGGCCTTTGCTGATTTTTGCAACCACTCCTTTGCCTCAGGATCTTTCCCCTCTTCTCTGAAGCACTCTCTAGTGCATTCTCTTCTCAAGAAACCCACAGCTGATCCTTCCTGTCCGGCTAACGATTGCCCAATTTCCATTACCCCCTTTCTGGGCAAACTCCTGGAAAAGCTGGCCATCTCTCAGCTTAACCTTCATTCTGATTCTGTTGGCTGTCTCCATGACCACCAGTCTGGCTTCAGAGCGACCAGAAGCACGGAAACTGCTCTCCTGAACATCCGTGAAGATCTGCTCTCCAACTTGGACTCCAACATTCCCTCTATCCTCATCCTTCTTGATCTCTCTTCTGCCTTCGAAACGGTCAACCACACCATCCTGCTCAACCGTCTCTGTGATAACCTGGGCATCACTGATCAGGCTCTGGCCTGGCTGACCACTTTCCTCTCTGATCAACCCTCCCAGGTCCAACTGGGGTCCTTCCTATCATCTATCTTCCTCTCCACCTGTGGGGTTCCCCAGGGGTCTAACCTCTCACTCTGGCTCTTTAATAATACCTGGCAACTCTCGCCCACTGCATTGCCATTTTCTGCTCAAATTTCCAGTGCTATGCTGATGACACTCAACTCATTTTCCGGCTGCCCTCGGCCACCTCCACTCCCTCTCTAATCTCTGACTGCCTTACTGCCATTGAAGATTGGTGTGCCGCCAATGATCTTTGTCTGAATTCCAGCAAGACTGAGATCCTCCTCATCGGCACACCATCTCCATCCTTCTCCCTCACCCTCTGGCCAGCCTCCCTTGGCCCCCATCTTGCCCCTACCTGCGAGGCAAAGATCCTCATGGTCATCTTTGAATCCAGACTTTTCTTCTCCGCCCATATCTCTGAGGTCTCTAAAAAGTCAAACTTCCTACTGCACCTCCTCAGAGGTACTCTGCCTTTCCCCTCCTTCCCTCAGAAGCTCACTGACTCCCAAGCTCTGGTTCTCTCTAGGTTGGACTATTTTAACAGCCTCTTTCTAAATCTACCTGCCTCTACTCTCCGCCCGCTGCAACTTATCCAGAACAGGACTGACAGACTTGTCCTTGGCCTCAAGCCCTGGGATCGTATCTCTCCAGCCCTGAAATCTCTCCATTGGCTCCCAGTGGATGCAAGGATTAAATTCAAAACCCTCTGCATTGTCCACAATGCTTTCTGAGGCCTGGGTCCAATATACCTTCAGCTATCCCTCCGCAAATACCTCCCCCCTCGAGCTGTTCGCTCTTCTATCTCTAACTCCCTCCGGGTCAATCGTTTTTCAAAGAAATGAGCTGGGGGAAGATCTCTATCTTTGGCTGGGGCCTCCCCCTGGAGCAGACTCCCTGCACTCTAAAACGTGAGGAGAACCATCTCTTGTACCGGAAGCACCTCAAAACCTTCCTCTTTTCTTCTGCCTTTGCTTCCCCTCTCCCCTGCTAATCTACTCTCTTTTGGCACTTTGCACCTGGCCACCTCCTTTCCCCTGGGCCCAGGTACCTGCTCACCCTGCCACCCTCCTGCACTGCCTCCTGGCCACTCCTTGCACTGGGGACTGTATATGTACCCTTACAGCCCCCCCATTTTTCTTCTTTTTCTGCACTTATCAGACTTACCCAGTCTGCTGCCTTAAACACAGCACTTGCCACTTGCTGGCTACACTACCACTGTTTATTGCCCCCATTTTCTATTAATTTTTATTTATTATTTATCTGCTCTCCCCCTTCCATGCACTTTTTCCCTTTCCCATTCCCATGCACTTGCGCGTTCTCAATGTCACTTGCCTAGTAAGATCGTTGTTGTTGTTGTGTTGTGCTCTCCCTTGTTCCCCTCCCTTGCCTCATCGCGCTCTGAAACACTTGTGTACGAGCATGATACAAATAAAACATATCAAATCATATCATATGTAGAGTTTTCAGATGTGATTGGTGGATGGATGTGTGACTGTTTGAAAGAAAGCAATGAGGGAATGTTACAAACATAAAAGTAAAAAAGAAAATGTAGAAGGGCTGCCCTGTGCGATGGTGCGCATGTGGCATCCAGGTCTTTTAAGGATGACTGGCCTGGAAATGGGACTGCAGAGACCATGAATAGTCAAGAAGGTCCATGGATTATGGTTATCACTGTATGCTAGAGAAAGTATTTATGACAGAAAATAGTTTCTATCCTTTTTTCTTTTTCTCTAGAATACAGTTGCCCATAATTTCCAATAACATTTAACAAAATGCTAATGTAAATGTTGGAGGATCTTGATGAGTCTAACTACTTCACTGAAACATGTAAAGCAGATGGAATCTTTAAGATCATTTTATTTTTAGTTCTATTTTTAATTGTGAAAGGTGGTTCCAAAAAGTACCTCTTTTGTGGTGTTTTTTGATTGTGTATTGTTTTTATTTTCTCCAGGAGAGGCCAGGAAGTAAGGTGGGGAGGGAAATGAGGGAAGGGGCAGCAATCACAGATATGGGGGGGGTGAACAGGGGAAGATATTGGGTGTGCTTTTAATCTAAGGTAGGTGGCAGTGTTTCTCATGCTCTCTGAATACAGCCTCCAAAGCACATTGAAACTGCTCCCCCCTGAAGAGTGGTGTGTTGCAGTATATATAGAGGACTGTTGTCTTGGAACGATATGGATGAACAGCCTCTTTTATGGCTTGAAACGTATCTGGTGGGTCTTCTGCCCCACAGGAGTAGCCTGTGTGGCGGTAGTAGCATATGAGGAAGATGAGGTAGAGGAATACAGCCTACTATTCCCTGAGAAAGGAACAGTCTTTCTTAGAGCACCTGGGTGGTATAAGTGGGTGTAGCAGTGCATGGATGTGGTACCAAAAGAATACTGCCTGTGTTGTCCACGACTGAGTATGATTCCACACTTAATGCATTCAACATGGGTAGACTAAGCCTTTGGTACCCTGCATACAGTCTTAAAGAACCGCCACACTCATGATTCTCTCTTGGTGCTGGAGGTAGGCATTTCCTCTATCTCATCTTCCTGGTCCTCTTGATCCAGTTGGATCATTGCACCTTTTCCCTTGTCCAGGCCCTCCAACTGGTGATGGTGATGGTGTTGATGGTGGTGGCTCCTGGGGAAGAGGCGTGACCATGGTGGATGCCATTTCTGAAGATAAATAGCAGCTGTTCTAATAGTCTTCCAAGCAGGTGCTCTCTCCTCCTGGATTGCAGATGTAACATGAGTAAGAATGGGTCCGGGAGATGTGGAAGGGTAAAGATTCAGCTTGAAACATCCTAGATCAAATGAAAATGCAGTTCCAAGAGGTTTGCGAAGCACATACCCATTTCACAAACACGTCATTACTCTTCGTGTGTGCGTATAGTCACGTGACATTGTTTGGGAAGTCCGCAATGACATCAAACATTCATGAATGTCGGTGAAGAAAAAACGGTATAAAATGTTCTAGAAAGTTGATAGAAGTTTTTAGATGTTACTAGGAGGGGTTGAATAGCAGAGTTTTTAGTTGAAATGTCCTAGATTGGCCTATAATTCTGCTATATTAGGGGTGAGTATGATATTGAGAAGTTGTAAATTAGGGTTCACTGGTAAAAACCTATAACAGTCAGTGAAAAAATGTTGTTATAGGACGTTATGGTTAAGGTGTACTAATAAAAACCTATGAAATCTAGTGAAAAAAGTGAACAAACTTGTCATCAATGACATTTGTGATGTCATCTTTGATGTCCTGGGTGTTAATCTTAGCAGTGCACGGTTGTGGCGTGAGGTATGGTTGCTTAGCTTACCATAACTGGCACATTTCTGGGGTTTTTCAGTTTTACTTGTAACCATAATGTCCCTTTAGCAAAGTTTTTTCACTGAATTTCATAGGTTTTTATTAGTGCACCATAACCATAACATCCCTTTAACAAAGTGTTTTCATTCATATATATACATATATATAGAAATAGAAATAGTTATTTACAATTAAGAGGATAATCTTTTAACATTTTAATTGTAGCATTAATTCCTACAGGGTCTTACTACAGTGTAGCTTATCAATGTAGTTGGAAGAAAAATAAGAAAACGATAAGTACTTGTGGATACAAAGAGGAGGTAAACATAAAAAGTAGGTATTCGTGGACACAAAGGGAGTGTGTGTGGTTCCCTCTTGATCTTCATTAAAGGGAAGAAGACACAGGTAAAGACATAAGTAAAAGGTAACGAGGGGTATAGTGTTTTTAAATTAATAGCATTGTGTAGTGTAGCAGGTACAGGTAAAATATTACACAGCCATGATAGTGGTTGTGTAGTTATGGTTAAGTTGCTAATCCCGTAGGAAGAGCACTTTTTGGGTGGCTTATAACTTCGCTCTCCCTGGACGAATCCTCACCAAACTTTTGTCTTTTTTTCCCATAGACTGAATGGGGAAAAAAAATTGCTCACGCCTACAGCCCAAACTTCTGGACGGATTTTCACCAAATTTGCGGCATGAGCAGCGGCTTGGTCCCAAAAGCATGCTTTTGTAAATTTGGTGAAAATCCATCCAGTAGTTTTTTGAAAACAATCAAAAGAAGATCACAAAAAATTAGTGATATCTATGTCCGCTTCGTGAACACTTCCCTGTTCTCTCTGCGGACAGGACACCTATTGGGTAATCGGCTTGCGTCATGTCTGCAGACACGCAACGTGTTTGCTGATTGGCTGGAATGAAGCGTGAGGTGCGTTGTGTTGTTTTGATGCGCCCGCCATCTTGGATCCGCGGACATCCGTGGACAGGGCGACAATGAACAGGGAAGAAATACAACTTTGGATAGTGTGTTGGTATGTAAGTGTGCTTGGGGAGGGTGAGTTCTTGGGGCAGTTAGATACATATTGGCGTATTCTAACAGTGAATTTCATGTTATATTTTAGTGGTATTGATTTATTTGTTTGGTTGTTGCGAAATCTTGGGGCAGTTAGATACATGTTGGTGTATTATAACTGTTTATTTCTTCTTAAAATTTAGTGGTATTGATTTATCGGTTTGGTTTTTGCAGAAGAATCTTGAGGCAGTTAGATACCTGTTGGCGTAATCTAACAGTTTATAGTTTTCTAATAGAAGTTTTATTAATGTTTATGCACAGATTAGTTATCAGCGGTATTGATTTATTTGATTGGTTGTTGCAAAATCTTGGGGCAGTTAGATACCTGTTGGTGTATTCTAACTGTTTATTTCTTCTTATAATTTTGTGGTATTGATTTATTTGTTTGGTTGTTGCAGAATGTTGGGGCAGATAGATACCTGTTGGCGTATTCTAACTGTTTATAGTTTTCAAATTGAAGTTTTGTTAATGTTTATGTACAGATTAGTTATTGAATTTTGGTTTTAAGAAGATTAAATAAGTGTTTATAAGATTTGCTGGTATTCGCTGCTTTAGAGTAATGGTTCTATCATTACATTCGAACCACCCACAATTCTTTTTTATATATGCAGTGTAGTGACCTGCATTGGTTGTGGCTCCCGCGTGGTAGATTATACCTATTGTTGTGAAGGTTTTCTTACCAAGTGATATTTGACCATGTGTGAATCCAGTCAGCTTGCAGTTGTTTTTTTTTTTTTTACCATCTGCATTGTAACGTAATAGCATTAGTATTATGTATTTACTATGTGTTTGTATTTGTAAGGTGGAGCGATCATCTGAATTGCAGGTAGTACATAATCTGCCATGGTTTGCATTTTGTACAAGTTGCTGAAATGAAACGGATTCACAGTTAAGTATGTATACATACACGAAGCGTTCATTAGAGATTTTTTCCTGTGCCACATTGTTGCAGAGAAGATTTCATTTATAGGTATGTTTTTTTTGTTTTCCAGTACTTGTAGTAAGTACATCAGAAATTCTTGTGGATCTTCTTGTAAGTTTATAGTGAATTTCACCATTCCACCACAGTAGTCCCATTCTCGCCTTATTCCATGAACACTGTATGTGTTGTCAGGATTGTTGCTTGAATTTCTATGAAGGACTAACATTTGCAAACACAATTGGTCTGTATTGTGTAGGTAAATGTTGTCAACAATTGGTGGCAATTGGAATAGCATATTTATTGCTACAATTGCGTAGCAATTTGCAACAGTTATATTTGAAAATTTGAATGGACCAGATAGTTCTGTGTTCAAGTCATTTCTTCGGAGTGTGTGTTGCTTCTTTGAAGAAGTACCTGAGTTACTTTGAGTAGTAGATTCTTCTTTGGTTGTAGTCATTGATGAAGAATTACCTTTTTTTACAATCTTTGGAGGATTTGCAGTGAGATCCTGTTGCATTTCTGTTTGAAGTAGTTCTCTTTTACAGGGTTTTCCTTTCTGTGGAACAGGATAGGTTTTTAGATGGGGGTGTACAGTGAACGTAGTCTATAGTATTCTAAAATGAAAGAAATATCAGTGTTTACTTTACTTGCATCAAAGTTGATTAGAAATAGACCGTCAAGTGTACGTAAGCGTGATAGTGCTACATAGCTCATGCCTTCTTTAAAGACTGTGTTCCCAATATCTATCAATGCTTTGTCTAGGGTAAGACCTTGTGATTTGTGAATGGTGACTGCGTATGCTAGAGTTAGAGAAAATTGCTCTGTGCGTACATACATGTCTTTGAAAAGAAGATATCGAGCTGTTGAGCGTCCTATCCTTTTTACTTCTGATGGTTTGTCGAAGAGAATATTGACAAACTGATTGTTGTTGTCACGTGGGTATGTTTGAAAGCCAACAACTGTACCAAGTGCTCCATTAACCAGTGTTAAGGTGAGTATCACGAGCATGCAGCGTACCTGTTGGTTTGGTTGAAGACCTTGAAGTTGCAGCCAGACTGTTGTTTCCAGATGAGCGTATGACACGGGGTACCAGCCTTTTCTCCACCCAAAATGGGTACTGGGTGGACGATGGACCAAGTCCCAGCGTCACAGTTCGCTCTCTCCTTTCTTTCTAGACGTCGGAATAGTGCACGCACTGGCAGGAGAGGCGTAAGGACTGTAGTTCTCCACTTGAAGATGATCACCAGGAGAAGTAAAGTTGGAGAAACAATTCCATGCAGTCAATGAACTGATGTGAAGAGAGACTGAAGATCCAATACAAGCGAGGAGATAGCTGATGCAGACTGACGGGCGCTAAAAAAGGCTGATGCTGGCAACAGGAAGGGGATGGTAGATGCAGGCAACTGGTGAGGAGACGAATGATGCAGGCAGCAGACGAGAGGATGGTTGGCGCAGGTAACAGGCGAGGAGAAGGCAGACCAGACTGAGGCACCCCACCAGGGTCCAGGAGGTGATAGTACTGCACAGAGAAGGTGAGACAGGCAGGAGGATATGGAAACAATCCAGGCAAAGGAACTGGCCACTGACAGGAAGGAACCACTAAGGGGACCAAAACAGGCCAGGGGAAGCCAACCCAGAGACAGACAAACCAACTGGCAGGAAGGCAGGCAGGCCGAGAGGAAGACCTCCTGGGGAAAAGGGGAAACCAGGAGGGACTGGAGAGCAAGGCAGCGAGCAGGAGAGCAGGAGCAGAGTCACAGGACCGGGAACAGGACAAGGCTCGGAGGACTGAGCAAGCGAGCAACACGATCAGGAACAAACTGCGTTGAGATGCGGCTCGCTCCTGATCAACGCTCCTCTTTATGGGCTGCCAGCACCCGAGAGGCTTGAGACGCAATCCGTCTCGTTGCCGGGCGCTGGCAGACCCAAAACGAGGCTTGGAAGGCAAGCCTTCAAAGTGCCAAGGGCCCAGTCTACTGCGCATGCAAGGAGACGCAAACGCATTCGTCCGCGCATGCGCAGAGGCGTGTCAACACGGACCCCAGGCACCCTCCGGGCGGTGGATCCCAGACGCGAAAGCGTGGGTAGATCCGCCAGGAGGGAACAAGGGGAACAGGAACAGAAAACCCCGGACTCCCGGTAAGTGGCGTGACAACTAGTCCTTGCTCCACGTCAAGTTACATTTAAGCATTACTCTACAGTTTAAAGATAATTTTAATATTTTCTCCAAACCAGCTGTGTTGGAGATAGAGTTTTCTAAAGTATTTAGTCTTGTTGTGGCTTGTTGACACATGGGTAGTGTCATACCATGTACGTCCAGTTTGTCTGTGGAGCAAATTTCAATTATTGGTTGCATTTCTTTTTTCAACATTGTTTCATTGAATTTTGAACAGCTTGCAAGAGTTGGCATCAAGGACCTACAAGTGACATTTGTGTGTGCTAATTTTTCCATGACATCAGTAGCACATGAATTATGGCCATAGAGTGCATGGATATGCTGGGTATTTAATATTTATTATGCTTCTTGAGGTAGTACACCAACTCTAATACTTTTTAAAATGTTGGTGTGTGTGAGGTCTTCAGATTGGCGCATGTTTTCTGTTATTTCCCTGTAATGGAAATGTTGCCAAAGGTTGACATTTCCTATGCTGCCAACTGTTTTTTACGGCAGAGTTTGTGTCCTAAGGTGTTAAAAATAGGTTCACCTTTCACTGGTGTCAATTGAAGAAGATCTCTGAAAACAATAATGTGTTTTCCTCCAAAGAGCTCTTCGTAGTTTGTTTTGAGTACCTCTTGTAATCTGAGGTGAATCAAAGCCAACATTAGGTTGGAGACCATGCTCACCTCATCTATTAGTAGCATTTTCATTTGTTTTAACACTGCCTAGTTCCATTGCAGCTTCTGTAGAAAGATTGTAATATTCTAATTTGGTTTGGTGTTCTGCTGGAAGGAGTAGTAATCGGTGTAAAGTGACATCACCTATGTTGTAGGCAGCTAAACCTGTGGGGGCAGTTACAACAGCTGACAGTTTGTTGCTTGTCAATTGTTGAAGGAACTTGCTGATGATTTTGATTAAGATTGTTTTGCCTGCACCAGCTTTACCACTGACGTATGGTTTATGGTCATTTGTTCAAATCAAAAGTTCGAATAGCCAAAGTTTCAAAACAAACATTTCTAAATCAAAAGCTACGACATGCTATATTTAACATGGAAAGTGCATTTCGTTTGAAACCAATCCATCGACAATAGTCATGGATTGGTTTCAACTGGCATGTTAAAAGTAGCATTTTACAGCCTTTTTGTTTGTAACATTAAAACGTTACATGGAGCTGTCCAGTGCTGAAATTGCAGGAGTGGACAGCTCCATATAACTTTTCAAAGTGTTTTGTGTATATTGGTATTTAAATGCCTTTTTTTTAACTTTGAAACGATACATGGAGCTGACCAGACCTGTAATTTCAGCACTGACAGCTCCATGCAACGTTGCAAGGTTTTAGTGTATATTGGGGGGGTTCCCCCAGCCTCTGCCAATCCCCACACCACCCTCCCACCCTCCCAACCCTAACCCAAGTCCCAACCTTAACCCTAACCCAAGTTTCGAAAGGGAAACTTTTGAATTTTTTTCAATCAAATTGTCATTCAAAACATTTGTATTTTGAAAAAAAAGATTCAAAAGTTTGCCTTTCGAAACTTTTCTATTCGGAAAAAATGACCAGACACCATGATGTATAGTAGTATAGGTTTGTAAATTTGGCAGGTACATTCTTTATTTTCATGTTGTACACCGTGTGCAATTTCTCTTCTTACTTCTTGAAAAATGCTGCACTGCTCATTGTTCAGTTTTGATTGCAGTACAGTTAATTCTTCTGTATCTTCTTCATAGTGAGACATGGGGCCTCATTACGACCCAGGCGGTAAGGGGTTTACGGCAGCGTAAACAGCGCCGACCCTTACCACCTGAGTACAAGGTCCCTTAGCGCCATGGCGGATTTAACACCTGCTTTTAGCAGGTGTTAAAATCCATGGCGCTAAGGGACCATGGAGTTAATTACGCCACCGTAATTTACGGTGGCGTAATTAACGCCTTCCCCACTCCCATTATGCCCTATGGGGCAAAAATGGGAATGGGGAAGGGTAAATGGGGATTGGGGACTTACCGCCCCGCCAAGGTCGGAATGGGGCGGTAAATCCGCCAACCACCATGGCGTAAACGTAGTTTACGCCATGGTGGTAAAGTCACGGCCCAGGCGGTAACTTACCGCCTGGGTCGTAATGAGGCCCATGGTGTTTTCTACTTCTGTCATAGCTAATTCTGCCTCACTTACTATTAGTGGCTGTCCCAGTGGTTCCTGGCTTCCTGTTACAGAAGGTTAACTACTATCGGGAGTGTCCTTATCTAGTTGAGCCTGGAGTTCTTCTTCGTGTTGCTGTTCATTGTGCAACATTGGGCCTCATTCCGAGTACGCCGCTAACCAATGGCGCTATTAACGCCTTGGTTGACGCCATACCCGGACCGGCAGCGCCTTGGTGGATGGCGGAATTACCGCCCCATTCCAAGGTTGGCGGGGCGGTAATTCCCCATTCACCAAGGCTCTTCCCCATTCCCAAATGAGCCCCCATAGGGCTCAATGGGAATGGGGAAGATGCAAATAATGGTGACCGTTCATTACGGTCACCGTTATTGGCTTGGAGGCCCCTTTGCGCCCTCGACTTTAACACCTGCTCAAAGCAGGCGTTAAGGGCGAGGGCGCAAAGGGAACTCAGAGTATGGCGGTAAGGGATCACCGCCACCGGTCTCGTTACCGGTGGCCGCTATCCCTTACCGCCATACTCGGAATGAGGCCCATTGTTTTGTACTGTGTAAAGTTTGCATTGGTTATAGTGCTTTCATTTGCTTTGAAAGCATCTTCATGGGAGTCATAGATATCTAGTAACTCTTCTTCTTTTCTCCATGGTTTGAAAAGTTGTAGCAGAGACATGTAATATAGTACTTTATGTTGAGGAGGTTTTAATTGATATGATTAATTAAGCTTTGTTTGGTAAGTTTCACTAAGCTGCCTTCACAATTTGTCACTCTGTATCTACCTTTATTTTCATCGGGTTTTATATTATTTTTGTATGTGAAGTTTTGGGCTATGTGGTATAGACACATGGTTTCCAAAGTGGTACTCCTGTTTGGGTAGTATGTGTCTAGTAAATTGTTTTTCAAAATGTCTTGGCTGTTAGGATAATTTTTGGCTATTGTTTCTATCTCTTCATATGATTTGAGAACTCTTTTTCTAGATTTAGCAGGACCAAGACTTAGCCATACTATATTTTCAGATTTCCCATACAAAGCAGTACCGGTTAAATGATCTGCAGCTTCATCAGCCACATTCTCTATGAAAGAGCATTTTTATGCCTAAGCTGTACAATTTCTGAGACAGTGCTTTGTCCGATGTTAGGTCATCCCAGAGGTCTTGAAGCTCTGTTTTTCTGCTTTGGTTAAGTAGGCTGTAACATATCGCGCAACTGCAGTGGAATTGTCTGCAATGTACTGCACATCTATGTTTGCATTCCATAAGAGGGCAATGATTGCATTGTAATCATTGATATATTTTGATTCTTCTGTTCTTTCTATGTAATATCTGTTCTTAGGTGATTTACCTTTAATACTATGGGCCTCATTAGGACCCTGGCACTAACTGTTTAACGGCGCCGTAAAAGGCTGCGGCGCTGTTAAACACTTAGCGCCTTACTACGAGGTCCCTTTGCGGGACCTGACCTGAACGGCTGGTCTAGACCAGCCGTTAAAGTAGGGACCCGCAAAGGGACCTTGGTGCTAAGTACGGTACCGCTTAGCGCCTTCCCCATTGCCATAGAGCCCATGGTTTAGCGCTGGTGTTGTAATGAGGGCCTATGTCTAACTGAATACATGAAGTTGTTCACTTCACCTGTTTCTGTAACTGGTCTAGGGAAACCAAAGCGGCATTTGGTGTTGTATTTCCCTTTGTTTTTGTATTTGCGACGACAATATTTCCCACATTTGTGTCTTTGAACTTTTACAATTTGTGCATGAAGATCACTATTTGTTAATTCTGATGGAATTTCACAAGTGACATATTTTTCGATAAACTGTAAAACAGTGGCATCACTGGGCCTCATTACGACCCAGGCGGTAAGTTACCGCCTGGGTCGTACCTTTACCACCATGGCGTAAACTATGTTTACGCCATGGTGGTTGGCGGATTTACCGCCCCATTCCGAGGTTGGCGGGGCGGTAAGTCCCCAATCCCCATTTACCCTTCCCCATTCCCATTTTTGCCCCATAGGGCATAATGGGAGTGGGGAAGGCGTTAATTACGCTACCGTAAATTACGGTGGCGTAATTAACAACAAGGTCCCTTAGCGCCATGGATTTTAACACCTGCTAAAAGCAGGTGTTAAATCCTCCATGGCGCTAAGGGACCTCGGAATCAGGCGGTAAGGGTCGGCGCTGTTTACGCCGCCGTAAACCCCTTACCGCCTGGGTCCTAATGAGGCCCACTGTCTTGACCAAATTTTGGAGCATCTTTAATCCATAAAAGCATGTGGATATGTGGTGCTCCTCTGGCTTGGTATTCATTTCTCCAAAAGAAGTGTTACACTTCTCCGAGGGGACAACAGTTTTATTACAAATAAAGTGTGGCATACCAATGAAGCAATGATGGAAATATCTTGAAACATTAACAGGATCTAGAGAGCAAAGTTCTCCAGGTGTTAGTATATCTATGTTTGTTCTGTTTTTGTTTGATATGCGTAGGAAATCATGTAAATCTTCCCATGCATATTCTGCACAACTTAATGTAACAAACCAAGTCGGTTGGCCAAGGTTTCTTATCATACAACATACATCACTGTGACGTCGGACCCAGGACTCTTTAGTACCATGCATGTTTGCTAACAGACGTGTAATGCTTGATTGTAAAACCTCATCTTTTTCTTGCACTTTTTGTAGTATTTGCGTAGCTGACATATTTTGAAAGTGGGTACCTGATTTCAATGTGTGTGCAACTCTGTAGCATATAGTTGCTAGTTCACTTTCAAAGAGTAGGTGGACATTTTGCCTTAATCTGGGATCTTCAGAATACATTCGTAACGAGCGGTATTCTGATGCTGTTATCTGAGTGGGTCTATCACCGTACCTTCCTCTTTTCCCAGTAGGAAAGAGTTGAGGAAAAGCACGTGCTTCTTTACTTTTTTCCCATATGCTGATTGGTGATCCTTTGGTTTGTCGCATTTGGTAAGTTTCTAGTGCATCATATATGGTGCCTTTAGAGTGTGATGCATGAATTGATTAATGGTCTAAAATATTGGATACTGTAGCAGGATCCAGAAGTTCAAATTGACCAGTTTCTGGTGACTCTTGAATTATTTCAGTGGTTTCCCTCATGTTTTCTTCAATATTCATTTCTTTGTAGTATTCATTATTGGCTTTTAGATATTGCAGGGCTTGTCTAACTTTATGTAAGACTACGATTTGTTGCCAATTTTTTTTTGTCTTTTGTAGGTACACCATTTACTAAGACAATTAAAGATTGCTCTATTTGACATTGCACTCCCAATAAACTACTTTGCCACAAATGCCTTTCACTAATTCAGAGGGAGGTCATTTTGCTGTTTTTGGTTGAAGGTGTATTATTGCTTAAAATGGGTGCACTGTTTGAATTATGATGCAGGGGTTTTGGTAGTGAGAATAATTCCAAGTTATTTATGATAGCATGTGAAGGAGTTTGGTCGTTGTCAAGTTTTGTAGTGCAGTAAGTGCAAAGTATTGAGGAGTCAGTTATTTTGTATTTGTTTTCTGCTATAAGGTAGAGAGCTACTTCAAACAATTTGGAATCTTCATTGTCTTCTATTTTGTATTTTACGTCTACAGTTTTTGTGTTACTTTTATAAAAAGTTCTGCAGCAACACACACACACATGGTTTGGTACTTCAACGGATGTACTTTTAAATTTTAGTATTTCTATTTTGTATGTGTGTAGTAGAAGGTTGCCATCTGTACAATTGTTGCTAGTCTGTTGTAAAGCTATTGCATTTTGAAAGTGGCTTTCAGTTCCAAAATATTTTCTCTGGATATGCTCTATTTCTTCGAGTAGGTCTTTGGCTGTACCATGTAGAAGATTGTTATTTAAATTGGCTAGTGCTAAAGCAGGACTTTTAGCACAGTACAGTTTATAGACTACAGTACAAAAAAGAAGGTGGGTGAGGCGCGCACTCCCGGTCCTGGTCATTTAAACCTGTTGCAAAAAATAGGTAGCTGGGTCACATCCCAAAATGGACAAATATTCACAGGGTTAGATCCCTTCAGCTGAAAATCAGGTACTCAGTATTAACAGGGTTAGATCCCTTGCTGCAAATCAGGTAGTCAGTATTAACAGGGTTAGATCCCTTGCTGCAAATCAGGTAGTCAGTATTAACAGGGTTAGATCCCTCAGCTGCAGTTCTGTGGTCTGTGGTTGTTCTCGTCCTAGCGCTTTCTTATCTCAAATAATCATCAGGGAGGCTGTTAAGCAGGTGTGTCTAATTAGACTCAAAGGATTCTGGTAGCTGTAGTGAAAAAAGTTTTTTTCTGTTCAGGTTGCCAGCAACCGACACCCCTCCAAAGCACAAGTCCTTCCCAAATTTGGGGGAGGGGAGAGAACCATCTTTATGATTCTCCAAAGTGGGGCACAGTCACCCCGTGGCGCTGCCTCTGGAGCCTGGGACTCCCATAGCATTCAGTACAAAAAAGAAGGTGGGTGAGGCGCGCACTCCCGGTCCTGGTCATTTAAACCTGTTGCAAAAAATAGGTAGCTGGGTCACATCCCAAAATGGACAAATATTCACAGGGTTAGATCCCTTCAGCTGAAAATCAGGTACTCAGTATTAACAGGGTTAGATCCCTTGCTGCAAATCAGGTAGTCAGTATTAACAGGGTTAGATCCCTTGCTGCAAATCAGGTAGTCAGTATTAACAGGGTTAGATCCCTCAGCTGCAGTTCTGTGGTCTGTGGTTGTTCTCCTCCTAGCGCTTTCTTATCTCAAATAATCATCAGGGAGGCTGTTAAGCAGGTGTGTCTAATTAGACTCAAAGGATTCTGGTAGCTGTAGTGAAAAAAGTTTTTTTCTGTTCAGGTTGCCAGCAACCGACACCCCTCCAAAGCACAAGTCCTTCCCAAATTTGGGGGAGGGGAGAGAACCATCTTTATGATTCTCCAAAGTGGGGCACAGTCACCCCGTGGCGCTGCCTCTGGAGCCCGGGACTCCCATAGCATTCAGTACAAAAAAGAAGGTGGGTGAGGCGCGCACTCCCGGTCCTGGTCATTTAAACCTGTTGCAAAAAATAGGTAGCTGGATCACATCCCAAAATGGACAAATATTCACAGGGTTAGATCCCTTCAGCTGAAAATCAGGTACTCAGTATTAACAGGGTTAGATCCCTTGCTGCAAATCAGGTAGTCAGTATTAACAGGGTTAGATCCCTTGCTGCAAATCAGGTAGTCAGTATTAACAGGGTTAGATCCCTCAGCTGCAGTTCTGTGGTCTGTGGTTGTTCTCCTCCTAGCGCTTTCTTATCTCAAATAATCATCAGGGAGGCTGTTAAGCAGGTGTGTCTAATTAGACTCAAAGGATTCTGGTAGCTGTAGTGAAAAAAGTTTTTTTCTGTTCAGGTTGCCAGCAACCGACACCCCTCCAAAGCACAAGTCCTTCCCAAATTTGGGGGAGGGGAGAGAACCATCTTTATGATTCTCCAAAGTGGGGCACAGTCACCCCGTGGCGCTGCCTCTGGAGCCCGGGACTCCCATAGCATTCAGTACAAAAAAGAAGGTGGGTGAGGCGCGCACTCCCGGTCCTGGTCATTTAAACCTGTTGCAAAAAATAGACTAGATTTCTTATAGTTGAATGATGCATTGATATCATTTTGATATGATGGAAGGTGCTTTTACAAATAGGTCCTGAAATGCAGGCCAATGAATGTCCTTGTAATCCTGTGTATTTGTGCACTGGAATGGTATCCATATTTTGTAGTAGTTTCATTTTGATTTTGTCTTTGCCTTTCACATAATGATTGAGGAACTGGCGTAAAGATTTGATTTTTTTTTTGGCAATGTTACACATTGACGTGCACAGCCATTTGATACTGGGACATTTTTTGTAAGCAGAATTTCTTGTTCCATTATGGTATTATTAAGTTTTTCATACCTTTGTCCACTGCTATGTATGGCAATTGTGTTTGTTTGCTTTTGTTTGTATGTTTCTTCATTGAGATATGGTTCTGTGCTCGTGGTGTGACTCCATTCACCTCCACAGATATTTAAGGAGTTATTTTTGTTGACATTTCGTTTATTGAGAAGTCTTTTTTGTAATTTAGTAGTTAGTTTTGTTAGTGGTTTCATTCTGTTTACATTAAAATAAATAACGTCCTTTTGAGAAGGATTGCACTGTCTATGAGAGCTTCTAAGATTAATTTTCTACAGAGGTTTTAAGGGTTATACATGATTTCTCTCCTGTTTTTATAAGATTCTGAAGGACTCTGTGGCGGAACATTTTTTTTAAGATACTTTTTTTGGTATGGTTACTTGCCACTACATCAAGATTTATAGGAGCAGTGTAAGCAGTAGTGATAGCTGAATTCTTGTTAATCACTTTCTGTTTCATTTTACATTTTGAAAGAGGCGGGAAAGAGTTTGTACTGGAAGCTTGTTTTATTTTGCTTAATGAAGATCTTTTGTTTGAACTTTTTGTACAAATTCTGCTAGAGATGAATGCTTATTTTGGACACTTTTATTTTCATTTGCTCTCCTTCTTCGTTGCTTTCTACGGACTTGCTTTTTGGTAGGCATTCTTTGGGGTCTGTTGAAAAAAAAAGAAGGTATGGGTTGGGCTGCTCTGCAATGTATGTGTGTTGTGTGCATGAGTGTCTGAGTATGATGTTAAGGATGTATGTGGTGGTGTGTGATTGTGTATTGGTCAGCTAAAACTAGTTGGGAAGGCTATTCTTGTATTTTTGTGTTAGTATCCTGGGGTTTAGATGACAATAGAAAGTAAGCTAGTGGTGAGGAGAAGCACTAATAGTAAATCTAATGATATAGAAATAAAACAGTTCTTTGTTCTGCAATACTAACATTCTGCCTGCAAATCCCTGTTTAACAAATGGGGATTTGTGGTCAGAATGGTGCACAAATCTCTGTTTTCTGGCACACAAATTCCATGAATGAACCCCACAGTGTGTTTGAGTAATAGTAAGAATGTTATGGTAGTTTTGTACTTACTTTTTTTGTTTGAAATGAGCAGGTTCTTCTGAGTTGTTGTTTGTACTTCAGATGCCGCTGCTTTTCAGGAGAGTGGTCTTCACTGCAATTGTAAAAGAAAGAAGTTAGTAATGTTGTGTGCTTACAGCACTGATGTTAATTCAGACGTTGATTATTATGTTTTTGTAGAAGTATTCTTGTTTGATAACTGAACAAAGTGTGTGCATGCAGTTACCTTTGACTATGTGCAGCCTTTATATTTTACTTACAGTATGTTAGTTCAACATGCGGTACCATAGAATACTAAGTATATGCAACTCACTTGGTTTCTTAGGGCTGTGTTATTGCATGTTAGGAGATAGAAGAAATAATGATGTACTTGTTTTGCAATTTGTGTAAGGTAAATGGCAGAACTGTATGGAAAAGCATGGAATGTATGCATTTGTGAAGGTGTGGGTAATAAAGCAGAAGGATGTGATGTACAGGCAATGGTGTTATTGCAGCCGGGAGCTTTTCAATGATAGTGTCTATCTGTGTGAGTGTATGAAGGTGCATGACCTTATCCTGGTTGTGTGTAATTTTATAATACACTACTAAGTGTTTTTCTACAATTATACTGTTATTTCTCCCATCTTTTAATATTATATGTTTTTAGATAGTTGTGTGTGTAAAAAAAGAATTTAGATAGCAGACAGGTCTGGAAGTGACAGTTGATTATAGCAGATGGGAAAAATAATAGTAAGTTCATTTTATCGGTTATATAGGTTAAGTGACAGTTACTCTGTTTCTATGCATTTATAAGAGTTGTAAATGTACTGTTCATAAACTATGCATACCTGTAGTTTGTATTCATGCAGGTGGATATGCATGCAGCTGCAAGTAGAAATCCTGGAGACTTGTACAGTAGTTTGTGTAGTAGGTGCTTTCCAATGATATGAGACTTGTGCTCAGAGTGATCAACATTACATTTGAAATGCTGAACTCTGATGATGGAGTTAGATGTAGAGGTCTTGGATGTGATTGGTGGATGGTTGTGTGACTACTTAGCTGTATCCAATGAGGGAATGGCAGAGAGAGTGAAGTGGAAAGGGTAGAAGGGCTGTCTAAGAGTTACGCGGTCTGCGGACACTGCGGCTGTCCACGGACAGGGCGTGCCACATCTGGGGTTTTCCAGCAAATCCAGCATGGAAAGGGGACTGTAGGTATTACGCAATCAGGTGTTGAGGTTGTGGATTTGTGTTGAAAGAGACTGTGTGTAGTGAAGATGGCAGAGTTGGAGAAAGTCAAGGTGTTGGTGCTTGGAGTTATGTTTGTGCATGGTTTACAGCAGTATGCTCAATGCAGGCATGTGGCAAAAATGTTGATGTTAAAGAAGTGGAGGTCGTGTAGAGGAGGTCCCAAGTATGGCCTGCTCTCCAGTCGCCCATTTTGAAGTACCAGGAACATTCACACCGGGCTATGTGACATATGACGAGCAAATAAACCAGCAGAGAGCCACACTAGGGCTCTGTCCAGTGACAATCAGAAGAGCAATACCTATTGAAGCGCCAATAACCAGACAACCATGGGCAGTAAGATATCCTTTGAGACAACCATATCAGAAAATGACACGAAATGAAGATTGTTTAGACGCTGTACCAGCAGAACCTCAGAAGGCCTCAATGGAGGACAAATGATGATGTCACAAGTGCCCGGACAGACGTACAGATGAAGAACGACAACCAAAGGATGACACACAGAGACGAAACACCATGGATAAGAATATCACAGACATGGAAGAAGAGACAATGTTGAAATACAAAGAAACGTAACTGTAAAGCAGGATGAAAGTATTCAACCAGCTAACACCTGTACATATGCTTGTAACGCAATCAGCTAAGAAAACAGTGCTGTTTGCTATGCTTAGTAGAAGAATAGAGCGGCAAGCGCCAACGATATATCTACCTCAATGAAGCACACTATATAAGTGCAGTCCACTTTATACAAAAGCAGAATTAACCCATGTTACTAAGGGCCAAACAGGCCAGGATTCTTATTCCAATTGAAACAAGAAGAAGAGAGACGGCGGAATCGAAACTCAGCAAGGAGCAGGCTGTGCCTGGGAAATCGAGGTCAACCCAAGAGAGGGAGGCAGACAGTAAATTCGGAGAATCGAAACTTAAGAGCAGAGCAGCCTGCCCCGTGAAGATCGAGATAAGGAGGCCCAGGCAGGTGGCAGCCATAAAGGAAAATTAAATGCAAAAATAGGAAAATGAGGCCGATTCACGGTGTGCCAACACGTGACCAGCCAAGCGTGAAGCGGCACCAACGTCTGATGTCACCCAAAGCAGGAGATGCCATAACTTTTTCTGACAAGAAGCTACAGTTTCGAGGCCAACCTCAGCCAACTAATTGACACATAGCCTTAAAGTACTGATTGATGGAAGGGAGGCAGGGTGAATCTTGGGGCATCATGAATCTGGGTGACCATGCTGCTAATTAAAGTGGAGATTTATGCTTAGGGTTGTAGCCAGCCCAATCATAGTGGGCCAAATAATCCAAGGTCCTATAGATAGTAGAACCAATGAGACGTCGTACCTTTAGTTACGTTTGCATGAGTAATGTTAGAGGGAAGGGCGTAGACGCCCACCCAATAAGAGTTATCCAATCCTAACACTCAGTTACCATACAGAGATATAGCACCTATATTAAAGTTACCTTTTCCAACCAATAGAATTGCATGACAAACCTTTGAGTGGTACACGTCAATGATGACGATTTTTTACTATAACTATTGCTGTTTGAATGAAGATTGTTGGGAGTTGAAGCGAGACGGAGCATCGCATCATTGCTGATCTCTATGTTTCCCCATTTTTTGTACTTGTCATTAATGGACTCCCCTTTGCCAAACTATTGAGTTGTCCTTATTGATTGGTGTTGGATTAAGAAACCTGCACCCCCATCCTTCTCAAGGTGCTATGGGCCAATTGGGGGTTAATCAACCTTGTTTACACTTGGTAGCAGAGTATGGTTCGAACCATTGATTATTGATTATAGATTATTGATTATAATGAGAAACCTATTGACCATCGACACAAAGTAACTCTAGGTCTTCTGCAATATCACAAGTCCTTTGCCATTCGGCTGAGTAGACAGTGAGGCTTCCCGTGGACAATGGTAGCACAATTGATCCAAAACTGCAGTGGGGCCTGAAGGGATCCGTTTTAAAAAACCATAACCCTTCACATTCCTACGGGCAGCAGATCAGGTGAAAGTCTGAAGGAGGCGGTAATGGAGGCGGTGATCCTGAGGGTCCACAGAGGAATGAATCGAACGATGAGTGAAATATAAATTGAATGCTTTGGCAAAGATCATAGGAGTTAGAACAAGTAAGGGAAAAGGTAACAGAGGGAGGTGGAAAAACAAAAATAGTAAGGAGTAGAGAAGACTGTATATATATATAAGGGGATAATGACTCCAGAATAATTGGATAAGTAATAGAATACCAGGGCGGACACCTGAGAAGTGATAGAATACTGGGGTATACACCTGAGAAGTAATAGAATACCAGGGCGGACACCTGAGAAGTGAGAGGATACCATCGCGGACACCTGAGAAGAGAGAGGATACGCCTTATTCCTGTGCTTTAATATAGCGGTCAGAAGAAACGTGAACTCAGAGCCCCACATAATAGGGGACGATTAGGCTACCACCACGTTTAAAGACGTCGTGAACAGGGTTCGTTTAAACTCCATGTAGGGGTAATAATTAGAGGCAAAGATATTTGTGTCCAGCTCGTGTCTGTGTAGTCTGTCAAGTGTCTGTCTTATATGTTCTGTTGTGCCATTATATGTGATGGAATTCTTTTTGTGTGTTTTGTGTGAGACCTGCTTGAGATTTATGCAATCTGATGGTTGAGATGCAATCACATATGAATTGATGTTTTTGAGTAAATTGGTAATATAACATTAGGTTGGAAAAAATTGGATTGAAGCTTGCAGAATTTGGTGCTCGCTCAAATTGTTGGAAGTGTTAAAGCTGCATGAAAGTATTGAAAAATATTGTACAAGAGGAACATAAACAGATTTAAGCATGGAAGACGTTACTCCATTAGCACACCTATGCAAACAGCTGCCGAAACACGCTCCCAAGCTAAAAAAGTATAGCACCGAGTGGGTTAAAGGCACTGCATACAAGATGTTTATGCCATGGCAACAAAATGGGTCTTTATCTAAAGCCGTTTTACTGCATATGATGACATATTCGCATACCACAAGAAGTTAGAAAAACGCCTTGCTGTTCTAGAATTTTGGAAGATGTATGTACAAGGATAGGAGGAAGAGCCTCCGGAAGATTGTATACTAAATGTATGCACAGAGGGGGGTGAGACGCCTACTGCACCACCTGCCCTGCCTGAAACAAAACCCGACGAAAGGAAGCCTGAGGGACTCTACCCATTAAGGGAGCTTAAATCAGCCACAGGGTATAGCAACCCTGCATAAGAGTCACCTACTTACAGTAGTGACGATAATCAAAGGAAGGATAAGAACTCGAATCTCACCTCCATAGTCCCAAGGTAGTCCCAAGGTACAAGGGGAGACGCGATGATGAAAGAAAGGATCAGGCACAGACAAGTGCATCTCTCGATAAGGAGAGAGAGGGAAAGAAGTGGAAAGGAAGTGAAGACAGAACTGATGAAATAGAATTCACAAAAGATGAATGGATGGGAGGACAGATATTATTGAAATTTGATGGAAAGGAAAGTGATGATGTGAGACCTAAGGAGAGGTTAGATGAGGCACAGAGAAAGTAGTAAGAGAAGAACTTAAGGGACGAAAGGATAAGAAGGAAAGATAGGCTGAGACGAGAAGAACTATATCACGGAGAGCAAGAAAAACAGCTCGATCGCAAACAGAGAGCATCCTATGATCAGGACAGACAGAAACAGCAAAGGTTGGAAGAAGAGCAAAGGGGACGTGACAAAAGGATAAGGAAATGAGGAGATGAGGAGATACAAAAGGCAGATGAATGTAGAAATGAAAAGAGAAGGAAAGAAGATAGAGTCAGAGAAGAGGCGAAGAATGCAAAGGATTTGATGATGATATTGAATGCAAGCATAGACAAAGGGCACGCGATCTTGAATATTTGGAAAGGGAGGTTAAAAAACCTGATCCAGTGGTAGACTGGGAAGACATTGAAGAATTGTTCCCTACCTACGACTCAGTACATGACACGTCTAGGGCAAATATTGAAGATGACTTCGACACCAGAAGCATTGGAGAAACAATCGATAAAATATATGATGAAATGGGGCTAGAACAAGTACCCCAAAGGGAGGGGAGGATGAGCACCTGGAGAGCGCTCAGCTGTATGACACTGAGGATGTCACCCGAAGTAGTGGGAGTAGGAAACTGTCCTTGGATAGTTTAGAAATCAGCGGAAACAATGCTGACACAAGGAGTTGTGTGAATTGGGAACAACCAATGTCCGACTCCGAAGAGGAGGAGTGCGAGACAAATGAAGAAGGGAGAAGGCACGAAAGACAACTCCCAAGGGACAAAGGGGTGCAATGGTCAGACGCTAGCGAGTCTGCACCAAGGGCATCAGAGTCAGCCGCACAGTCTGACCAACATGAAGGAACACCCCATGGTCAGAGGGGGGTGTCATCGCCACCCTATGTAGACAGGTTGAGGACATTGCCAGGTAGATGGCGAAGCAAGAATATTACCCCTGCCATAGACAGGAGAGCTATGAGAGAAGAAAAGGAAGGCTGCGCATTCCAATTTCTACTACTAGAAAAGGGGGGAGCAAGACCACAATATATTCCATGGCCACACATGGACCGAGAAAACCTGAAAAACAAGCTTCCAATGCTGACATCGGGAGCTGTAAAATGGATACATGAGTTAGAAAAAATGACAGGGGTAACACCCTAGCTATAGGGGACATTAAAGGTCTCCTGATTGCCATACTTGGTGAGAGAGCAGACGATGTGTGGACACGAGCAGGCTACCCTGGTGTAACCACAATTAACACTGCGCACGACGGAGCACCATTTAATAATTGTAGAACAGCAGTATGGAAAGCACTTCGGGTGCTTTACCCAGACACTTCTGATATGGTAGCTATAATGTCTCAAAAAATGAAGGAGTCGGAAGACCTGTTACTTTATATCCAGAATTTTCAAGACTCATGGGTGCTCGAAACGCATGAATCTTGGACAAAATCAATACCTGTGTTTTATCACATATTGTGCCAAGGGTTGCCAGAACCAGTGCAGAAACAGCTCAAGAAATTGGTAGGAGTTGAGGCTAAACCTTGGGCTGAGATACAGCTAACTATCGTACATTACTGTAGATTGTTACAAGAAAAGAGCCGAAAAAAGGAGGCAACTCAGAAGGGTGAGGAAGCAAAGCTGTTGCAAAAGAAATTGTCGAAGTATGCTCTCGAAGGAGCCATGCTAACTCACCCAGCTGAACAAAACATGCAACAGGTGGCTAATCCACAACAGAACAACCAGGGTAATGTAGGATTATACCCGAGGGGAATAGGGTTTAGAGGAAGAGGATGGCAGAGCAATCAGGGAGGTTTCCAAGGTAATCAAGGAGGCTTTGAAAACGTGCAAAATTGTAATTCAGATATGTCAGTTGGACAAATAATCTGACCACCGCCAGTATGCTGGCTGTGTGGAATAACGGGGCATTTGGCGTGCACGTGCAAAAGTCAAGGCACGTGGCAGAATAGCCAAGGAATGGGAGCAGGCGCGGCGAATACACCTACCTTCCCACAACAGAGCGTTGCACAGAATTACACGATGCAGCAGCAAGTGCAAGGAGTGCAGCAAGGGATGCAACCAAAGAATATAGGGAATTTTCCACAAGGACAAACCCAACAGGCACAGCCACAAATGCCACAGACCCAGAACCCTGGAAGGGGAAATAACACTCGGAATGGGGAAAATCTGCAAGTGCACAGTGGGGCAAACTTATATATACACTAGGACAGCTCACTGGGAACCCTGATGTGCTCTATCCTATCAGTGACACCAGACCCTCATAGGGAACCTAGGGTGAATGTCGTTATATGGGGTAAAGAATATTCCTGCTCAGTTGACACGTGTGTGACACGCTTGTGCATACGAGAAGGCAACTTTTCCTTGTCCGGTGAGGCCATAGATACTCAGAGTTTTACAGGAGCTCACAGTCGAATTCTCTTTACAGACACACTTCCAGTCTCCGTAGGAGTCTGTGAAATGAATGTACCTTTGTTGTAGTCATGTCAAGTAAACATCTTGGGTCATGACTTAATGACAAAATTGAAAATGACAATTTCATTTACGGAGGAGGGCATAGTATGCTCTACTCTGGGAATGCATAATTCGAATGTATGCAAAATGATTAGAGCATACTCAGGGCACATAGCCATGAGAGCTATACCGCTGGAATGAGAAGTTTTCGCATGTGGCATGCGTGTGATCATGGCAGGATTGGCCGGCCTTGCAGATAGAACTATGAGAATCCCTGATGAGTTTTTATTCAGACCAAGAATACCTATGCATGAAGAGGAGGGACAAGTATTTCCCTTGATGATACATGCTGCAGCAGTGCAAGGTAAAGTAACATTGGTCGATGGATACGATGAAGAAGGCAGATAATGGTGCGCGATCATCGCCATTGAAGAAGGGTATCGAATGACTGACATCACCGATGACAATCTGTTTGAAGAACACCTAGACTCAGAAGAGACAAGGGTGGAAGTGAGCCTCATCTTTTAGGTAAAAGTGATCAGAAGAGAAGTGCCTCTGAGAACGATGGTGGCGCTGAAGTGTCCGGAATATTTCAATGAAGATATAGCTAAATTACCTGTCTCAGTATGGACTACAGGACCCTATGACGTAGGCCTCTTGAAAGGGATGGGAGAAGTGAAAATTAGACTAAAGCCAGGAGCAATTTTGCCAAGAGTTCGACAATATCCCATGTCCAGAGAGGCAGACAAAGAGATTTTTAAGATGATCTCTGCCATGATGGACCAGGGCATCTTAGTGACGTCAGAGTCACCATGTAATACGGCAGTTTATCCTGTCAAAAAATCAAAGGGAGGGTCTTGGCGTTTAATCCAGGATTTACGAGCATTAAACAATATTGTTGAAGCTGTGTTCCCTCTAGTCCCTAACCCATCTACATCTTATGTAATATACCCATCGAGGCAAAATATTTCACGGTGATTGACTTGAAAAATGCATTTTTCTCAATCCCGTTGCACCGTGACTCACAAGATCTGATGTCATTTACGTTCAGACAAATGCGTCTGAAAAGCACAAGGCTGCCACAGGGGTACTGTGAGTCCCCATCCATTTTCAATAGAGTCCTATAGATGGACCTAAGCAATATTGCATTAGAAAGTGTCGTCTTGCAGTATGTGGATGACATTCTGATCTGCAGTACCACAGAAGAACAATGCAGGCACGATTCTGTTCAGCTACTGACTATACTGGCTAAAAAAGGTTATAAGGTTAACAAGGAAAAGCTACAATACTGTTAACAGGAAGTGCTGTACATAGACCAGTTAATCTCTCATGAGGGGAAGAAGGTGACCCCAGAAAGGGCTGAAGCCATATAGAACACAGCTAAGCCACATACGATAAAGCAAATGCAGAGCTTTCTAGGCCTATGTAACTATGTTAGAGCATGGGTTTTCAATTACAGTTCATACACCAAGCCCTTGCTCCAGGCCCTAAAAAAGGCTCAAGTGACAAAGGAAAAGATTGAATGGTCTTAAGCAATGGAGGAAGGGTTTGCTGAACTTAAAGGAGTGATTTGTACGGCCCCAGTTCTCGGAATTCCTAACTATGCAGAGGAATTCTACCTGTTTTTGCATACAAATGGCAGCATCATGATGACAGTGCTCGCTCAAAGAACCTCGTTGGGGTAAAAGCCCTTGGCATATTACAATGGGAACCTGGACCCAGTAATGAGAGGTCAATTCCCATGTGAACAAAGTTTAGCTGCCGCAGCGTTCGCCATAGAGAAGGCGTAAACCATAGTAATGGGATGCTCCATAACATTATATATCGAGCACTGGCTATTTGCCATTCTGGAGAAACCAAAGGGCACATTGACATCTCAGAGAGCTTCTGCTTATGAAGTGATCATATCAAACCCATCGATTAAGATAGTCCGATGTAAGGTAGTAAACCCAACCATGTTCATTGCAGAGACAATCACTGAGGGAGAGCCGATACATGATTGCGCAAACAATGAAGAATTCTATGATAAAATCCCCAGGTTAAAAGAAAATGCCTTGGCAGGAGGAGAAATCGTCTTTGTTGACGGATCGTCGAGAATCGAACAAAGTGATGGACAAAGATATACAGGCGTTTCTGTGATGAAACACATAGCAAACAGAGAATTTTCAGTACCCGTTAGTGCACGAATACCATCTCACTATTCAGCACAGGCTGCAGAATTATTGGCGTTGATTCTCGCCATTGAGAATCACGCGACCAGGAAGTAACTGTGTACAATGACTCTGCCTATGTGACATCCACAGTGCACGCAGGCTTAGCGCGCTGGAAAAGGAGGGGCTACCTCCGAGCAGACGGCACGCCAGTGCAGCACGCAGCCTTATTGGACAGGCTGATCAAGGCACTACAGCTCCCAGTGGGCATAGCGGTCGTGAAATGCACCGCATAACACGACAGGGATAGATTTTGTGTCATGCAGAAATCACGCAGCAGACACGGAAGCCAAGCGTATGACATCGAAAAGCAAGATGATTATGGAAGTAGAAGTGGCGTGCACCCATGAAAGAATGATGGTAGCACGAGCAACACCAGAAGCCTATAGCGATCTCCGGCAGACACAACTAATGGAGCTTCAGGGGGAGGCACCGCAGGAGGAGAAAAACTTGTGGAAGCATCGAGGGTGTTCTTTTAACCCCTCTGACGGGTTGTGGCGGCAAGACAGCACTGGTAAACCAGTAATGCCTTCAGCCCTACTACAAATAGCGCTAGAACAATTGCATTACCCAATGCACTTGACAAAAGAGAACCTAGCAGCAACGCTCCAGAAGACTGGTTTATACCAAATTTAGCAGAGAATGTTGCATTCTTTATGGTGAACTGCATAATCTGCCAACAATTCACCGCGAGGCACACATTAAAAGTAATGAGAGGAGTTATCCGCCGGCCAAATGGGCCTTTTCAGCATCTGCATGTTGATTACATTGGCATGATTCAAGTATGCAACGGGTACAGATACTTAATTGTTGTGGTGTGTCCATTCTCTAGATGAATAGAAGCAGGTCCATGTACACACCCAGACTCTACCTGTGCGGCCAAATTCCTAGTACGGGAAGTATTACCTAGGTGGGGGGTATGTGAGGTATTGAGATCAGATAATGGGGCTCATTTTGTAAAGGCAGTCTTTGAGCAGATTAACTTGCTGCTTGGTATAAAGCACAAGTTCTCGTTGGTGTATCATCCAGAAGATAATGGAATATTTGAGAGGCTCAACGGCTTGTTAAAGGAAAGGATAGCCAAGTTGAAGCTTACTCTAAAGAGGGGATGGTTGCAATGCCTTCCATTGGCATTGTATGCTCTTCGGTACCAACCAGGCTCTGACCATCATCTTATGCCACACAAGATAGTCACAGGAAGGAGGATGAGGACCCCTCTTACCCCTAGAGACAGAGCTAGATGTGATGCCCAGTCAACCCGAGAGGCCCTAGGATCCAAGATGCAAAAATATTTGAACTGCATGACATCCAGCCTTACTGTAATTTCAGACCAGCTGCAACGATGGCGAAAAGGGTGCAGCGCAGCACAGAACACCGAAGGGAACACTGCAACAGACTCAGTTCAAGATCTGCGTGCTCCACTCGTGTTCCCTGGAGATAGTGTGCTGGTGAGAAACCACTCGAGAAAAAGGTGGGACGAGCCAATATTCAATGGTCCTTTCATTGTGGAAGACTGCACTCCATCAGCGGTGAAGTTAAAGGGCAGGAGAGCATGGATTTTCCTAAATGACATTAAGCCCTATATCAGAGAATACCCCCTGCCTGCACCCCACCGTAAAGAAAATGCACACAATGGGGAAGAACCCCAGCACATGCAGACGATATCCATGATGAGGAAGAAGGACGCATGAGCAGTAAAGCAAGACAAAGAACCCTTCTCCAAATTGTGGCTTACCTTGGACACTCCCCTAAGCAGAGAAAGGGGTAAGGACATTAAAAAAAAAAAATTAAAATGGACACTCTGTGCAGCCTAGTTGCAGGGTGAAAAAGAAATTTGCCCACATAAGCCAGAGCACGTTTCGTCAACATGAACTTTTGAACCAAGTGACACTTAAGCCTTGTTGAGGAAAAGGACTATAACAAACTTTGATCAAGGACTTTTACAGTGAGAGCAAATACAGTATCCCGAGTCATCCAGTACCAAGACTTTGTTTGGCAGCACTTATGGTATCCCCAGCAGAGACATCACAAAGGACATGATTACCTACTTACACCTAGTACTAGTATCATATCTGTCACTGGTAGGGAGAGTCACCAGCATCACAGACTTTCTACAAGATCCTGAAAACAAAAAAGTCATAAGGTGCTTGCTTACTGTCATTGCGGAACCCTTCATCATACTCCCAGAGTACAGTGACAAAGACACAAATGTTTCCACCACAGGTGATCGTAGATGAACTCATCAATACACTTTTCTTTCGTATAATCGAAGAGCGCCCATCTATTGTTGGAAGAACCACTGATACTCTGACCTTTCTTCGAGATCCAGCAAACGCCGAACATTTGAGTCATCTGCTCAACAAAATTAGCATCTTGGTCGCACTCCACGTGACCAGACAGTGCAAACATTGTTCACATCAAGAAAATAACTTACAATCCTGAGCCCAGCAAGACAGGACGAATGTCCCTTTCACTAGAAGACAGCAGACTGGTGCACAGAGTCTTTTTCCGCATAGTGGATGACTTTCCTGAATTGGTGGGGAGACCTATCAAAATTGACGCACCCACATTCATCCGAGATCCAGCAAATATGGCACACTTGGGAATGCTCCTGCATGGAATAATCCCCCAAGTGGAACTTTCCAATCATCGAAGAGACTATCTGGGGAGATTCTGAAAGCCTTTCTGCTGAGGGACAGATCGAGGAACAGAATCAAGAACCTCATTTGTTATATTTTGTTGTTACTTTTCTCCCATATTTCTTCACACTGACCAGCATCCAACGTTTCTTCAGGGCTGAAGCAGATTTGAGGAATGGACTGGAACCTCACGTATTTTGAACATGTACAGTAAAAGTGTCTCATCGAAGTGCTAGTTTAATCTATTTTTTTTCCATAGTCTAGCAAGGGAACTGCATCCCGCATCAAGAGACAATTACCTTCCGCAAGAGGAGGGACACTTGTGAAGCATGTGACACTTTATGACACAAACTGTTCAAGGAACAATGTTGAGTGGGGAACAACAATAACATTGACACTGAGCAAATGATCGAGATGGGGCCTGGAACAGTAACCTGGTCCTCCCCCAAGTAGAGGGGCATCCTTGCTTCTCTGGAAGAAAATGCTGCCACATGACCTATCGAACCATAATGTACGTATGTATTGTGCTTATTATTATTGTATTGCCGTTTACGATCAAAACTGCATTTTTTATTAGTGCACAAAGCGTTCCAATTCCAGTGCACCCACCTGATGATGTACGCATGAAACCCACAAAGGTACCCAGACCTTATACAGCCATTCCAGTACACAGAAAATCTGATGGTAAAGTAAATGAAATGAAAATGAATGTAATTAACAGTGATACATACACACTTGAGGTAATGGATGAGCAGGAAAGTCGGAGACAGGGTCGGCACAAGAGGCATGAAGACAAAGCACTGACACCCACATGCACACACACGCTGAATGCACACGATCCAGGCATAGTGTCAATGGCCACAGACCCTCAAACGAAAGCAACAGAGAAGACAAGACTGTCTACCGAAAAAACTTTTGCAGAGATGATGAGAAAAAACGAGATGAAATAAAACGATAACCAACAGAAGCAGTGCTGTCAGACGCCATCCAGAAAACAGAGGCTGCTGCAGAAGGACTCTCCGCAAGGACACAAATGTTAGTAGATCTTCTACTACCAAACATAGCCAGAGTAAGAAAACTACAGGAAGAACTGAAGAACAGAACAACAGAGACTATACTATCCAGCATGCATAGTCTAACACAGGGGACAAAGACCAGGCCCACAATACAATCTTACACTGGGCCGGCAATAGGCTGGTGGTTGATAAAGGCACTTATAGATGGTAGGAAAGGGATGCAAGTAGAGAAGGAGAGAACTGCAAAACCTGCATACATCCCATCGATACAGATAAGGAGACCTGCACCGTGGACCAGGATACCAGCAAGATAAAGCCACACAGATGCATTTAGGGATGTAGTGGTAGCAAACTACAGAAAGACACTGAGAATCAAGAGAAGCATACATGAAGATAACAATGAATTAAACGACTACCTGGACAGCACAGCACATCTAGGGAACAGCATTTGGTACCAGCACATGAAAGAAGTTGGAAGGCGAACTTCAGGAGGAGAATGCTTCGTTTGTGCACTCCTACCGTACAGCATGGTGAAGTCCAAGATCTTTGTGGCTGTCGAAATAGATGTCCTGACGGCACATTGTTTGTCACATGTAGCAATGTGCAACACCAGAGGCCAGTTCATGGAGAAGGGATGCCTCATTGATATGGGCCACTGAAACAGACTACCCCAACGAAGATAATTATGTCCAAGACATTAAGACGAGAAATAGAGCTCACATTAGGAATCACGTGATCAGGTATGAAAAACCTGAAGTTAAAGGAGCAGGAATAAGATGGGAAGTAAACCCGAGACAGAACATCCAAGGAAAAACACCAGAAGAGGCTCAAATTTCGAAGACCAGAGACCAAATGCAGATTTGGGGAACAATACTTTCCCCCAGCGGATGGGAAGAAGGAGTGGTGATCTGCCGAGCCTGGATGGTCCTTGGAGCCTGCAAGGAAGCAATAGAAAACTCACAGAGGTTATGCAAACCTCTATGGCCGAGACTCGCAAGATTATTGACATGGGTCGAAGACAGAGGAGGACCCCTACAGATAGTGCCACTGGAAAGCCCAAAATTGTGATTCAGGAACAATGGCACACGAAAAATGGGAGGTAATCAGAACTGTAAACATATTTTTGAAGCTCCATGGATGACTCATGGAACTGCAGTGATTATGGATCATTATTGGGCGTGTGGATGCAAAGCATACATCAGACTGCCAAGAGACTGTGGAGGCACATGCACAATAGTGAACGTCCACGTTCCAACATTGGTGATCCTGAAAAGTTATCTGAATATTGACAGTTTCCCGAAAGCAGATACTCACCTGAGGAAAAGGAGATCTGTGGAGCTGGTATCTGAATGAAGAGAGAGAATTACTTTGCTACCAAATCGGAAGAAGCATTTAATGTAATCCCATATGAACACAGGCTATTTAGCCTCACCTCATCAGTGTTCACAACGATTTTTATGCCAAGAATCCAAGTTGGAGCCACTACTAAATGGTTGCAGATAACCAGATGGGAGTTACTGCAAACCATCAACTCGACAATAAAGGGATTCAATGCAATCAAGGAAGAATTAAGAGCAATCCGACTGATGACTCTCCAGAACAGATATGTACTTGACATGATCACAGCTATGGATGGAGGAGTTTGTGCAAAAATCGGAGAATAATGTTGCACATTTATACCTTTTCAAGATGAGGAAAATGGAACCTTGACAGAAGCCATAGACATGCTAACAAAGCTACAGAACCAGATGATCGATGAAACGGACAAAGTTGATGACGACAGCTGGTTCGGATCACTATTCTTATGGGTCTCACAATGGATTGCAGACATATTCAAGTTACTGGGAGCCCTGCTATTGATAATAGTATTAGGAATTTGTATTATCAAGATAATACTCTCGCAATGCCAGAAAACTGCGAAGAAAGCCATAGGGATGAAGATCATGATTGATGTCAAGCCAGGATGGAAACCCAGAGACCTACCTGACAAAGAAATAAGAGACTTTGTGAAGGCCAGTGAATATGCACCAGAAGGAACAAAGTTTCTGTATCCCAGGAAACACAGAAACTATGAAGGAAAATGGATCTATTGCAGCCCAAGTGGACAATGTCAGCTAACGGCATGGAATAAGGATGAATATATAAAAACAGTAGGAAACCTGAAGGGAGTGATAAAAATATGGACGCTGAAGAGACATTCCTTCAAACCATCATGTACAAAACCAGAAGATGAAGAAGAAATGGATACAGAAGAACCAAACAGGACAAACCCAAAGGAGGAAGCAAAGTGGTCAATGAATCAACCAGAGGGGGGAGTGTAGAGGAGGTCCCAAATATGGCCTGCACTCCATTCGCCCATTTTGAAGTACCAGGAACATTCACACCGGGCTATGTGACTTATGACGAGCAAATAAACCAGCAGAGAGCCACACTAGGGCTCTGTCTGTCGAAATCGAAATAATATTATACCTCCTATCGCATTGTTTGAATGTATGTTGGCCTACGCCAAGTTGTCTAAAAACATTGTGTAAATAGATTCCGCGGCAAGGTCTTGCCCTTAATGTATTGTGTAAATCGCCATATTGGATTTAGCCGCCATTTTAGGTACTCTTGCAGTGTGGAAGTCACCCTGAACAACAAAATGGAGGCCAAATGACATTTCGAGTGGGATTCTGGCCGTTGTGACCTCCGCGCACATGAATAAGTAATATGCCCGCAGGCCACTTGTTGGGGTCGCGAACTGAGACCTTGTCCTATCCCTGACCTATGTGTAAATGAACAACTGTATCAGCGGAACTGATCAAATGCATACATTATGGGATTGACCTGGCAACAAACTCTAGGCCTGGTTCTAAGAATGGTTAACCCGCGAGGGGGTTGGCCAGAGCTGGATAAAAAGTATAAAAACCCGAGTATCCCAATGTACGGTCTCTCACACTAACACGGCGAACTACCGTTGATAGTTTGTTCTGTTACTCTGAGGGCCGAATAGCTATCTGTTTGTCAATTGACTTTTGGTAATTGTTGTATCTTTGAATAAGCGCTTTGTATGTTCTTTGTAACCTGTGTTGGTGTGTTTCCTTTGGGCTTCCCGGCCTCATATCAATTTTTCTGTATCCACATGTCCAGTCCCAATCAGAAGTGCAATACCTATTGAAGCGCCAATAACCAGACAACCATGGGCAGTAAGATATCCTTTGAGACAACCACATCAGCAAATGACATGAAATGAAGATTGTTTAGATGCTGTACCAGCAGAAACTCAGAAGGCCTTAATGGAGGATGAATGATGACGTCACAAGTACCCGGACAGACGTACAGATGAAGAACGACAACCAAAGGATGACACACAGAGACGAAACACCATGGATAAGAATATCACAGACATGGAAGAAGAGACGATGTTGAAATACAAAGAAACATAACTGTAAAGCAGGATGAAAGTATTCAACCAGCTAACACCTGTACATAGGATTGTAACACAAGAGGCTAAGAAAACAGTGCAGCTTGCTATGCTTAGTAAAAGAATAGATTGGCAAGCGCCAACCATATATCTACCTCAATGAAGCACACTATATAAGTGCAGTCCACTTTATATAAAAGAAGAATTAACCCATGTTACTAAGGGCCAAACAGGCCAGGATTCTTATTCCAATTGAAACAAGAAGAGAGACTGCGGAATCGAAACGCAGTAAGGAGCAGGCCGTGCCTGGGAAATCAAGGTCAAACCAAGAGAGGGAGGCGGACAGTAACTTCGGAGAATCGAAACGTAAGAGCAGAGCAGCCTGCCCTGTGAAGATCGAGATAAGGAGGCCCAGGCAGGTGGCAGCCGAAAAGGAAAATTAAATGCACAAATAGAAGGAAAACGAGGCCAATTCACAGTGTGCCAACATGTGACCAGCCAAGCGTGAAGAGGTACCAACGTCTGATGTCACCCAAAGCAGGAGATGCCATAACTTTTTCTGACAGGAAGCTACAGTTTCGAGGCCAACCTCAGCCAACTAATTGACACATAGCCATAAAGTACTGCTTGATGGATTCATGTATCTGGGTGACCATTCTGCATGCTGCAAATTAAAGTGGAGATTTATGCTTAGGGTTGTAGCCAGCCCAATCACAGTGGGCCAAATAATCTAAGGTCCTATAGATAGTAGGACCAATGAGACGTCAGACTTTAGTGACGTTTGCATGAGTAATGTTAGAGGGAAGCGCGTAGACACCCACCTGATAAGAGTTATCCAATCCTAACACTCCGTTACCATATACAGGTATACCACCTATATTAAAGTTACCTTTTCCATCCTATATAATTGCATGACAAACTTTTGAGTAGACCCCATTCTCATCCCTGAGTCCTTGGGGATTGATTCAAAACACTGAAGAATATTCATTTTTGAGTTTCTATAATTTCAAATAGAGACAGTATGGTACTTATCACTATATTGTTGTTTTGCTAATAGGAAAATTGTCGTATGTATTTTTATGTATGTCTTCTTTTTGATGCACTAATCCTTCTCCTTTTTTTCCCTTTGTGTTAAAATTGTCATTCTTTATTTCCACAAATGGAAGATTTGTATTTATGTCTTCAATTATATATGTACCTCCAAGTTGGTTTTTATTATATGCACTAAGTTGTGATATAAAAGTTTCTTTTCTAAAGATATAAAAGTTTCTTTTCTAAAAAACCTTTTTTTGTTCCATTATTGTGGAAGTTTCCAGCACACCTTCTGTGCATGTAAATTTTGATAAATTATCAAGACTATATGGGTTGAGACCGGTGAACCTTTCCAATTTATTTAGACTTCACAGTAGCCAACCCAACACATACCAGTATCCTTTCTTTCTTGTTGAGATCATAAACTTTTGAGTGGTACACGTCAATGATGACGATTTTTTGCTACAACTATTGCTGTTTGAATGAAGATGGTTGGGAGTTGAAGCAAGACGGACCATTGCATCATTGCTGATCTCTATGTTTCCCCGTTTTTTGTACTTGTCATTAAAGAGACTCCCCTTTACCAAACAATTTAGTTGTCCGTATTGATTTGTGTTGGATTAAGAAACCTGCACCCCCTTCCTCCACAAGGCGCAGCTATCTCGTCTTAAAGTATTCGTGGGCGAGCTCTGATTCTATGGGCCAATCAGGGGTTAATCGACCTCGTTCACACTCGTGTGGAGCACTGTGCCTGATTGTAATGTACAGGGAATTGTACGAGTTTGTGAAGATATGGGAAGGATAAACAGTCGCCATGTGGAAGTTTTGCACTTTGGTGCTTTCCATTTGGGATATATCAGTGCCCCTACTTTGTTGGCAAATTTGGAACACTTGGTTCAAGCAGTAATGAACATCCTTCCAAATGCCAAACTTATTTTTTCTAAATTAGCACCTAGGGCAATATGGGACAATAGTTCTGTTTTTTGCCCTCAGCAACACATTTCTAGGTATGCAATCAACCAAGGCATGTGTGCTTTCATGCTTAGAGCTGGTATGTTCTTCTGTAATAATGAGAATATGGATTCCAGTAATGCTGTTTATTTTAAAGAAGATGGCATTTCCTTATCTTTTATGGGAAATGCCATGATGTTTTGGAATGTAAGGGTTGGAGTAAAGTAAGAAAAAAAAGAAAAAACAAATACAAAATAACAGGTGTATGTCATTCATCTGCAAAACAAAAATGACTCTTTTTAGAGCCAACCTCAAAGGGGAAATGGGGTACACTATTTAAATTTACATTCACCACGCTCAGATTTTCGATATGTCCGCAGACATGGAGGTAGTCCGCGGACATCGTGTATTACATGCAGGAATTCTGGGGTGAAGAGGCATGCAAATGAGAATGAGTGGAGCAAGGGATTGGTCAATAAAGTTTACTTGGTATGTTGTGTAAGGAGAGAGTTTGTCAGAAATTCTTTTTTCTCAGAGGAGAACCGATAGCTATGGCGGTGTGTTTAAGAAAACAGATTATCTGGATTTTGGGAGACTCATGGATACATTGGTTGGAGGTGCATGCAGAACGCTGTGGAGTAGCTGCAGATCTTGGATTCCTTTATGTGGAAGTGCATTGACATGGAGTGTGTGGAATGAAGTGGCTGGACTTGGTACCTCTCTCTGCTACTTTGGAGACACAGCATCATCCAGACATAATTATAATTCATTGTGGAGGGAACAGTTTAGGACATGTGTCTGGAATTTCTTTTCAATTTGCAATGAAAGAAGGACTTGGGAAGGTCACGGACATGTTTCCAAAATCTCAAGTAAATTTTTCTCGTATTGCACTCAGACAAATGTGGCTGCATACTTCTTCATTTGGTCCACAAATGGAGAAAGCGAGGCACAATGTCAATAAGGTTGTTTGTGCCTTTTTAAGAGACGTTGGCATGTCCTCTTTTCACAATGAAAATATTATGTTTCGTAGCACATACATTTTACGCAGAGATGGAGTCCATCTTACATATGCTGGCAATCAGATTTTCTGAGAAATGTACAAAATGCATTGCAACCTTTTTTGGAATTACAGCCATTCATTTAACAGTAGGTGTTGACCATTTGATTTTTTCAAACACAAACAAACACCACCAAAAGCCTCTTTTCAGAGCCACCACTTCCTCCCAGAGAAAAGTGCAATGGTTATGATAGGGCAGCACTCCAAAATTGTAGATGTCCGCGAACTGTCCGCGGACTTCTAAAAAATGCACATGGCCCTGCTCCATTTATTTGCCACTTCTATTTTTAAACTGTGAAAGGCGGCTCTGAAAAGAGCCTTTTTTGGGGCGGTTTGTTCTTTTATATTTTTTTTTTTACACACAACACACTCGGAGAGGAGCGGAAAGGAGGGTAAGGAAGGGACACCAACCATGGGGATAAGAAAGGGCAGGTGGAGAGAGGAAGATGTAGGGTGGGCCTTATTTAGGTAGGTAGCACACCTTCTCATGCTCCTTGACGCAGTCTTGAAAGCACTACGAAGACTCTCCCCCTGCAGAGTACTGTGTCACAGTACATACACAATATTGTGACCCTCAAAAGGTAAGGGTAAACAGCATCATGGATGGCCTGTGAGAGAGCTGGAGGGTTGTCCCACAGGATTGTCTCTTGTGGTGACAGGAGCAGAAACGGAGGATGTTGTAGAGGAACTCAACCTACTACATTTATTACAAGGTACAAACTTGCGAACGGCCCCACCGTGGAACGACCTTAGGTGTCACTTCATGGATGTCGTACCAAAGCTGTACAAAGGCCTCCCCGACTCAGCACCATTTTGCACTGGTTGCAGGTGACCTTGTTCGCACATGCTTTTGGTACATCACCATGAATTGTAAACAACCGCCACCCCAAGACTCACAACGAGTGCTGGTAGTAGGGACTTCCACTACCTCATCCTGTTGATCCTCTTCATCCTCCTCCTCTACATCCTCACTCCTGTTCCCCTCTGCAGGCCCTTGGGGAGGTGTTGGTGGTGGAGGGGGTGGGGGTTGTGCTGAGGCACATGTAGCACCAGCTGGAGCAGCAGCAAGTATAGATGCCATCAGGTCTGATGGGAAGCAGCAAGAGCAGCAAAATCAGGAAGATCAGCAAAATGCTAATATAGACAATGCT